>NC_134279.1:15026040-15326040 GCF_949628215.1 Phalacrocorax aristotelis
CTGCTTTTTTTCTGCACATACTTACCCATTCTTTTTCACAGCCACTCACAGAGGCAGTGTGTGTGCTCTTAATTCTGCAGTATTTAGAGGTTTTATTCCCTCTCCTGATGGGCTTAATATGTTAAAGATATATTGATGTCATTAATGTTGATATTAATCATTAATTATATGGGTGGTAATGTATCTGTATCTTCAAATATCAATAATAGATTAAGGTGACTGCTGTTGATTCATTTTTTTTCCTTTGATCGCAATGTTAGGGATCTTTTGACAATAGTAGCCTGCTCTTTGAGTCCTGCTAAGGTCTGCCTTGCCTTCAGACTAAAGTTTTGAGGATCCTTGGACACAGCCATGCAGTCTGTACCCCACACCAGAGAGATTGCATGGATTACCTGTGCTTCTGGCTTCAATGTGAGCTGAAAGCTTAAAATTGAACAGTGATGATAGAAGCACTGTTTAGACACAGCATGTTTCATAACAGTAGGATTTGCTTCTCTGACGCTCATGCCAAAGGAGAAGAACAATTTGAAAGACAACTGAGCTTAAATAACAGATGTGTATATATAGGCAAAATCATGTTAAGTTAGTTGTTCTACTCTAAAGTTCCTCTTCGCATTTCCAGTCCTGTTCAATGAGTTGACAAATATCTTGTGTCTTGTGACAGGTCCATATTTATTCTCTCGGTATGGCACTCTTTTGGGGAGCTGACCATGAAGTTCCTCAAAGTCAGGTAAGTTTAGATTTGGTTTTGTTTAATATTGCAACTTCAGAGTTGATAGTGTGACTGAATCTGCAACTGAGTTAACTTGGCAGGGTGTCATAATGAGACACTGAAGAGTAAAATTTCTTTCCTGTACTTGAAGCTTTTTCCTGTGGAGTGTGTGAGGGTGGTGGTGGTGCTGTCTTGCAGAAAGAAGGTGCTGATACTACATTTATGTTAGTTTCCATGAAGATATATCTGTGCTAGTCTATCCTGTGTTGCAGGCTGAAAGACAACAGTTTAAGCTGCTGACAAAGGAGAAAACGATTTGTTTTGGTTTAGGCTTATATAAAAAGAAATATTTAAATAACATTGTTGCTTTACACATAATAAAGCAACTTGTTCTCTGTGCTGCCATAACTTCTGTGAGTTTGGACATGGCACATACAGGTACTTACATTACACAATGGCCAAGAAAAGGGTATGAATTGTTTGGAACAGGGAGTAGACTCTTGCTATTGACTTGTCAGTCAGTGCAGACACAGTTGCAGACTGCCTACAGCTGAGTGTTATTGCTCAGTGGGGGCTATTTCACACACCCAGCAGAACTCCTAGACTGTCTTTCCAAAACTGACTGAAGATGTGATTAATCATCTTCTTGGGTGCTCCTTCCCACCCCCAATTAAACTTCTAGAAGTCGGTATCTAAAAGAGTGAAATAAGATTAAATGCATCCAAAAAATCACTTAATGATGGACTTACAGTTGCAGGATTTGGCAGGGCATTGTGCAACTCAAGGAGACAAGCTATTTTTGTTTAGTATCTGTGTTCAGTCCTACTAGTCGGTGTTATGTGTAAGGGTAAGGAAGGAAATTTTGAAAGGCTCTTTGGCAATTTGTGTTCAGTTCCTAATATTTTATTTAACAGAGTTGGTAGTTGGGTTCTCAGTCGTACTGATTTGGAAGTAGCTGCCTGAATGCAAAAGTCAGAAAATTTGAAGCTATGATTGTTTTAGGGATGCTTATTTGCAATGCCTACTGTGCCTGTTCCAAAAGCCCCAGTATTCTCTTAGACCACTATCCCCTTTCTTTGCTGTCCTGCAGTGTAGGAGGTAAAAGGAACAGTATTCAGGAGTAATGGGAGAGTGACTTAAGCTAGGTAGAGGTAGGTGTTGAGCAGGAAGTAGGCATGAATTTCAGTCTCCTCTTTCTTTGTTTCTTCCTTTGGTATTAGATTGTAGCAACAGTTTCACAGTAATGCAGTGGGAAGGAGTGATCTACCTTTTGATATAACAACATTTTTTCCAAGACAGGGTGAGGTATGGATGGAAAAAAGGTGGGAGCAGAAGTCTGGAATTTACCTTTGGGATGTCTCTGTCCTGTGGAGATAGTAGAGGCAAAAGGACAGTCTGTGTATGGCATTACTTATAACTTTTAAGTGTGAATTTGCACGTGCAGATTTTTTTTTTTTTTCCTCTATCATATTTGCCTGCCTGTGTCGGTTAATGAGCTGCTTCTCTGCTGGGAGTATAGTTGCACACAAGAGTGATTTTCACGATTAGTTAGAAGTGCTGAACAGATAGATGGCAAAAGTCTATGTTAATTAAATCAGGGTGGTCTAGAATACTTTTTTCACAGTACAGTTTGAGTGCTAATACATGGAAGACTGGAAGATTGTAATGGTTTGAAGTACTCTGTCATGCAAAAATCACAACAATGCTTGTAACTTCATGGGTAACCACACACTTTGAGAGTTGTGGATCGGAAAGCTCAAGTCCCAAGTGCCTGCAGCATCTAAGAACAAGTGTTGTTGCTGAATATTGCATACCCTGAGGAGTGATATTCCATGAACAGTGTGCTGGATTAACTGACTGAGTAGAAGAGATTTAAATTAGATTGTTCTTAACTGTTTGGGTGTTGTTCTGCAACTATGAAACCCTGCTTCCTTAATAAATAGCTTTGCTGGGTTTTTTTTATTCCTTACTTGTTGTTGATATTGTTTGATGTCACTGGACTTCAGAAATGCTAACACAGCTGCTGCAGAATATTGTTGAGGTGAGGAGCCGTAGAAGATGAGTGTAGCAGACAGAGGGTTACAAAATGATCGTAGTGAGGATTGAGTTTTATGCTTGTGACTGGCAGAATGTTCAAGAACAAAGAAATTTTCCTCTGAACCTTTTCACTAGTCCTGAAACCCTTGAGAAGGGAAAGCATTGGTATCCTGACCTTACAGGTCGGGCAGCTTGTTTGGACCAGATTGTTATAGACTAGGAGTCAAATCTAGATACTGAACGCCTGTCTCCTGATCTGCAGCAGCTATTTTTTCACCACCTAGATGGTGACTTTCAAATTGGCACTCAGATAATATAGGCAGTAAGTCTCATTAATAGTTACTTCACTGTGTTGAATGTCTTTGGTTCCTGTGTGTACCACAAGTCACTATTAAAAATTATTTTCCTATTCCTCCTGTTTCTGTTTGTCACTAGCCAATCAAACTTGGAGATCATCTCAACAGCATACTTCTTGGCATGTGCGAGGATGTCATTTATGCCCGTGTATCTGTACGGACTGTTCTGGATGCTTGCAGTGCCCACATAAGGAACAGTAATTGTGCGCCTTCTTTTTCGTATGTGAAACAGTTGGTCAGACTGGTTCTGGGAAGCCTGTCTGGGGTAAGTCTGTGTCAGCATTTGAGGAATAATAGAGATGAGCAGGAAGAGAGTAAAGGTGCTAATTCAGAGTCACTCTGTAGTCATTCTTCCTCTTGTTTTGCTATGTTGCAATTTTGATAAGGGTGAGTGTTGAAAGGAGAGAATTGCCTCTCTCCCCTTGTAACAGTTTGTGCACCTGACAATTCCTTCTGGAATATGCATTTACGACTGCTGTTTCTGAGGAAGATAATTTTGAGAAATGTTTGTCTTCAGTGAAAAAAAAGTTGGGGAAAACGGGAGAACAAAAGGGTGAGCCTTAGACTTGTTGCTACTTGGAATGTTCCAGAAATTATTTCTCAGGATTTTATTTTTGGAAGTTCTGCTTGACTTTTGGGGAGTTGCTTGTTAACAGGAAGAGCAACAACTTAGGAGGTGTGCCAGTTCTCTTGCACTTCTGCTCAGCTCTTGGATTTGATAATTGTGGAGGACGTTACTGTCTAATGATGACAAATGCTTTAAACTGTTTTCAGAAGTGAAAGAAACTACATGAGCTCATCTTGCAAAGTTACTCTTCCTGACAGGCAACATCTCCCTTAACCTAAACCATTACAACATAATTTCAGAACAGTTAAATAATTTCAAGGCTCTGAGTAGAAATGAAGGCAATAAATTTTCAAGGTTGTTAGATTGTTCTCTGGCCAATACTTGCTTCTTTTGTGTTCTGTTTATAATTATAACAAATGCCGATTGGTTATTTATTGCTGGAATGATGGTGCCGAATTTTATCTGGCTTTATATCGTTGAAACTCCTGGGTTCTTATCTCATAGGGGTTATGCCAATGTAAAAATTGGTGTATGGAGAGCCAGCACTGTAATTGTAAGAAAAATGTTTGACTTGATAAGGTTTCCTTCTTTAAAAAAGTTGTTATGATCTAATTTTTAGATAGTTTCTTCATAAATCTGGTTTGGAAACGCTTGCGTGAGGTCAGAGATCCCTGCATTTGTCTAATATTTGTCAGCAGCTGATTGTGACAGGCCTTCAGAAGCAGTGCTGAGCCTGAGCCCCACAAAGTGTAGTCTAGTCTGTGAGGTTATGCCTATCAGTTGAGTGCTCCTTGCTGTAATGTCTTGAAGTTTCTTGTAGTTGCCAAGTGGAGCTAGTCTGTGATTCAGTGAAATAAAGGCCTACAAGGCCTTAATCAGTGAAACTATTAAAATAAAGATCCAAACCTTAAATTGGGCCATGAGCTATAGAAACAGCCACTGTGGAGAAGTGAGTCATTAGTCTCCAAGGTCTTAATGGCCCATTCTACTTAGCAAATTTTCTGCTTTTCCTCATCTTGTTCTTGTCAGCAGACTTTCAGAGGAAGTCTGAGGTTAGTGTGACAGACTAATCTAGACCAGCCTGCCAAAGACAGCAATAGTGGTCCCAAATTCATGTACTGAAATCCAGTGGAGAGCTGAATCTCGCAAGTGTGTTCCTGTCTCATATATCACGTTGATAATGAAGGAGCAGGACTACTGGCAGTTATCCAGTGCTGAAGTTTTGTTAATCTTCTAGATTTCCTCTGCCAGTAACCTTTCTAACCTAATTCCTAACATGTCGCTGCACTGGCTTTGCAAGAAGATAAGAACAAAATAGCCGAATAGAACGGAGTGTTGGCAGAACCAACAACATAGCTGTGCTACTGTGTTTTTGTGCACCTTAGCTAGCCATCACTGCTGTTTTTAATGTCTAGTGCTCTGTATGTGTGCTGGAATTTTTAAGTTAATAAGAAAAGCATATAAATTTTTTTTAGAACCATAGTACCACTTGCTATTCAAAGATCAGCATGCCTCCAACCTTGATCGGCCTTATCAAATGATAGAGAGGTCCTAGCTCTATAACTGGTCATTTGGTGGTCTGTGAAGCACAGCTGAGAGGTCCTGTTTGCATGTGTTCACTTTCCATGTTAGTATGTTTTGTAAAGGGTAATACAGCACAAGACTGATTCAATCTACTTAATGTTAATTGAGTTGCATTGTAACTGTGATGGATAGAAGGCTGCTTGATTTCTCCTTCCCGCCTTCCAGCTAAGCAACTGTCCAAGTTATGCTGGTTCTCACCATATCAAAAGATCTCACTAAAGATTCTTTGTCTTAGCAAATAAACTGCTCTTTGAATGATCGTACATCTGAAATAATTTGGGGGGGGAGGGGGGAAGAAGTAGGGATTAAAAAAAAAGTTAACAGTTAGTGGGAGTAGTTAAGCCTGACACACAAAAGGAATGTGCCTGAGGGGCTGAAAAGACTTGTCACAAATGCATGAGACTATACATGTGTAATAAGTTGTGTGAGGTATCAGCCTAAAACTATCAGGTACAAGATAGTTCTTTCTGTTACACAGAAAACTCATCAGGCTAATCACAAGTTCCAGTTATGTTGCAACCATGAAATATGGTTTTCGAGTGTTGCTGTGTCTCCGGTTTTCTGTAGGGGTAGAAGGTATTGAAATTACATGCTTGTGAACTTAATTTACACTTAGTGGAAAAAAAGTAGACCAAATATGTAGTAAAAATAATGCTTGGATTATTCAAATATGGATATTCTAGGGGATGTTCTCACTGATGAACCTGTTTTTATGAAAAAAGTTTGAACTTCCACTCTGAACTTGAACTTAACTGTTTGGTGCTGATTTATGTTGTGCATTTACATAACAGACACTTATTTCATACTAATGTGAGCTCTTTCAATATTTTACTTTGTGTTACTGCCTCTCTTGCAGGTGGATCAACTTTCTTGCAATGGAGATAGAAAATTGCAGCCAGACAGGAGCCAGGCTATTCGGGAGAGGCTGAGGGGAAAAGGACTTCCCACAGGTAAGTGCTTCATTGCAGTAAGGGTTATAGCAATAGATACAGCCCTGTGGAAGACCAAGTTTGGGTAGATTTTGCAGCCAAATAAATTGCATAGTGAAGGGCTTGCTTACAGTCACAAAACTCTGGTTCTGTGTCTAGCTAACTGTTGGTGATGATGACACGAGAATAATTGTTTCAAGAAAATACATGTCGTCTTCCAGTTCAATTGTGATGGTAGGAACAGGTGTTCAAGGTTCTTAGCCAAAAGTTGTGTTTCTGGAGAAAGGGAATCTTCAGCTGAAGGCAGGTCAGCTAGAATACCTAAGTGGTAGTGACTCAGGGTTTTTATCAGCCTCACATTATCTCTCTGCCTATTTATGACCTGTAAACTTGGTACAAAGTTATGCTGCTCATGTGCTTGAGTTGCTCCTCTATTTTTTAGTTTTGTGTCAAGCAACAGTGCAGTGAATTACAGATACCAAAATGATCCATGGAGTTGTTAGTGGCAACAGAAACTGCAAAAGTTACAAGTCTAGAAAGGCATTGGTGGTCTTCCTTTATTGATTCTTTCGAGCTGAGTCCTCAATTAGGCTACTTCTTGATATAAAAACCTTATGTCAGTGGTTGCCAGCCCTTCCAGTACAGCACTATGTGTTCAGGAACAATTTCTGGTGCAAGCTGTCTCTTTATTTTCTGGCAAAAATGCACTCTTCTGACTGCTTTCTCAGGGGCATGTTTTCTTATTGGCTTTTTCCCCCCCCTTCTTTTTTTATCCACAATATTTCTGTAGCAATAGGAAGATCTGTAGGAATGGAGAGTTTGGGACTGGATCAGTCTGGTTGACTGGATTTGTAAAGCATGTAATACCTTTCTCTTCTGAACTTCTTTAAGCTCTTAAACTGAATTCTTTCTCTGGTTCCCTTACAAAGGTTGTACCAAAAACTTATAGTTCTGATTGTTAAATTGTTAGTTTATTCCTTAACCTGATTCTTCCCCATTTCAAGTGTTGTCATATTCTCAGTTTCTTTATATACCTTTGTTCTTTTGCCAGTACTAATCTATTCCATATTCCTCCTGGGTTTTTTTCTTCTGTTTCCTCCCCTCCTTTCTGGTTTTTCTTTCCTCCTTTACGGTTTAGAACTTTGAGTACACTACCATTCAGCTACTACCTCAAGATTTGTCATTTCCATACCTTCTTTCCATCATCCAACTGCTTCTTACACCATGATCATCATCAAACTGTGTGTTTTGATAATGGTCAGAATATTCTTTTAAGTTTTCGAGACATAGCAGGGGTTGTCTTTAAAGTCTGTTCTCACTGCATTAGCAACCCTGATTATTCTTTTTCTTTGTTGTTTCGAGCTTTGTTTTCCCTAATACAACTGAACAGTCTTCTGCTGGTTCACTATTCATTTTCTTAGAAAATATTTTACTTTTTTTAAAATGTGTGGTTTGAGGGGAGGTTTTTTGTTCCTTTGTTTTCCTAGCCACAACTTCATTTAAGCTTTTTAGCATACACCCCACCCCCCGCCAAAGTAATGTTTGTCCCCAAAGTCTTCATCTGGTTTAGATTCTACTGAATTTTGGGGATTGATGTAGTAGTTCCAGCCAGTATCTCCATGGCTTTCTAGGCTCAGTATTAGGGTGAATAACATCCGTGTAATGTCTGAAACTTTCTCTGAGAGCTATGGCTTTAACTTAAAGGATATAGACTAGGTGATCTAATTACTGTTTTTCTACTGTGTCCTCTGACTTGAAAAAACCATCATAGCTAGAATATTCTTTCTTATCCTTGATATATTTTTTTTTAGTCGCTTAATATGTATGTCTTTGCTTCTGAGGTGGTTGAGAGGTGTTGCTTTTTATTTTAATTACTGAGAAGTTCAGTTATGATGCAGTGTGTGAATCTCTGAAGGGATGTGGAGCTGAATGTTTGTCTCGCTGCTTGTGTGCTCGCTTGCCTCTTCACTCTGCCTAGGATTTCCAGGGTGCGAAGCAGAACAGGTTCCCTGCAGTATGAACAAAAACCCCCACGTAACCAAATCAGCTCTAGCTGCTTTCAGTTCTACTTGGCATGTATATCGAGTTATGTATTTGAAAGTTAGTGAGGACCCAGTGAAATGAGTGTTTGATATTAATGAGAGACAGCTTACATTTGATTCAGGGTAATTTAATGCTTGGTTATCTCTTTGTTTGTAAAGGCATGCTGGTTTGGTAGTGCCAATTCTGTCAATAACAGCACAGATCAGCTGCCCTGGGGGTACAGCTTCTAGGTTTCTGGAAAAGTGAGGTGTGGAATGTAGTACTAATTATACCGATGATAATCTCATAGATTGGGGAGCCACAAGTAGAAGGCCAGGTGAGGGTTTAAGAAAAATAGTAATGGTAAAAGGAAAAAAAAAACAAACTGACCCCAAATGAAAAACCAACTCGGAAAAAGATAGTCCTTTTTTCCTCTCTTGACATGGTACTATGCTGCTGCTGCCTGTAGTTGAAATAAACACTTACTCAAATTGCAAAACAGCAAATACTTGGAAAGGTAGGAAGCTACCAGGCAGGATTATGGTTGAGTGAACTGTCTTTCTAATAAGTTAGAAATAAAACATCTAATAAGTTATGTCAGTCATCTTTTATCTAAATGTTTGGGTTTAACTTTCTCTAAGACACTTTGGTGCCTGGTTTAGCACTGGGACAGTTGGGGGGAAGAGGGAGGCTCACATAGGGACGTGTCTAATTTTACCAGCATATTTAAGGAAGTAAATTTGGTGAGCTGAAGTCTTTCCTGGAGAGGAGAGGGGACTTGTCTGATATTCACTGAGGTGAAGTTCTTTTGAGTCACTGTGAAAATCTTAAAGAATTTTCAACAAGTAGAATAGGTGGAGAAAAAAAGCAGTGTAGAGCTGAAGCATTCATTATGAACTTAAGAGTATCAGAATGTCACAATGAGTATCTAACTTAGAATAGCTAATAAATCATGCTAGGCTCATGAATATAGAGATGGTTTGGCAAGAGAGATGTGCTCCTAGTTGGAGACTAGCCAAATAATACCTTAGATATCTGCAGTCTTTGAAAAATGCGAAGATTTTTGCTTTAAGCCTTTGAAAGTCATTAATGTTAAGATCAGTTCTCCATGCTGTGGTCATCCAAAATTATAATTGCTGGGGCTTTATTATTGGCTTAGGACAAATGATTTGAAATATTTTTCTACTTCATGTGTTTAAATCAGATTTTTTGCTCTCCTTATATACCAACACTGGGTATTTTCAGCTATTCATTTCCATCTTTGTCCTGAAGATAATTATTAAATTAATAGGTTCATATTAATATTCTGTTCAATTAAATTTTTGTCTCTTTCATGACTCACTTCCTGTGGCCATCTTGGTGAATGAACTTTATGGCAGGGCTGACTGCAGAAGTAATTTATTCTAAATTAATATTACAGAATGTTTGCTTTTAGTCAAATCATACTCGGAACACAGTATTTAGGAACTTAGCCAGCAGAAATAGAAGTGGTGAAACCTGGTGTGAGTCATCTGAACCAATAAGTGTTGTTTAAGTTTTGTACTCAAAACACTTTAGACCTTAAGAGTCTTGACTTCCAGAATTATTTGTGGAAGTTGCTTGATAAAATTATTTTGGTGTGACAAAAGAGTAAGTAACTGTCAAGCTCTTCCAAACATCAAGCATGAATTAATTCACCATGTTACCCTTCGCCACAAGCAATGGCGCTAATCCTTCCAAAGGATGTGTATTCTATTTAAAAGGCAGTTGAAATCTTCATAATGTGTACCTGCCTGGCAGCCTGCTTCCCAGCCCTCTAGTAATTGAAAACCTGCACCTTGTGTGTTTATTTACAAAGTTCCAACTTATATTGATAAACTGTGAACACCAAGGGCAGACCTTTGCAGAGATATTTCATCTTTTAAAGGTATTTAGCTGACAGGTGTCTTGGCTTTGCTTTCCCTACCACAAGGGTCTCTGATTTTAACTTGTGCAATGTGATAGACTGTCCCAAGTTAACTGTAGTATTGTAACATACAAGGTTGTATTCTGCAAAATTCCGACCTTCATCTCTGTCAAAAGAATATATGCTACATGAATAAAGGCTTGAAATGAATTTAAAAGATCATTAAGGTTCACCTTAACTGTATGTAAACAGTTGGAAATACTACACAAAATTTTAGGTGTTGACAAACTCCTTGTTTAATTAGACTACATGTTTTGTGGGATGCAGCAAAAAAGGTAGGTGTTGTAAACTGAATAAAAGATTCTAAGGATAAGTGAAGTTGCTTTTCATTTTAACAAGAAATTCTAGTGTTTAGTTACCATTTTCTTCTACCCTTTTGCTTTTGATCCAGGGAAATTCATTGTGGATTATATTTTATTTCCTGATCTGGGTGAAAATGCAGCTTTTAGCCTATAAAGAAATTACTTGTAGCAGTGATCTCCACATGTGAACTGTAACAGCTTACTCACTTTCTTCCTAAATCCAAGCACACAGATTTAACTAATCCAAAAACACAGCACAAACTTAATTCCACTAACTTGAAAATCTTTCATCTGGAATATAATGGTTTGGGGTTTTTTTTCCTTCCTGTTTCTTCAGTACTAGAAAGAAAGAACTGCGTAGGTGGAGAAATAACTTCGAGAGTTCAGCAAAAACAAATAGAAGCCAGATGATTTATTGTTTTTTAAAAAAAAGTAAAATATTCTTTCACACTCCAGACCCTACACCTGTTTTCTACCAATAAATGTTTCTGTTTGCATTTAGTAGTACTGGTGGTTGGTGATGATAGAGATCTTTTAAGTATAGCTGCTACTGCATTACTGAGCTTCCAGCCTGGCAGTGTTGGAAGTGCTGTCACAGTGGTGCTGAGCACAAACTCAGAACTCTGAAGACAAAACAAGAATGCATGTGAAAATCAGTGAGGAAAGCAAACCAGAGATGTCAAATGCTGTCTCTGTGCAGAAAAGCAGCTGTATCGCTGAGCTTCTGGGTACGCAGAAATCCGAGAAGAAAATAGCTGGGTGGCCCTTTTGCCTACTTGGTTGAGAAAAGTACCCCAAAAAATTGGGCCATAAACCTGAGTGGGAAAGAGCACTGGTGCCAATGTCCTTTCTGCAGAGGTGCTGAGGAAGGGAAGAGGTAAAGCGTTGCATTTTTGAAGTGCTACTTGGCAAGGTTCACTACCACTAATGTGAACAAGATGCCTGGTTTCTGGAGCGGTTTGGTTTTTTTATAGAGGAGCCATGTCAGTCCAAAGCAGAATGTGAATTGTTATACCGCATTTATAGTTTGGCTATTGCTTACAGTGCTTTCAACAGTCCTTGTGTCCAGCTCATTTCTTCTTCACAAAGAATGCATTGTTTTAGGAGTACTTCCATCTGAAACTTGGATTTTCTCAACAATTTCAAAAAAGTAAAAGAAAGGAGGAGATGCCATTCCTAGCAGTCAACCCACAGACCACACCTGGCTCTGTCTTCTCTTTGGCTCTTAGCCTGCCCCAGAGGGATTGCAAACCCAAATCCTCCATCAGCTACCCACTCATATTTGAGAAACTAACCACACTGTCTTAGGATAAGGATTTTTCTGTCATTCTGTTTTCTTTACAAAGATGGTGTGGGAGATGGTTTTTAAACTCCTGTATAATAATTTCCTCTTTTCAGACCTTCCAGTCTGGCAATGATGGTATGTGCTTTCGTGCACATGTGGGCAATCTCTCTGACCTGCTCAGCCCTTGTGTCTTCCTCACACACACATCCACTCCCGTGTGTATGTATATATCTATAAGCTTTGCCAAAACGGAGCTGAAAAACGTATTCTGTTTTGTGCAAACAAAAGAAGGGGGCAATCAGAAAGACTTTAAAGCTTGAGCTGAATTTATTCAGTAAAAAACCAGATACAGTCTATGATGGCACTGACTGTGTTTGCACTTACATATATTTGATTAATTGCCTGTATGATCAAGCTGGTACACAAGTAATTGCAGACAGACTGAATTTAGTTACAACCAGATGGCAGCTCTCTTGCTTAGAGGAAAATGAACCAGATTACTGTCAGAGTGAGTAAAAGATGGTTTGTGAATGGCACGAGTCTCAAAGAGGGTGTAGCTGCATTCATAGCTGAAGACACCAAAGGAAGAAGGAAGCAGATCCATGGTCATTTAGCAAATGCAACATCTGCCGGTTCAAGGTGTGTGGAAAACGAAATTTTCTTTTTGGCACCACAAGGGAATTTCATTGTGAACTCCTGTTAATTGCTATTTTTATTGTATATATTCCCTCACTATATATTATAGTTTGGGATCATGCAATTACTATAATTGCATTTGAATTATTTACAGTAATTATAAATAATTGCACTAATGTAACATCAAGTAGAGGATAAACACCCAAGGGCAGTGGGTGGAATTAAGAATCCAGCTACTATTCAGGTGAGCATGAAGAGTTTAGTTCAGCAGAGAAGTAATTGGGGAAGGGGAAAGCATACCTTTTGAAGTTACTTACATGCTGTAGTATCTTAATTGCTAATGGCTTGTCCTATCACCCATCACTGACAAGTAGGGAAGCATTTCTCTGTCCTGTTATATTCTTGGGTAGCTGAAGCATGGAGTAGATCTATGTGGTCTCACCTGAGATACTTAATGTCTTTACTGGAGCCAAGATACTTTGGATAGGTCTCCAGAGTTTCCATAACAAATACAAGCCATTTTTTTTAAAGGAAGGTCATAACATAAATCCATTATAATTTAAAGATGTAAAAGTTCCATTAGGCAGTCAGGTTCCTTTTGATCATTAGCTGGATCTTTATTCTTCATATATAATCTTTTACTGATAGTTTTTTCCCTTCATTTTCCCACAGATTTCATCATAAAAGCTGGGGATAAAAAGTTGATGGATAAACTACCTATTGGCTTAATGAATTTGGACTTATGTATGCTGTTCATCTAAAAATACATGTATTAAAGATGGGCATATGATTCCAGTCTACTCTGTTCTGGAAGTGTACTGTTAGCTGAAAGCCAGACATATGAACCTTGTGCTGAAAGAGACTTACTGCAGTGAGTCATTTTTAAGACCCTTGGTCTAAGTAATGCTGAGGTAGTGTGTTGAGGAAGTCCGGGAAGAAAAAGTAAAAATACATTAACAGTTGATTTTGTGACTTACAAAGTCTATAACATTACCTGAAAAAAGTAAGGCAGGATGAGGACAGATTTATTAAACGTAGAAGAATTAGCCTGGACTGATTGCTGGTTGCCTAATCCAGTTTTTTCACTGGTATCTGCAACTGAGTTGCTTCTGTACTGAGAAGTCTTGTCCTTGATTGTTGACGTCTGCTCTCTGGTGCCAAGAGCAGCATGCATGCTTGGCTGGTATAAAGTAAGGATCTGAAATTTCTGTATTGTTGCTTTGTTTTTGTTTGCCTTCTCAGGGTGCCCAACTTGAGCAGTCTCTGCACCCCCTTATCTCTTCTTTATCTTTCTCTGAGGATGATTCTTAAACAGCTCACGTTGACACTATAAGCCAGTTTGGGGAGATCTTGTTGAAATGAGGTTATGCAGAGAGGGATGGGTTTTGCCAAGGTGGGAAGAAGTGCTGAGACTGGTGAAAAGCAGAAGTGGGAATGGGTAAAATAATAAAGGAAAGATTAAAATGTCCAAGAGAATTTTACAGTCTCAAGAGAGAATACTAAGGCCAGCTGTAGATTCCTTTTGGTACTGTGTTAAAAACTCATGTTGGCTGCATAAGTCAATGTGGATACAAGTTACAGACCTATAGACATCTCCACTTACCAGAGTGGAGGAGCAGTGTGGAATACTTCCTGCACTGCTTCCTGATAGGCCACCTCATCTCCTGTCTCATCCCACAATTAGCTGAATGAGTGGCAAAGCTGTAGCGATGAGTGCTTTCCCAGTCACTGCTGATGAGATAGCATTCATGGTATTCACTTTTCCTCATGAGGAACCCCCAGGTGGGTGGATGACTAGGGCAGTAGAAAGCATCTCTTGCACGCTGAGGCAAGGAACTTACATCTTCTGAGCCTCTGCATGAACTGGAAGTAGCTTCTGTTACATCTAGTCTGAATGCTGCAAATCTGTGGAAACTACAGCTTTGGTGAGGATGCTCCTTCCCCTCTAGCACTCTTTTTCACTGGCAGCTGGGCTCTTTCACTGCAGTTCTTACAACAGACACATTTATATCTCTGGGTGTGCTATCATGAGGATACCCACTGGTACTAAAAGTATGTTGTGTCTCTTTTCACTGGATGTGATCCTGAAACAAGATAATGCTTCAACATGCAGAGACCTAAATGATCTTTTGAACCAGGAATGTTCTACTGAGTCATGACTGATTAATGCTGAATTTAGAGCCTTGATAGTATATTGGAGTTGCAGCTGTTTCTCTTGGTTTTTTCTGCTTTGTTTGCCATTGTTTTGTTCAGTGAGGTCTATGCATGTAAATACTTCCAGTGTGGAAGAGGTGGGTTGATTTGGTTTTTTTTTTCCACATTTAAAAAAAATATGTGAAGACAGTGTTTGGAGGAGGCTGTTTTGGTTTTTTTCTGCCTAAAATTATCTTGTTACTCTCATTATTGGGGAGGATTCTTTGGAGCTCCTCTTGATTTGCTTTTTTGGTGACCATCTTAAATGCTGCAGTATTTTGGTTTTTCTCTCTCTCATAAATTGACCAAGTTAAAATCCTGTTTAGGAATGCCTGTCCTTGATGTGTACATACATGAATGTGAAGTACGTGTTTGCAGAATGGATATCACCCTGCTGCTTTAGATAGATGGTGGAACTTCACAGTGAATGGCTATTTTTTAAAAGGCTTTTTTGTGTCTGTGAATGTTATGTGTTATTAACCAGCCTTATTCTCAGACTATACATCCCTCATAAGATAGTAACATAAGATTATGTTTACTGGAGTTTAGGATTAAAGCCATATTTGTAAAATATGAAGTGATGCATCAGATCCTTTCAGAAGGTCAGTTCATTCTCATTGGCAGAGATTTTTGTTTTATTTCTTTTGGCTGGAACACGTGAGAAGGGTGTAATTTCTTAGAAGACTCTTTTTAGACAATCCAAACCCTAACATTTTACCATCATATATTTGTGTGTTTGTAAGAACCAAGGGGCTTCTTGGTTGCATTTGGCTTTAGTCTTGCTTTTTTTAAAAAAAAAAACCACACACACACAAAAAACACCTATTGTTAGTTCAGTGTTGCAGAAATGGAAACCAAAAACTAACAGCCCCTCTTCAAGTAGAATGTCAGAGTTGAAAGGTATAAAGCCATAAGATTTTAGAGCATTTCTGAGTACGACTATGAGCATCCTTACAGCATTCTGTGAAACTCAGTTCAAAAGGATAATGGACTCTAGATAAAGATCACCAGGAGCCTACTGTGCAAGTGCAGAAGTTGATTTCGGTCGACTTTGGAAGAGCACCAGGCAGCACTGTAGAGCCATCTTTGAGAGTAGTACAGTGCAGTAATTTACTTTGAGCTCATGACTGCTTTCTTTTGTGAGGATGCCTTCAAGGCTGGTGCTTCTTAGAAGATGTACATGCTAATATCACAGTAGAGAGGGAGCTAGCTCTAAGAAAGGCATCCCGTGCCATACTGACTCCACCTGGGTGAGCAGGCATTGCTTAGGCAACCTAGCATGGAACATTTTCAGCTGGGCTTTCTCATCAGGGCTGTCATGATGAGGTAGAGATTGCAGTGTTAACACAATGTTTGTGCTGCAGATTGGAAAGGTTAGACTTCACAACAATTTTTGCAATGTAGTGGGTCAGTTGGAGTTATGAGAAGATTAGTGCCTGTGTGATATCTACAATAGATCTTGGATTTTGGCAACTTAATAGTGCAGAAGCATTAAAAAATTTTAGTGTGCTAACAGGAAGTAAGTAGCAGTTGGGTAGTCTTTGGTACTAATTTTTCTCCGGGATGTTGCTCTCATAATGGTTAATTCTTTTACTCTGATCTCAGGAGGGCTTAAGAACATGAAAGGTAAACTTGTAAAGGTCCTCTGATAATATTAAGAAATTTGATTGCACTTACCAATGTTTGTAATTAGTTTTGTAAAACTGGGCTAATACTTTGAGAAGATCTTATGCCTGAGATATACATGATCATCAGAACTTCTCTGTGACCATGATATGATACTCTTCAGAGAGCACATATTTGATTGATATTATTCAACCTCTGACAGTTTCTTTTATTCTGGAAGTAATTTCACGGTAAGGGAGAGGGAGAAGAGGGAGTGTGTGTGAGTATTGGCTGATCCATTTATTAATGAAATGTGAAGTGTACTGGCTTGTAGGAGGACTTTGTTATGTTTGTTTTAGAGTGTTCTTTGTCTGGAGAGACTGTCACCACCAAAAATAGTCACTGAAGGAAGATCCAGTATTTTTAAAATTCATAACTACAGTCATTTTTCTCTTACTACTGACACTACTGCAGGGCATCTGTAAATCTGAACAACAAACCTGGACTTGTCATTAAAAATTGTAGGTGGTGTCTTTGGGTGTGAGAGGTGAGAAGAATGGCTGATTACAGATTGATCATTAAATGGTACTTTTGGTGATGGTAGTCCAGACTATCTTACAAATAAAACTAGTGAGAAGAAAACTTTCAGCACATATGTGACAGTATTTTAATGTTAATGCTGGATTATAGTAGGCCATAATTTTTTCTTGAGCACTTAAAAAATGGAAGAATAAAATGCCTGGCAGATATGAAGTAGTTGGGAGTTCTGTCTTTGACTGAAGCAGTAGCCATCTTGATGTTTTGCATAGCAAAATCAAGGCCAAAATGTGTGCTTAGTATAAACTTTAACAGTCAGTAACTTGTGTTGCACTCTTGTGTATTAAATACAAAATTACATCTATGAAATGTTTCCTTATTCCAGGAAAAACATTGGTGGTCAATGCACCTGACGGACACAAAGCCCACGTCTCTCAACAGACGATGCTTAACAAAGGACTCAGCAAGTCTATGGGGTTTCTGTCCTTTAGAGGAACACAAGGTGAGGAGGAGTTTTTCCAGGGCATTTCCACAGATTACAGCTTGGGACAGGAAGATGTTTTCTGTCCTCATAGATGTAAAGCCAGTGAGTTTGGGAAAAAAGGTCACCTTCATACAGATGTCACTCCCAAGCGGAAAGTATGGGCTTCCTCCACAGATTTGCTTTGCACAACTGACAAGGCAGCTGAGAGGGATCATGCTGGAGGCTCTCATGGGCACAACCATCCGTGTGAAGCATTTACAGTACGGACTTCTACTACTACCAGAAACAAGGAAGCAAGATACTCTGACGGGAGCATTGCACTGGATGTCTTCGGACCACAAAAACTGGACCAAACACGCCATGTGCCTGAGACGTCCACTTCTGCAGCAATATCAAGTGCCTTTGACAGGATAAGAGAGAGACAGAAGAAGTTGCAGCTTCTGAGGGAAGCTATGAATGTTGAAGGTTAGTGAAGCTTTTGATTTTGAGTATTCATTAAACTAAGATTTCTCTTTAACTCAAATTTGACATTTCTTGTAGCAGCTCTTGAAACTGCCGAGATCTTGGCTTAGTCTTCTTTTTTTAGGTAAAGTGAATGCATTAGAACATGTGTTGCCAATGAAGATAAATGTGCTTGTCCAGATTGCTTACCCAGTGAAAATAGTAAGTCAGCCAGTATCAAGTTCATCAATTAAAATTAGAAAAAGAAAAAAGGTGGTAACAGTCAACTGTCAAGTAATTTTCCTTGAAGGAAAATTCTCATCTCCAGCTATTAGAGATGGATTCATACCCCAGAGGAAAGGAGAATTTAATCTCCAGATCTCTCAGTTTTTGCACTGTGTAACTCTGGATGATGCAGTTAAGCCCTTAAATATGAATTTTTTTTTTTGTGGGAATCATGTTAAAATATTGACCTCAGTGGGAACACTTGACAACAAGCTTCATCAGTTAATTAAAAGAATCAGGGTGGGGAGGCAAGGTCTTTATATTTGTTCTGTGGAAACTTATAAAATTGTCTTTGTGCAGAACCATACAAGGGGAACTGCCTATTTTAGTTGCTTTGAAAACATGACATGATTTTCAGGGTTTGTAAATTTGGGACAGCTCGATAGAAACTGAGAGCATAGTTGGATCCTGCTTGTGATGGGTCAGAATGCATAACTTCATCTAAGGTACACGATGCAACAGCTGTATGTACAGAGCTAGCTCAGTCATTTACTCAGGTGCATTCAAAATCCATACAGTTGAAAACTCATGGCTGCCTCTCTGTTGAGTGACAAATAACTGTGAAAAAAACCAACATTTGCCTGCTTTCCCTGCACTGAGGTGTAAACACCTCTGTATTAAGAAGGTATGACAAAGCCCTTTATCGAGGCTGAATTTCTAAAAATGCCTGTTCATGTCCCTTGTGGCTGTTTCAGGAGATGCTTACATTGCAGTTAGCATGGGGAGCCAATTTTTGTTTCCTAGGCATGTGAGCCCTGTGCTCCAGAAAGGAGTGTTTCTGAAATGGCATAGGCAGTTTAAAAAGCTACTGTGATTTCTGTACAAGTTGTACAGACAAGACAGCTGGAGGTTTTTTATGCTATCAAATTAGCATCTTCTGATGATGGTTACATTATAATGTGACAGAGTGAACATAGATGGAAGTAGTACTGTGGAGATACCATTATTTATCTCAATAGGAGTTCACCATCTGTAATTATTTACCAAGATGTCTGATGAGGTATGGGGAAGGTTGGTTGGTTTTTGGTTTGAGTCTGAAATTGAAGGGGACCATATCAAGTATATGAGTCAGCTCAGATCTTTGGAGATAGGCAGCTGACAAAGTTTAAGAGGAGGCCACTCCCTGCATTGGGAAAGCTCAGTAGCCTTGTTGTTCAGGAGTGCACCTTTGTGCAGGTTTATGTTGCACAACCGCAAAACCAAAAGCTTGGCCGAACCCATTGATGAGCAAGAGTTTATCATTCTCATTCAAACAGATTGGAAGAGAGCAGAAAACATAAAGTGCTTATGCCTTGCAAACTGCGATAGTTCGGGTGTGTGAAACTGCTTGATTCATAAGGGGAATGGGTGAAAGTGCAGTCAAAGTAAACCAGGAACTGGGGCTTAATAGTCACAGGAGCTGAGTGACAATCCCATATAGGGAAGGTTGAGGCAATAGCTAATGACTCACTGCCCATCCTTCTGAACTCAGTCATTACTTGCTAGAAAAAAATGAAGATACTTTCTCAACAGATAACTGGGTTGCAATGTTCTTGTCTTCCGAGTTTTCTGCTTTCAGCAGAGGAAGGAGGTATGTTTCACTCTTGAAATCAGGAGTGTGTGCTCTGCTGTTTTATTTCAGGCTCGCTTGGTTTTTTTATGTGTGGGTTTTTTGGTGGTGTTTTTTTTTTCCTGTCAGTAAACTACTTAAGTTTTGGGCCAGAACCTAGTTGTGAATGTAAATGTTTAATGAGAGCCAGTTTAAATGATATTTTAGTAAGATGGGTGGGGGAGTACTTTTTCACGTAAGAGTTAGTTGCTGCTGTGTTTTACAGGGCTTGAGAAGCCTGACTGGAAATATTCTATTCTGCCTTAATGAGTGGATTCACAAAAGCCTTAATACATAAAGTCTGCTGGTCTATTAAGACTTATTTCCCTTTTCCTTTTCATTTTTTGTTCCGTGTGTTTTACTATTCCTTCTCTCACATCTTGTTTACAACAGACAACTTCCTTCAGATCTTTCAGAAAAACAGTCTTATTGCTAGTTTCATTTGTCAAATAAATGAAAAATAGTCTTAAGTTTTTTGGGCATTGCTATTGTATGTAATTTTCAAGAACTTAGTGGCTAGACAGGTATTTCCAAACGTCAGCCATTATCAAGTGTGTGTAGAATTGCTCTTCTGACATAAACCCAGCCTAGCTGAGAGATACGAGCAACTGCATGGAAGGCTGTGGTAAAATATATTACCTATCTTAATAAAGGTAGCAATGGAAGTTTTTTGGGCAGCACTTGATGCAAGGGTATCATACTGCCTACAGCTGGTAGTCACAGAGCAGTTAAGTCCAGGTCTAGGCTGCAATTTACTACAGTGTAAATTGTAGTAAGCCTTTGCTTTTGGCTGTTGGTTTTCAGTTTTTGAATTGTGAAGTAGCATTGGACTCTCTGCGGGTTAAACTTGGTCAGATAAAACTTCCCTTCTTAAACTACAAAGGAACTTAAGTGACATGAGGCTTATTTTTTCTTTGACTTATTTTGGGTTAAGCTGGCAAACTTGACTGTCTTGGAAAAAGATTATGTTCTCAGGCACAGGCTATGGTATACCAAGCTTTCACTCAGAACAGACTTTTTTGTGATCCAAATTATAAACTCAGGAAAAGTAGAGTTTATAGTGGAAAGAATGACAGACCTTTAATTACAGCTGTGCTGTAACAGAGTAGTGTGTAGTGAGCTGCAGACCATCTAAACTGCATTATAATCTACAGTCAGAACATCTCAGATTTAGCCTCACAAGCCTTCCCAAGACAGTATAATTTCTAGTGCCTTGTGTGTGAACTTGTTGTTCTATATATTACTCTGCTGTACAGTTTCAGGGTTGAGTTTATCTCTTGTATACTAAAGATGACTGTTTATGATTAGGTGCTTAGTCAGGTCGGGGAAGGGAAAGAGATTGCTGTTGGACTTCAGGTGTAGCCAATTCTGAACACTAAGAACAGTCTCCAAAAATATGTGTTAATCTTGCCAAGAGATGGGAGAGTAAATTCTGCATCTCCGCTGTTATTTTTCATTCTTGGTTTTGTTATGTAGGTTTTGTGAGCTCAGGCAGAATTTTTCAGAGTTGTGAAGGTATGAGGTGTTGAACCCAAGCAGTTTATCTGTACCAGGAGAGCAGATTTTGCTTTTGTTGTTCTTTTGAAATTTGCAATTGTTGCTTGGCACCAGCTGATAGCGTCCCATTTCAGAGAGAAAAGAATATTCTACCTTGTACATTTTGCAAGCCTGCATTGCTGCTCAAGAGTGAGGGAAAGCATCATCTGTTCTCCCTTTCTCCCAGCTTCCTTTACCTTCTCACCCACAAAACTAATTGTATCTTCTGAAAGTAACGAAGTGTAAACACACTTCAGTTTTCCTATCTCAGGCCTACCTTCAAATGGCACAATAGTAAGGCACAAGGGTGTGAGAGAGTAACCTTTTATGAATCTCTCTCTCTTATTTTCTTAGGCAGCTTCCCCTCCTCTTGTTCTGAGTGTATGCATAATTCAAAGTGAATTGGTTTGTGTTGCTTGAGTGAATGTGCATCCTTCTTCTTTCTTATATGCAGTTTTGCTTATGAGGATGCACGAGGGAGCAAGGCATAAAGAGTGTCTACGTCTTGGTGGAATACAGGAGCACAAAACCAGTTAGGAGAGTAGTAATATATCTGGCTGTGGGTTAAATAACAGACAGGGAGGAAAAAGAGGGAAGGAATACCAAAAAAGCTGATCTTGCTGAAGGTTTGGAATGCTGAATCCAGGGGTGTGGGAATGGAGGTGGTTTGGGAATATTCTCAAGCCTTTGTTAAATGTTCTTGCAGTTGGGAGCCATGTAAATCCCAGAGCCTCAAGTTGTGTTCATCCATTTCTCTTTTTACCTTTGATTTTTTCCAACTGAAAACCCGGATGATTAAGTCCTTTACGTTTGTCCACTTATTGCTCTCAGAACAAAACTATTACTTTGTTCTGAATTACATAGTTTAACATAAGGTAGTTAAACAGCTCTTAGAATTCCATAATTGCACAGCAAGGTGGCATCTGCTTTATGAAGCTTCCAGCTGCTCACACAGTCAGGGATTATCAATTTTTAGTCAACAGATTACATTCTGAGTTTGATAAATCATTTAAATTAAATAAAAAACCTTATTGGCCACGCTTTCAGTCTGTATCCTTTTACATATCTTATCCTAGATGGCATGATCCAGAAAAGAAGGGTGTCTTTCTAAGTACAAGGCACTGAGTTCTTACCAGACCCTGGAGTTGTTCTTTTAAATCTTGCTGTCTTTTCTTTCTAGCCTAGCCCTAGAGGTCTGTGTTTTCTGCACTTTTACAAGGCTCTGTTTCTTCCTGTTAGTAAGATCCTGCTAGACCCTATGCATCAGATGGCCGTTAGGCTCTCTATGGAGTCACCTGGATGGCTAGTGACTTGGGCTGCATGCACAATACAGCTTTTTCATTTAGAATGTGGCTGCTGGAAATCTTGCAAGTTAAAGTGAGCCTGCTTCCCTGAAAAGCTGAATGCATTTTTTTGCCTTGTGTTCTTGTTGGATACAAATCCTTACCAGGGATTTATCTGGATCTCTACATTCTTACTGTTAAACTTATGTTGCTTTGCATAAGATAATTCAAGTTTTCTTAGATGAAAAGAGGAAGAAGAAGAGTACATATGACTCTAACGTATTGGTTAAACTCTTGTGAAAGAAGCAAGCCCCAGCTTCTCCTAAAGGACAGTTAATGTGTTTTAATTCGTATTATAACACTCATATAATAGAGGCACCCACCAATAAACCTCAAAGAGCAAACAAGAGCTTCCTCCCTTCTCTGCCATCTTCTCTGTTCTTTTCCTTCCTTCTCTGTACAGCCAGTAATAATTCTGTAATAATTTGTATTTGAAAACCTGTGTATCTAATGTGAGTCGTGTTAAGGATAATGAAATTCCAAGCTAAATGTGGTTGGCTGAGATGAGGCTTTCTGTAAATTACTTGCCTGGGCTTGCATGTCTTGCCTTGCGTAAATAGTGTGTTTTGTTATTGTATACTGTCTTAGGTGCCTGTAAGGTTGTGCTCTGCTGGCTTTGATAGGGAGTTTGAAAAAACACCGTTGCAGCACTAAGCAGCACAAACACAGATTCTTTGAGTTGTAACGCTTCATTCCTCTCTGCATCTTGGCACTACCACATGTTAACTTGTATTAGTACAAGCTTTATATATTAGTTTTAGTTATGGACACTTAAAACATGCTTAAACTCAGGTTTGTTTTTCTACTAAGGTATTAAATGACTTGAAGTGCCCTGGTAAGAGACTATAATCTAAGCACTGAAATGTTAAGAAGGATAACTGGTAGAATAATTATTGCTACAATGTGCTTGATGTTTCTAGAAGTTAAATCAATTCTGAAGTCTCTTCAGTAACCAAAAATACGGGGAGGGGAACCAACAAACACCCAAAACCCAACCAACAAACAAACTAACCCCAAAACAAACAAAAAATTCCCCCAAACCCAACCAAACAACAAAAAAGCCAGAACAAAACCAAGGCCATTCAAAAATCCCAGGGAAAATCGTAAATATGGGAGATAAGTTAGTTTACTGTCATATTTAGCTTTTATTGATGTCTTCTTTTGGTTCCTTCCCAGCCAGCCAGGCTAGAAGTTTGTCCTTATTTTTGAAACTATTTTATGAAAAGCTTAACTTTACCTTCATCCCTGAATTGGGACTTTGTGACCTTTGGAAGCCTGTTCTTAATTAGAAGTTGGCTTGAACATGATCCAAGTGCCTTCTCTGAAGTTAAGTCCTAGTATGATATGTTAGAATTGAGGAGAATAGACAGCATAAATTGTTTGGGTAATTTTGCAAGCATTATAGGTAAGTAGTCTTATTTAAGTAAGTAAGTAGACAAATCTAGAGGATTTACCCTGAATTTGAGGCTGTGGCTTCTTAATTGCCTTTTAACTTTGTCCTGAGCTGAACAGCCTGATAGTCATTGATGCAGCCCTGTGTGGAAAGGTTGTAAAATACTTCCAGAAGATGAGAATACCTTTGCTTGTGTTATTGGGCTAAGTTCTATTGTCTTGCTTAGGGAGAGAGATGTGACAAGAAAGGAGGGTGATCCCATCTCTGTACTTGTGAATGCTGGGACAATAGGTTTAAACCTAGCTGGGCCTCATGTGGAGGTCTGTGAAAACACTGAGGTAAGTAGTCGTTGGGAATCTTGCTTTATGTTTCTTGGCTCATGAATTTACCCCTTGGCCTCAGCAGGGTGCCAACTCCTGCTAACAGGATGAGTCAAGAGAAGTCCCTGCAGAGCCAGATATCACACCACCACGTATAAACACTTGTCTTGTGCTTTAACTGCATACTTCTGTTTTTTCCACTTAACATTTATATATTGCAAAATTTCACGTCTCAGAGAACCAGGATGGAGCCACAATTTGTGTGCAATTCAGGAAGCCCAGGCTGCTGACTAGGTGGAAAAAAATAAATCTTTTTAAAATCTCATGTTAAATTTTATTGTTCCCTTTTCATCCTCTTGCTTCAAAGTCAGTTTAGCAGACTTGAAAAAACTACAGCTAATAAAACTACTGGGAAAGAAGAGATCTGTTTTAAGTTCAACATTTCTGTACCATAGCTCCAATATCACGTTTGGATTGATGCCTCACTTTAAAGGGCTGGGAGCATTTTAAACGTGCATCTCCAAAAGCTACCCACTGAATTTGGGTTTTATTTCTCTTGTTAGGCAAGTAATTGCTAGACTGGTGGTAGATCTCTTTGTTGTAAAATCCAGAACGCTAAAAGTAGCCATTGTGAAAGATTGAAGCAACACCCGCCCCCATTCCCCTCCTCCAGTGAATCCTCTTCATCTTGCTGTAGGTGGCTTTGCAAATCTGCAAGCAGTATTGCTTGTTTCTGAGAGTCATGTGAAATGTCCTTAAGATTAATTGGGGTTTATGTAGCTAGGCTGTGCAACTGGGATGGGCTGGCGGGAGCAATTGGTTTCTTGGGTTGACTGGTGACTCTGCTTACTTTTCCCAGTTTTCTTAAAGAATCTTGTATTTGGTGGGACAGTGGACTGCAGAACCCAAGTGAGCTGGTAGAAATGGGGGAAAATGGCTTTTAAGCAGGAAGGTTTTGGTAACAGTCCAAAATTAACATGAACTAGTCTTTAGTCTTAGTCTACTGCATTATCTTCTATCTTTTCATTCCTTTCCCATTTGGAGTTTTCCAGCTTCTGTAGGAAGTCTGAATGAGTAGTGCTGTTGACTGCATGTCTGACTTGTCCTCTGATCTAACAATGGTTATGCCCCAGGTTTATTTTTCTCACAGGATTTTTCACGAGGCGTTTTGTTTTCTGGATGTGGGAAGTTAGAACCTCTGACTTCCTTTTTGCAGTGTCCAGACTCATCTGCTCACGTATTCCCTATTTTGTATTCTTATGTTGTATATCCCTTGCTGTAGTGATTTGCGCTTGTTTTCACGGCAGTTACATGTGTTTCTCTATATCATAACTTTTGTTTTCAAGAATATTAACTGTAGTTAGACCAGATACGCCCTTCTACAAATAAACACCTGAAGGCTTCTCTCACTTAGACAGCGAAGCATTGATAATCCCAAAGTGTGGGGACTTGTTTATTTTGTGTTCTTCTTTTATGCACACTATGTGGTTGTTTGGCTTGTGCATAGGGAAGTTTTGGGAGATTGTTGCAAATGTCAAGTACATACCCCTTCTGTGGAGTCCTTTGCTCCAGTAAAGAATCCACTGAGAACAGGAACTGAGACTGCTCTGTTCATTTCTCATTGTATGCATTTAGCTGTTCTGGTTAAATAAATAGTCTATAACAGCTTATTAATTGATTATTAATCATATTTTGTGGATGTCAAAGGTGAGCTGAATGAATTATAATTTTCCAGTTCCTACTTTGTCTCTGTGGATATTTTTCATTTTTCATCATGAAGGGACCAGGGACTGAGTCCTAGTGGTTGCTTTCTACACTCAAGAGGTGTGCATCGAATGTTTTAATCAGTTTTGTTTGCAGGAGGGATTGGTTTTTGTCTTGGGTTCTGCTGGTTTTTTGAATGCTAGTTTTAACTTGTCAGTGATGATGAGAGAGAACTTGAGAGGAGGCGGCTCTGTTAGGATAGCCAAGAGAGACCAGGCAGACTCTAGAACCCGCAGGCTGTGGGGACAGAATGGGACTGCATAGCATCCACTGAGTGTTTGCTTTCAGACTCCATAGCCACAGACAGGCATTTAATAAATGTTTTAAAGGTATTTTTAAAACTTTCAAATGTTAATTTGTGTTTGATTTTTGCATTAGAACTGTTGTCCTCTTATTCTTCTGATACCCTAATTTAAACTTTCAGAGCCTTTGAGAAGGTACAGATCTTACCACAGCGATGTTTATAGTACTTCGAGTGAAAGTCCATCTGTTATTTCTTCGGAACCAGATTTCAGGCAAGGTAAGACCTGTGTTTAAAAAAAACCAAACACGCACACACACACACGCACCCCAACCCTACCCCCATATCTTCCCCCACCAAACCAAACCAAACACAAAACAAAAAAACCTCCAAAATACTCCAGAATGGCAAAAAAAAACCCACAAAAAAAACTAAAGAAAAAAGTTCAAGACAAAAAAAAAGACCACAAAAGTATGAAAGTTAAATATTTAATAGGAGCTTGATAATTACCACTAATACAAAGTTGTAAGATATCTCGTATAATTACAGCATTGTGTACAGTTCAGCGTAATTGTCGGTCTGTTCAGAAATTAGTTTGACATTTAGGTCTCTGGAAGGAAACTTGGTAAGAAAAGCTGGAAATGGTTAACATAACTGGAGTGCTTGCTTTAAATAACATGCTGTCTTCAAAGGCACAAAAATGATCCAGTTGTTAGTGTACAATAACAGTAAATTACTGAAGCTTTATATGGGACATACATGGTTTAATTACTTTATCAGTGGAGTTTACTGCAAGAGTTAAATGGTTGATAATTTATGGGCCAAGGATTTTAGTGTAATGCAAAAGTACCATAGTACAGGCTGACAAATTTAAGTTCTATGGAATCAATGGCTTGGAAAAGCAGGAGATGTTACAAAGGGTTGTTCGCTGATACATGGAAGGAAGGGTTTTCTTTACGTAGTGGAAGCATGGCATGCAAGGAAATGCTTGGAGCATTTTTTGAAAAAAGTGCTGGAATGCTGAAAAGAAATGAAGAGGAGAGCACAGCTGATGAAACAATCAGCTTCACAGAATCATCATAAATGATGGAGACAAACCATTTGTTGAAATTGAGGAAAGAAAGCAATAGTTAAGAAGCTAGAGTATAGCTGTGCCATATGTATTCTGTACGCACAGAATTCCAGCCCAGCCTCCCTGTACTCACTGCTCCTTCAACCTTCCTTGTATTTGTCCATCTTCCTACTTACTGAACCAGAGCCTAAGGAGCACTAACAAGTAGCAAAGCTCTTGTAATGCTTTTTCCTTCATTTTCTTGCCATTTAGAACAGACTGTTTACGTGTTCCAGCCCAAAGTCGTCAACTCCTAAGTTTGTACAGGCAAGAGAGTTGCTTTCTGGCTACTACTAGTAGTATTGCTGGAGTTGGTGAGATGAATGTCAGAAAGAACTATTTCTAAATCATAGTGGCTGTAATGTGTTCTGCAAGAGCTCTCCTGCTAGCTCTGTGTTTTTGAGGGTACAGCAAGAGACGAAAGTGAAGCAGTTTGCAAAATCAAGCTCTAAGCGTAGCACCTCTGGTGCTGCTACAAGACAACATACCAGCAAAGGAGATAACTACTACAAATAGCATGTTAGTATATTGCCAATAGAAAAAAAACCCTAAATTATAAGGAGGAGTCAGATTCCAGGGACAAAAATGAAAAACAGGAGCTCAGCAATATATATACACTGGTTTCTTAACTCCCTTTTTATGAACTAGATGCATAATTGCTTTACCTAGCTGCTCTCTTTCTGTTCTGAGGCTGTTTTGTAATATGTATGCATCTCAACTCATGGCTGACAAAGAAATGTGTCACCTTGGAAAGATGTCTATGCAACTGTGTGTGGGGGTGTTTATTGTGATTTCTCTTAGGCCTTCCTTAGTATTCTTCTTCAGAGGACTTCTGTAGTGCAGCTGTCTTTGTTGGGGGAAACTATAAAATTGCGTTGAAAACTGAAGTCATAATGCTAGTTTGTCTAATACTGTAATGCCTTTGTGCAGAACACATGAATCTGATTCTTTCTAAGTAATCTCATATGACTGATAAGTCCTTGATTTTTAGATGGGATTACTCTGTGTGCTTTGTTGCCTGGTCAGGTACTAATTTGTCTTTTGGTTTGCTAGTGAGAAGAAATGAAGGTTTCAAGAGAGAGGATGCCAGTGGTGCTTTGTCAGGTGCTGATGATATCTCCACATCAAGTCAAGCTAATTCTCAGAAGGCAAGGTAAACCCTGTGAGAACACTGTCTTGGAGTGCTTTGTCTTTATCAAAGAAAGTATTCGAAATCTGCAAGTGAATTTTTCACTCCCATTACAGCTTCTGTTTAACATTAAAAATGGAATGTTGTACTTGAAAGAAAATTTTATTTTGGAATTATGTATTATAGTCTGAAGTAAAAGTCTTGTGATGCACTGTGGTATAGAGGTAAGTATATCAGTTAGGAGTCCAAATTCAGTTCCTATATTTAATGGAGATTGGGTTGTACTCTTATCAAGTTGCTATATCTGTCAGAAGATCAGGGGCTATGTTCTCCTTGAAAATAATGATTTTTATTATACTTTTCAAAAATAAAGTTTGGAAAGTGTTTATTAATACAGATTAATTTGATTTTTTTTTTCACTTAATAAGGAAATAATAGCATGCTTATTTCTTTGAAATAAGCCAAAAGCTGTACATTTGGTTGGTTATTCTGGCAAACTCTCTTAGTTTATGTTGTTGTATTTGGCTTAGTCTATTATTGTTGTTGTTGTTGTTATTGTTATTATTATTAATAATAATAATAATTATCTCAGTACTGATTAGGCAGGCCAATTCAGTAACAATTTATGCTTTTTGAAATTTATTTTGCCATGCTGTGTATTTGAATATTACATCTGTTTAGGTTTCTTTTTTTTCAAGTGCTGTTCATCAATACTGCTTTAAAGAGTAGGTTCTGCTTTGCACATAACACTAATACAGCATCTTTGTACAGCAGAAGTGTATCTTGCTATACCTCTTGCTATACCTGTTAGATTTTGAGAGTGGATCCATTCTAAATGTTTGAGAATTTTTATTGGCGTTTTGGATGAAAAATTTTCTTCTAGTCTCTGCCAGATGCTCAATCACCTTGGAATATTTTAGCAAAATGATTCAAATAAGTTTTGTTGTAAGGGAAAAAGAAAAGAAAAAAAGGGTGCTTCCCCCCTTCCCTCAACACATCACAACAACAAAGCCTTCTCTCGGCAGCTTTTTACTTTGTTTGGGGTAGAGCAGGAGAAAGATTGCTGCTGTTCTCAGTATTTTAGGATATTCGTATGTTTTTGGCATAAGTTGGATGGGAATCCTGCTCTATCCTATTAAACAAAATTAGAGGTATCTGAAGATTGGAACTGTTTCAGGTGATGCGGCAAGGCTGTCAAATGTGCCCTCTGTGTTCATTTAACATACAGGGTGATGTGCAGTGAGTAGGGCTTAGAGCCACACTTTGAACATGGAGATGAAAATAAATGAACGCCTGCTGCTTGCACTATACTGTGTGCCTTAAATGGATCTGAGTAAGGCAGGGTCTCAAATGAGCTGTATCTGAGTGCAGATGAACAAGAGAACAGTTACTTGGAAATCTTACTTTTGATGATATGCTGAGCAGCTGCATTGGTTTTCTTAATATTCGCACTTTGCCTGAAGAGTGTGAAGTCATTTAGGCTGTTACTACAGTGTGTACAGAATGTGAGTATAGCTTTCTTAACTTCTTTGCCATTGATTTGGTGTGGTTTGGGGTGGTTTTTTTTTTTTGGTGAATACTGCTAAGTCAACCTTCATTCTTCTTTGACTTGGACCCAGGAAGGTTGCCAATTCAACACTGTAGCTACACTTCAAAATAAAACAGCAGTAATTTGTGGGTGCTGATAGAGAACTTTTTGTTCCTATTTACAAAATGTTTCAGAAATGGAAAGTAGTATGTGGTATGTAAATGAGTCACATTGTCGTAAATTAATCAGGCCTATTATACAAGTGAAAATGATGTGGTAAAACAGCATATACTTTCTCATGGTTCGTTTTACATTATTTTACTTTATATTACTCTGTTAAGACTGGTGCCTTTTCAATGAACATAATTTGTACATATGTGAAATCTAGAAGGAAAATACTGTTTTGTAAGTGCAGCATACACTTACCTGTTGTGCTTAGCAATGTACTTTTATATGTACATGACTTTCATATGTAAGGAACTATACAGTCTTGCTTCAAGGCTTAGTATTTTTTTGACTCTCCTGTTTCTGCTTGGCCTCCTCTCTGTGCCTTTGCTGAAAGATACCACTCTGCACTTGCACAAAAATATCATGGTAGGGTACCACAGATAGTTCTTTACTGATTTTTGGTAACTGTTTCCCCATTTTCATAAGGTGAAAAAGGTTGTGGTTTTTGGTTGGCTGGTTTTTGGTTTGGCTTTGCTTTTAAATATAAGTACTAGACTAGTAAGTATATCCAAGAGGGAAAAATGAGGCTGAACTGAAAGCTAGGTTTTTTTCTATTGAGAAACAGGAAAGCAGCCACGAGCAGAATTTGGTCCTAAAATAATACTTAGATAATATCTCTGTTAATTATGTGAGCTGAATAGAAAACAGTGCGCACGATCTCACTCTGTCTTTTTCCAACAGCTGTTAAAACTTTCCACTGCTAACAAGTGTAAAAAATACCATCAAAGATGGGAACAAGTTAAGCAGGAGATGTCTAAGAAAGTAACTTAATATTTTCATCCAGAACATAGCATGTTGCTCCTTTAAAATGCCTGTGTTGCAGAAGACCATGACCTTTATAACTTCAGAAACATAAGCTCTCAAAGTAAAACTCTTGATAACAAGCAGACCAAAGAAGCAGATTCTCAGAGTTTACAGTGTTTTGGCTGGTCATTTGATTTTTAGGGTTTGGGGAAGTATATGCATCTTAATACACTACTTGAATTCCACCAGCACTTCAGAGCATGTTTCAGTCTTTTTCTCTACAGTCAGAGATACCATCTGTACTTATTAAACATTAAATTTACTGCCCCTGTGGCATGTCCTTAGAGGCAGTCTGCTTAATTATCCACAGAATTATCATTGTAAGATTGAGTTGTAAATCAAATATGGGGATTTGGTTTTGAGTAAGCCTGCTGCCAATATTAAAAAAAACAGTGAAGCTGTTCAGAGTTATCAGCCAGCATGACTTGCTCTGTTTGGGTGGGCTGGCCTGCTCTTAAACTAAGTAGAAGCCATAGATTTTTCAGTAGTATGCTCAGAGTACACTCAAACCCTTCTCAAGGTCTGTGACTGTTATCCTTTAAACATCTTGGAATGCTTTCCTCATGGCAATGGATACTTGTGACTGTGGTTCCTCTTTGCTTGTATTCCTTGTTTTTATCCTTTTTTTTGCTTTTTCTTCCTTTACTATTTCTTCCTTTACTATTTCTTCCTTTACTATTTCTTCCTTTACTATTTCTTCCTTTACTATTTCTTCCTTTACTATTTCTTCCTTTACTATTTCTTCCTTTACTATTTCTTCCTTTACTATTTCTTCCTTTTTCTCTCTAGGAGCAGCAGCTGACATGGATCTCTTCCTTCTGTTGCATTTTCCTTCCACTAGATTCCATCTCCATAGCCTTCCTACCCTACTAGAAGGCATCCATCTTTCTCAGTCTATTCCTGACCTTTCCACTGCACTAATCATTAGAGAATGCCTACCTGCTTCCCTTCCTCCAACTTCCTTCTCTGATCCAATATCTGCTAATTTCTTGGTAAGTACCGTAGGTGAGGAGTTAATTCGCTTCTCTCTTTTATAGGAGTCACCCTTCCAGGTGACTGCTCACCTACCAATCTTCAGGTTAATAAGTAACTGAGATTCTGGCTTGCAGTCAGACATTGATGAAAAAAGAGAGGGGGCAGCCTAGTACTTGTTTGATGAAGTACCATAGGAAACATACTTTTATGTTGTTATCTGTTAGGAATGTAATTTGGATTTTTTTTTGTTGGACTAGTAATACTTGCATATTCTGAACTTCATGGAAGAGCTCTACCTGTATCTGTCAACAGCATCTCCTCTTCTGTAGAGTGAGAGATGCATTCCTTGTCTTGCAACCTAAAGAGTGAACCATGCTGATACCCTCCATAGAAAATTAACAGTCTGACCAAGCCAATATTACTTACAGTCTTAGTTACAGACTTACCCAGGATGCTGAAGCATGCTGATTTCTGATTGGTGATAGTGCTTATATACTAAGTTAAAGTTTTTAAACTATTAGGTTTTTGAGCTTCCTCCCCTGATACCCCACACCCACCCCAATTTTCAGAGAAGCTAATATATGTCAACAAAGATGATAAACCAATGTAATGATAATACTTTACACAGTAACTTATGATTGCTTCTATTGCACAGAGCTGTATGTTATTAAAAAAGGCAAAACAAAATTTTTTCTGCGGTAGGGGTTTTCACATTAGCAAGTGTTTTCAGATACAACCAGTTGGAACATGTCTATCTTTTTCATACTGTCTTTGATAATTCATAGATATTTATGTTCAGAAAGTGTTTGTTTTTGTTTTATTTAAGAGCCCATCCTTAGACCTTGATCTGAAGGGTGCTCGTGGGTGTATTTAACTTAGTTCATTGTGAATATTCCCACATACGTCGGTCTTAATAAGCTTCCTCTTGGTGAAAAGTTAAGCATGTGCACAAGTCTTTGCAGGTCCGAGGCCTTTACTCATTACTTTGTCTTTTTAGGTGCACATTAATTAAGTCTGTTGCAGAATGGGACAGAGGCAGGAAAAGTGAAGCAATGCTATGAAAGCCCTGCACAATGGAAAGGATAATGGGCTTACATTAATACATTTTTCTGTAACTACCCTATATCTTCCCTGAAATTCCATTTGAGGAACTTCAGTATTGTTTTGCTCGGTTTTTGGCGCATTAGTGGCATTTTATTGTTTCAACTCTCAGGATAACATAACTCTTCTCATTTTTATGCTGGTTTTGTATGCTAACCAATGAAATTTCAGTGTTTAAAAAAAAGAGGATGTGGTGCACTGTTCCCACTATTGGCATTCATTAGAAACTTTACTGTAAAAAGATGAAAAAAATTTTTGAAATCATGTCCACCAATTAGCATAGACAACTGTACTGTCTGGACAAGTGCATTTTCTCTTAGTTTATTAACTGATGTGTTATTCACCAAACATATCTTTAAGTAGGAATGTAAATTTAATGTCTTTAAAAGTCTTAAGATTCCCTTTTACTACAAAGGGCTGTGTGTCAGTGGCAGTGCAGGACTTACTCTACATTTATCTGTATTCCTAAACTTCAGTGCAATGATATACAGGCTTCAAAACACTTTGCTCATTACTCTAGCGTACCATCTAAACTAACACTTGGGTTGGAATTGCTGAAGGTGTGTTTTGGTGGATGAAAGTCTTTTTAGTTTCTCCTGTCCATTTGTGTTTTAAAAAATGCCTCTGTATAGTTATGTTAACAGAGGGAGAACACTGATTTTCTTGTTTTAGGATTTCTAAAGAAGCCTTGATTGGTTTATATTTAGTTTGAAGTTTAAAGGTGTTTTTCTATAAGCATGGGAAAGAGGGAGGGGAGTGGAAGTTGGTTTTATTTTTCCTGTATTTCTTCTTTCTTCACATTTCCTAATCTCCTGATTTTCAAATGAAAGATGGCTTTTGTTCATCCAGAATGGGACATGGATTTCTTTCCTTCCACAGAGAATAAAATTGGTAGGACATTTGGGATCCATACCTGCTGATAAAAGAACTAGTTGCTGTGTTTTTCAGAAATACAGATGGGGTTTTTTGTTTGTGGGTTTTTTGTTTGGTGTTTTTGGTTTTTTTTTACCCTTCTCATTTTCCTTTGGGTTATTAATTAAAATGCTAAACTGTTGCAGTGGCTGTGTATCAACCAAACCATTCTTAGGAATTTAAAAGGTTTTTTTTTTCCCCCCAGCAAAATAAGAGGATGAAAACATTAGAGTGTGGTATTTAGAATAACGTAGTGTAGAGGATGTTGATACATATAAAATATTTATATAAGTATTTTAAGCTATACTACTGCTCAGGAAAAATCAGGGAAGAGGTAACAGTGCTGTGCAAAGAGCTTGTAAAGAATTGCTACAGAGAAAGTGATTGGAGCAATATTTACTTATATAAAGTATGTTGCTATTTTATTTTCTCCTTTAATGGCATGTTTTCAAGCATGCCTTTTTCATAGTCCCTGCCTGAACAGAGAAATTAAGGTATCTTCAAAGCATGAATGTTTTACTTCCTCCTGTGTGTTCACTGGTTTTCACTGATTCAGTGGGTTTGTAGTGTCAGGTATTTTTCAGACTGCAGCTGAGCCTTTATTTTCATTTAAATAAATGACAGGCAGCTGTAGAAACTTGGCATGTTTGCTTATTTTCTATATGGATGGATTGCTGTAGAGTACTAACCTCCTGGCTGCTGAGTAAATGTGTTTAATGTAGTGTTTGATAACTAGTTTGTGTGTTCTGGGTTTCCACTTAGGTAAGTGTTTAAAGTGGCAGAATGTCTTAAGCATTCCTACTAAGGTCTCCTATCCCCTCTGACTATACTGTAGGCAACATGAAGCACCATTTGAAGGCAATCTAATAAGCCAAGAAGTGATGCTGAAGCGTCAGGAAGAAGAAATGATGCAACTTCAAGCTAGAATGGCTCTTAGGCAGTCCCGACCTAACCTCTACCCAGGAGATGTAATTAGGTCCTCAATGCTTGACGTCACCAGAGATCCGCTGAGAGAAATAGCTCTGGAAACAGCCATGACCCAAAGAAAACTGAGGGTAATGCCCTGATCATGGGTGAACTCTTATTTTCATTGAAACAGAGCAGTTTCTTGACTGAAACTTGTAATATGCAGGATTCATAACTTGGGTCCTGTAATAAACAGTCATCAACAGATCCAATACTAGGTGTTTGGTGTTGCCCTGATAGGAAAGACCTCTCTCACAGGATAAACTTCTGAGGTTTTGTGGCATTAACAGCTACGTAGCCTAAAGCAGTATCAAGAGATGCTAAAACATACAGCAAGCCTTGACTAAAGATTGCATCAGTTAAACAATATAGCATCCTGACAAAGGTGAGGTGTAGTTTTTTCCTGTATTCTGTGGAGTTTTCAACCACTTGATTGGCATTTATTTCTTAGTGGAATGTGGATGTGTCCCACCAGCATCAAAGGTTATTAAATTAAGAAGTTGGGAAGGTAAAGAAAGGCAGATAGGATTCCTTTGGGTTCATCCTTAATCACTGTGCAAACTCCCCTTTCTGTTCCCAGCTATCTTGCTATGTGGATGGAATATATGTTTATAGAGAAAGGAGACAAGTACAGGTAAATGGAGTGGCTGATCTTTAGCAGAGTTGATGGTTTGATGCCCTCTGCTGCTTTCAGTGAATTGTATTTATTTTTTTAAGGGTGGGAAAACTTAAAACAAGACTCAGGTGAATTTGCTGTCCTAATCCAGGGTAATTGTTCCTGTATCTGTCTCCAGTGCATAGCATTCTGACCAGTTAGTTCATGTAGGCTTTAACTAGCCAGGTTGGTTCCTACCTGGCCCTTAAGAGGTTTCCATGTAGGTGTGTTACATATAGTACACAGTAGGTAGTAGGCTGTAGCCAATGAAGGTTTTAGCTCAAAAGATGAATCTTGAGCTAATTTTTAATGTGGTATTGAAGTGGGGTTTGTGCCGGGGACTTCCTTTAACAGTTTGGACAGGTAACCTCCTATAACTTACGGGGGAATTAGTAGAACATTTATTTGTTTACAGGCAGACAGAAATTGGCCGGGATCTCTATTTGAACCCAGCAGACAGAATTAGGGTGAAACGTTTCAGTCTTCAGGAGATGAGACTTCTGTGTCACAGGCAGAGATTTGTCAAGGCAAAATTGCCACCAGTGCAGAAAATGTTAGTAATGTCAGGCAGTTCCTTACTGAGATAAGCCCAGATGGTCTCAATATGGAACCCACACCCTGTATTTTAAAAGAAGACAAATAATACTACAGCATTTGCTTTTTGGCCAGCAAAGGAATTAAAATATGCAGAGTAGTAATGTCACCAACACTGTAGCTTGCAAGTGGTCTGCATGCTGGCAAAATCAGGTTCTTAAGACTTACCAGCTCATGGGAGGAATTCAGTACAATTTTCTGGTTTTGGCATTTAGTTCCTCTTTGGTATTCGCAGGGCAGGAGATAACTGTGCCGTAGTCTGTTTCAGCTACACAGGTTTAATTCATATTCTTGTGATTTGCAGAATTTCTTTGGCCCTGAGTTTGTGAAAATGACGATTGAGCCATTCATCTCCTTGGATCTACCGAAGTCGATCTTGGTATGAAAGCGGCTATTCAGCAATCAGTGGCAGGGGAGTTGTTAAACCAAGAAATGTGCTTTTATCACAAGTGTGAATGTTGGGATATTTTATTTCACAAAATGCAGACTAAGAAAGGGAAGAATGATGACACCAGACGAAAAGTAAATGTGATGCTTCTAAGTGGGCAGAAGCTGGAGCTGACCTGTGATACTAAAACAATATGTAAAGATGTCTTTGATATGGTTGTTGCTCATATTGGCTTGGTGGAACATCACTTGTTTGGACTGGCCACTTTAAGAGGTAAGAATAATCATTCGATGTAGTTGACAGGTACAGAATAAGAAGAATTACCTACATGGTGTTGAAAAAAGATAAGCGGAGACTGCCTGGCATCTACAGTGTTTATTTTGAGTTACACTCTCTTGTATTGAGGCAAAATACATTCCTCAGTGAAGAACAACCTCGCACAATGAAATTTTATGTTTGCCTGAGTAATGACAGCTCATCTTGGGCAGCCTTTTCCCTTTGGTTGCTAAGTTTTCTTCCCTGCTCTTTGTTATATTCATTAGTACCCCTCAGAGGACATGAAAGAGCTTTGGGTTCTGTTAATGCAATCTAGGCAATGTTACAGCCTCTTGTGGAGGCAGACCCATTGGGATGCATGGGAGGGCCCCTTGTATGGAGGAGTTGCCTTAAGAAAAAAGTACTTGCTCCTGAGCTGTTAGTTTTTCACTATTACAACAGATCAGAAATTGGACTTTTTTTTTTCCTTCCACTGGGTAGAAGATCATTGTGGCAGAACTAACATGTTCAGATCCAAGAGTCCTGTTGGCATATCTCACAGGCTGTTGCAGAACTGTAGCGCTCAGAATGTTGGCATGAGATGCAAGCCCTCAGCAGCCCAAGAGCTTACTCTATCCGTGGCAGGCTCCTGGTGCTCTTGACAATTTAGAAAGCCTTGAAAACATTTTGCAGAAATGTAAATGGGACAGAAGTAGTAAGGGAGGAAAGGAATGATGGATTTTGGATTTCCTGTGGGCTAAGAAACTTGAAATTTTAAAGAAACCCTAGCTCCTATCTTGTAGCTATCACAGAAGGTAACTTTTTTCCTAAGCCCCTGCTCCCTGTGCTGCTGCCCCCCCTTGTAATAACTATAAAGTTATTTCTTCTACCCTTACTTGGTGTTCAGATTAATGGCTACTGTGCTTATAAGCCATTGCTAGTCAACAGAAAACCTTACTGTTCAAAACCAAATTACAGAATTGTAAATCTGGTCTTAATCCTCCAGCTGGAGAAAATATTTGGTTTTAATGTTTTTACTCATGTGCTTCCCTTTAACACTCATGGCAGACAATGAATTTTTCTTCGTTGATCCTGACCTAAAGCTAAGTAAAGTCGCTCCAGAAGGATGGAAAGAAGAACCAAAGAAAAAGAACAAGCCCCCTGTCAACTTCAGTCTGTTTTTTCGCATAAAGTTTTTTGTGGATGATGTCAGTCTTATACAGTAAGTGTATGAAAATATTTTTAACCTATTAATTTATGAACAGAAATTGGATATCAATCAAATACTGGGTATTTGCTGTAACAGGAAGAGTACCAAAGACAGTGTGGGGGTTTTTGTGGTTTTTGTTTTGTTTTCCTGTTCTAGGCATACGCTGACCTGTCACCAGTATTATCTACAGTTGCGGAAGGACATCCTGGAAGACAGGATGCACTGTGATGATGAGACGTCTTTATTACTAGCATCCCTAGCTCTCCAAGCTGAGTATGGAGATTACCAGGCAGAGGTACATCATCAGTCTTGCCTTTTGAGAAATTGTGTTCTTGCTGCTTAATTAAAGATTGGGCTGTGAGCTGCCACACATGCTTCATATCTCTGCCCTGGACTTGAAAGCCCAGCTGATATGCTGCTGGCAATTTTTGCTGTGGACAAGTCTTCTTTTAGTCTAACACAGGGCTGTTGCAGAATCTAGTTCAAGATCTGAGTGTTGAACCCTCTCTCTTCTGTGGAAGTAGAGTCAGGCTTGAATAAGAAGAAACCATATGTGAAATTAAGCTCTGGGTCAGGGTTGAGATTCTGAAACCTTCCCTTACTCAGCTGTAATGTACAATTCTCTGTAAAACAAATGTTTATGCTTTGTTCATGTGGAGATGCTGTCACAAAAATGTTTTGTGTTGTAGGTGCATGGCATGTCATATTTCAGAGTAGAACACTATGTCCCGGCTAGAGTGATGGAGAAACTAGATCTGTCCTACATCAAGGAAGAGCTGCCAAAGTTGCATAGCACTTATGTGGGTGCATCTGAAAAAGAGACAGAGTTAGAATTTTTGAAGGTAAGTGACTTAATCTGTGACTTAAGAAATTCCTTGTGGGAATATGGGTGCATGGACTTCAAGTGAAAGCACAGGAAAACAGCCCAAGTTCTGAATAACACCAAAAGAAAGAAAGCTGAAAAGATCTTCTCAAAAGACAGTTACATGTGGAAAGAAATCGTAACAGATGGAAAGGAAGCCCTTCTCTTCCCCTCCCCGCCCCCCATCAGTAGTCTTCCTGCTTTAGCTCAAACTAGTTAAAAGCTATGATTATGAGGCAGCACACCCAGCACTCCCTACCTCCTTTGTTCTTTCTGTTGAGGAAAAAAATATTAAAAGTTTTGTTACAGCTAATCCTGTTTATGGTACTTGGTATGAAGGAAGCCAGAAGCATTACCAAGCAGACTTTCTTGTGCAGGTACTATGTAAGATGATAGGGAAAACTATAATCACATATATATTTGGTTTATTCTAAAAAGACCCATTAAGAAATATAATTATGCTTTTGTTGCCATTGCTCATGACATAATGAGCAGGTCCTGCCTTGATACATTGGCTGCAAAGGAGTTCAGGGGGGTGATGGTTTGCTGCTGAGACACTGGGTAATGATTAAACTGTAATTCCACAGTTGCACTGTAGTTCCACAGTCTCTTTGAGAAGGTGATGGAAGAGGCACTCAGCTGACTTCACATCTTCTAAGGCTGTTGCTCATTTGGCAGAAGTGTTCTTGTTGCTTAACCACAGAAAACAAGTGTAGGGGACTTGATCGTAGGTAAACCTAGCCTGACTGGGGGTGGGGTAAGGAGAACAGTTAGGTTCCCTTGTTTGATTTGTACATCAATCCCTTACGCTGGTACTGAAGAGGCAGCAGGAATTAATAATTAATGACTGTGAGTGCGAAATGATGAAACCATGTCTTTTGGCAGTTATGGTGCCTTAATGTGGTCACAGAATTGCAGTATTAATCTAATTCTGTGTTTGAGAAATATGTCAATAACAAGTGCATCTGGCTAGTTAGTTTGTTGCCAACAATTGGTTTGTGCAAGTTTGATTTACTCACAGGCATTCTTGATTAATCTTTTCATTGTTTGATTTTAATAAATGCTGGGTTCATTTTCTATTGTGTTTGCAGGTCAGGAGATACTAGCAAGACTTATAACCCTCTAGAGCAGCTGATGTGCCACTGTTGTAACATCTGTAAAATGCATAAGTGGAATTACCAGGCAGAAGGGAATCTTTTTTCTAAAATCCATATATATGTGTATATGCATATATTAAAATATTTATATAGAGGTATAATATTTATGTAGAGGTGTAAAAAACTTCTAATAGCATTAACTTCATATTCTTAGAAGTTTCATTACATTGATCTCTACAGTTGTGTCAGAGGCTCACAGAATATGGGGTTCATCTTCATCATGTGTTGCCTGAGAAGAGATCCCAAACAGGTATCCTTCTGGGAGTGTGCTCCAAAGGAGTTGTTATTTTTGAAGTTCACAATGGTGCCCGCACACCTGTACTACGCTTCCCATGGAGAGAGACAAAGAAAATATCCTTTAGTGTAAGTTGGGCTCTTTTCTTGTATCTGTGTGTACATGTCTATATTTCTATCTCCAGATACTGGGTTTGTGTCTTTGTTATTTTTGCAAATTAAGCTGCTTTTCTGCAGTGCAATCTGACTACATTTTGTGTAGCTGAGCTGTGTTGTATCATTGGATTGAAATAGGAGTTTTGATGTTTTAAAGATACTTTTTTCTTCTTTTTATTAGCTTGCATTCTATGCTCCTGAGGTTCCAGCCTCAGAAGAGAGTTTAGCACCTGTGTTTTGGCAAATCTGTATTGATGTGAACTGTGGCTTCCCTACCTTCAGAGGAAAGAGCTACTATGAAGATAGATCAAGGGTGTCCTTTAGCATGAGGAGAAGCTCTGACCATTTACTGCATTTCTGGGCAATCTGTCCATGCTGCTGTATGGGGCATGGGTAGTGAAGGAAGACCAGAGTGAGAATCCTGTGTTAGAGGAGTGGATACTGGCGAATTACAGTATTCACTGTAACTAGGAGATGCACCTGTGTTGCTTTTAAGTTGTTACATTTCCAAGGGTAGTTAAGTTGAACAGTAATGAATGACGGGCTGACACTTGATCTGGATAATACCAGCCAGTTCTGGTGGGTACACCATAACCTGGTGGTCATGTGTCAGTTTTTAATGAGGTGCTGAGCTTCAAATGCTTACCTTTATAGAGGTATTGAAAACAGTACTTCAAACTCTGTCTGCTACCTTATTGAAAAGCTACAGCCCATTCCATCTGTGATATGATTTTAAGTAGAAATGGTAAATTGAAGTTTAAAAATTACTAAAGATAAATTTAAGACCTGGAACGTTAACTGATAGATTCAATAACTAGACGGGCATCTAGTTCTTTTTCCCTTGAACAGCAGCACCCCTTGTGACTTCCTTGGCCACTTCTGTAAACCCCATCCTGTACAATGTAATAGTACTGGTTGTCATTAGTCAGCACTGACAGTAACAGAGATGGATTAAATAATATTAAAGTACCATCTCAGCTAGCCCAGAAGTAGCTTTAAAATGCTGCTTTGTAAATTTCAAATTACTTTCAACCTATTTTAACCAAAGTCTCTCCCATCATTGCATTTTGCGTCAGAAAAGCTTGAATGTTGTAACTGCACAAGCAAATACAAAACTTTTTGTAGGCTAAAAGAAATCATTGTCTTTGACTTTTTTTCTTTCTCCATTGTGTAGAAGAAGAAAATAACTTTGCAGAACACATCAGATGGTATCAAGCATGCATTTCAGACTGACAACAGTAAGACTTGCCAGTACCTTTTGCATCTCTGCTCTTCCCAGCATAAGTTCCAACTACAGATGAGAACCAGGCAGAGCAACCAAGACACTCAGGACATTGGTAAGGACTATTATGCTGTGTTGGTTTTTTAATAGCAATCTATATGTATATTTGTAAGGAGAAAAGTTAAACTGAGCTTCAGTAATCCTGCTGGGTGCTACATGTGTGTAGATCTACATAGTTTATACTACAAAGAGAATCTACTAGCTAAGTTTGTTTAGATTTTAAGGGGAGGAAAAAAGTTGGCAGGTCATGCAGAGCTGGCACACAGCAGCTCCTTTAAAATACAAAGAATCTAAAAATAGATCACTAATAGTACTTTTCTGTTCGGTTTTTAGCTTTTTTCAGAAAGAATTTGAAGATATTTCAGTAATAGGATTTTTACCTTTTGCTTGATGTGAATGAATTGGTTTGATAATGTGGAATTGCAGATAAAATGGTGTGATCGTGCAAGGGCAAATACAATAGGGAGCATTTAATGATGCAAAGTCTGTAAGCTCTGGGTGTAGCTGTCTTTATTCCACTTAATGTTTGGTGGTCCTAGTAAGGAACAACACTGCTAGCCAGTTTTCTTCAAAATTGCCATCTAATTTGTGTGTATAATAGAAAATGTAAAGGCATTCTTTTTAGATAGAAAATATTAATTGGAGGATGCAATAATTGAAAAAACTCGCTTTACTAATTTCATCACTCTTTGGAGCAGAGCCCACTTGGCTGGCTGGCCTTCAGTGCAGCCTGGAAGTGCTATTTTGGTCAGTCTGCCTGCTCATTCTTTTTGTTCCTTGTTTTTATCTGTCTGCATTCCACTTGCTGTTAATCCAGACTTCCACCAGTGTAGCTGGGATGGAGTTTGACCCCATTGCTGTGGAGATTGTGTTCTCCAATTTTTAAAAAAAAAAAACAAAGGGAGGTGGGGAAGACATGTGGCAACTGTGCATTCTTTTTTTGTATTCTCTTAGGCTCAACCAACTTAGTGCAAAGGAATAAGACCTACTGACTTAAAGCCTTTTTACCATTCTCTAATTTAGTTCTTGCTTAATCTGAATTGCAAAGAACAGCAGTACATGAAGGGTTTTCATGGCTAGGCAAGCTTGATTGTTCTTACAGATGCAGTATGTGTTGTGATTTGGGAGTCTGGAAGATAATAGTTTGCTTCTGTGCAGTGCAGATCACTTGGGATTCAGAGGTCTCAAAGTTCATCAATAATTCATCATCAGAAGCAAATAAATCAATATTATGGTTAATCCTGTTACACTTGGTTATTAAAAGTAAAACCAATTCAAAAAAGTTTGTGTTATTCATAATTTTACTGATCTAAATTGATTAGCCATGTTTCCTTTCCTGCATATACATGCATATAGCAATAGAGTTACTAGAATAATATTTTTTAAAAGAGAAAGTATTATAATTACAGGTAAGAGGAAAAAAATGACAAAGCAGCTAGTAAAAATAGCATATTAACTATAAGTACTGCTTTTCTGTTTGAGCAGTGAAATCCCAGGCAGTATTTGGGAAGCATTATTCTTGGCGTGCGGAAGCATCAGGTATTTTATTTTCCAGAGCCCTTAAAATGTCAGTAAAAACTGGTCTTTGGAAGCACTCAGCAAAACAGTAAAGAAAGGGGCAGGTGACAATATTATTAACTCAAGGCTGATCACCACAGGAAGTATACATTTTGAAGGTTCCTTAAGGACTGATTCTGGGTTAACAGCACAGTGAACGCAAGCGTGTTCCTGTAACACTTGCAGCGTTCATGGGATGGAGTAGCAGACTTTGGAACATTAATATGCTTTAGAGGATTCTTTAGAAATAAAATATTAGTGTCTTGCAAGACTCACCTTTATTTCAGCCAATGAACAGAAAAAACATTTTGAGACAAGGAAGAAGGCCTGGCATGCATAGTGACAGTGAAGCAATTTTCACAGACATACCAGAGTGTGGAGGCATAAGGGAGAGCACTTTATAGTCCCTGTGATGTACCATGACATGTTTTTTACTTGTTGCACAATGTCTCCAGTGACCTGGGAGAAACGGTTTTAACATATGTAAATCTAATAGAGAGACTCAGTCTTGGAAAATAAAAGGAAAATGCCCTTGAATAATGTTCTTTCGGCATGAATAGAAAGGGATGAGGCACAAAGTTAAAAAAAAAAATACTAGCAATTTCATGGTACGTGAGAAAGGAGCTAAGCTATAACATGAGGAATGATGGTTTCTTTTTTGCACAACTTCTGGGGCCATGCAGTGAACAGAACCAAGCACTGAGTTTTAAGATGGATGTTTGGATTCCTGAAAGGGCATATAGAAAACCACAAAGATGAAGTGGTGGTTAACTCATCCTCGTGAGGGATGAGTTTTGAGCACAAGAGAATTTTCAGTTAAGAGGTGAGCAGGTGTGAAAGGCCTAATGTCTGTATAGATAATGATGTATTAATGTGAAATCCATAGGGAAATCCTGTTTGGTGTTTGCAGATAGTAAGTATGACATCAAGGGAAGATATCTTAAAATATTTTATTACAGTACTCTTCCTCAAGATGGGGACACAACAAGAGCAAGTGTCATTGATAGCTTCTCTCAGAGTCAGGAAACTGAGATTTGTGCATCTCTGGGCTGATCGACCAAAGCCATTCTTAAGTAACTCATCTGGTCTGTCTGGTGGTTGTGGCTAGAGGAGGTATTTGGTGTGGATAAGGAAGTAGTAGTTTTATACTAATACAACCTTTAAAAAGGACCAAAAAATAACTTCCACAACTAAATCTTCTCCATCTGTATGCCTATTGTAGAGAAAGCATGAGTTACTGTTACAGTTAATTCCTGCCCTAGGTACTGGAGAAAGGAACATCTTTTCAGAATGGCAGTGCTGAGGTTGCATTTGCCAAATACACTCTTAAATGGTAAATACTTAAGCATTTAGCAAAGCTAGTGGATGTTGTGTACCAAAAAGTAGCATTTTCCTTCTGAGTTACAGTGTAGCTTCCTAAAGCCAGTTATTTTCTAACTGTATGTAGAGTTTAAAAAAACACTAGTTAACCCTAAATCAGAAAGATATATGTAGTTGAGGATTGCTTTTCCTCAGACTTTCCTGTGAACTGACTCCAAGATATCAGTGAGGTTTATGAAGGGTTCAGATGGCCTCATTTCCTTTAAAAGCTCTAGCCAGCAAACATGTTGCCACAGCTTATCAAGTTTCTGTGCAAGAGCCAAGCCACAGGAACTTAACTGCTAGCCTTAGGAGGCAGTTAGGCTAATAGAAAGGAGCCCTGCTCTGCTTTGCTCTGAATTGAGAGGGAGTTAGACTAAGTTGTATCATCTACCATTTGCTTTCAGCTAAGAACGTCCACCTAGACAGTTCCCACGACTCAGCTGGCAGTAATTTAATCACAATCCAAAACCTGTTTCTCTCTGCTGCTTAAGAGAATCCTAATTCATGAGTCAAAAGTCTGGCAAACCCCAGTCAAAACTTTTTGTCCTGTGCTAAAACATTTAGGATGTTTCTGGCAGGGAAGTCCCCGAGTGCACCTGAGTGAACTGATGCTCTTTAACCAGGTAGCGATGTTGCCAAGCCCCTACAGCTCTGCAGCTGTACTGGAAGCATGTTAGGGACTCATGCAAGGAAAACTAAGTGATGGATGGAAGTTTGGTAGGATCTGCTAGCATAGAGGCAGGGGAGCCCTATTTGTTCAAATTATAGAAAATACTTGTATGAGCAGGTTAAAGGAAGTGTAGCCTTCCAGGTCACTTGGCTTGAGGATATTGTTTGCTTTGCAGAAAGAGATGACAGGGCTGTGTATAAGGCACAGCAGTTTAGCAGGGAAAATATGAGTCTTCGTACTAATAAGGGGATAAATATTGTGCTATTCTGTGTTTTTGGACTTCAGTGTAGTAGATGGTCAGGTTAGTGTAATGTCGTGAACTCTAAACTTTGCTTCCTGAGCAAACTACATGGTAGTTGTGTATATGTACCCTGATGGTGGTACCTACTTATGAGCTTCCAGAGAAATATGCTTTTTGTGAGTTGGTTGTTTAAAATGCATGCTTTACACAAGGAGGTTATATTATCTCTGCTGTATAACTTAAATTTGTTTGGTTTTTGTTTAAAAAAAAAATCCACAGAAAGGGCTTCATTTAGGAGCCTAAATCTTCATGCAGACTCTGTCAAAGGTTTCAACATGGGACGAGCAATCAGTACTGGTAGCCTGGCCAGCAGCACCTTGAACCGACTTGCCGTTCGACCTCTGTCTGTTCAAGCAGAGATTCTGAAGAGGCTGTCCTGCTCTGAGCTCTCACTCTTCCAGCCGCTTCCTGGCTCTTCAAAGGACAAGAACGAGAAGACTGCTTGGGAGGAAAGACCCAGGGTTATGAGCAAGTCATTTCACGATCTCAGTCAGAGCCACATCTCCGTTTACCCCCCAAGGAAAAATATGATTACTGCTTTGGACTCTTCTCCCCCAAAAATGGAAGACATAATGGGAAGAGTCTTTCAGCAAATGCCAAAATTTGATACTGGATCAGCAGTTGGGGCGCTAAAACTGAACAAGTAAGAGTCTCTCTGACTGCCCTGCAACATCTTTGTGTACAGTCAATGTACATTTTGCAACAGTTTTGATTTACTATTCATACCATATTTTATTACATTGATCCTTCCCTTCCCTCTCCCAACTTCTTCTTCCCTCTGCCTGGTTCCCCTTCTCTCCTTCTCCCCTTTAAGTTCAAAATCTCATGCAGGTTTAAGTAGAAGCCCTGAAAGAAAGACAAATGAATCAGACTCATCATCCATTGAAGATACTGGTCAAGCCTATGTTGTAGGTCAGCACGTAAAAAATATTACTTTATTTACTAACTAACCTCTAAAATTGCTTTGGGTGTAATGCTTTGATACATTTATTAATATAGCAGGGTCCCTGTTATAATAATAGAAACTATAATGACTGAAACATTTGCAGCCCTAGCTTGCTTTTGTTGCTTTGCTTTTGCTAAATATTAAAATATTGATTAGTTACAGAACATCAGAAAAAGTGGAAGGAGGTTAATTTTTTGGGGGTCAATATAAACAAACTCACAAAAAAAACCCAAACAAAAAACCAACCAAACAACAGAAAAAACCCAACCCAAACCAGATGTGACATACAAACACTTGCTGCGTCTGCCCCACTGCACTTGAAGCCAAGACTGAGTTGGGAACCATGGTTTTTCAGTACCAAGAGTATAAGCTACTGAAGAGTGAGATGAGGCATGCAGTTGCTGTAGCAATTGTTTGCAGCCATTTATCCTGTGCTTTTAGCTTTACAATTAGTGTTATCATGGGCTTACCCATAATCTTCTGGTCAGCAATTCTGACAAGGATCTTAGTTACATGTGAGAGAGTCCTGCTGAATCACGTTGCCTGTGCTGGGGGATGCACATTCTTTGCATGATGAAACTCATCAGCTGAAACTCTAGGGTTCAGAGGTTTGGAAGAGGCCAGGACGCTTTCTTAAGAAGCTTGAATTATCTTACCTCACTTTCATAACTTAGTATACTTATTATTTAATTATCTTTAAAGTATGGCCATATTTGCTTGGCATTGATCATTCCAAAGAGAATATTATTCTATATGCAACCCAATTTAAATAGAAATACTTTGTTCAAATTGCTTGTTACTGCAGCAACTTACTTGTTACTGTACAAACTCATACAAGACTCCTGTTGTGTTAGTTTATGAGGTTAGGCATATTCATCCAATCCTGTTACAAAATACAGTCTTTGACGTAGTTTCTGAAAGATCCATTAATTTTATCTGAAGTTAACAGTGGTTATAAAGGCCAAACCTCTGTACTTTCTTTAATTCTTTGCCTTTACATCAGCTACCATCTATCTGAACCTTGAACTACAACCAAAGTACATGAGTAATTCAGATTTGCTAATCCAAAACTACTTGCACATTTATTAATTTTTAAAATAAGTAATCAGTCTGAAATTGTGAATGAGACCATGTGTACTGTGTAAAGTCTGAAATACTACTTGGTAGGTTTTTTGTATTAAAAAATTTTTATAAAAATGTCTAATATTTCCATTCATGTCACAGGCGTTAGCATGAATACTTTGGGAAATCTTCCATCATCAATGCTGTTAAAAGAGAGTGGTAAGTGGATAAATAATGTGCCAATAGAATTAATTCAGTCAGTCTGTGAAGCACTTGTCAAGTACTTCACTGTTCGACCTGTCGTGTTTCTTTGCTTTTCTTAAATACCTTTTCCAGTTAGTTGGATAGGACCTTTTCCTTAATACAACCCCTAATATTTCTTTTGGATTGCTGCTTGGGGGAGATTTTGACATCTATGTGTAATATTTTTTTCAAATATGAATAGTGTCTGTTTAGTTTGAGTCTTGAAGTGTGCTATTACCTAACATACTCTTCAAAGCTCATTTCTCTTACCTGTGAGGGTAGAACCCACAAAGACTGCATTTTCTTCTTAGTTCTTTTACTTTTCAGGTTTGATTCAGTTTTGTGGGAGAAAAACTCCTCCTCCATGTGGTGCAGTCTGTCCCACTCTCTTGAACCTCTGTTTTCTGCTTGTACCAGTCTGTAGAGCTCAGTAGGTTTCTGGTGTTGTGGAATTGCAGGTTCCACTTAGGGCGAAAGTATGCCAGGCGCTCCAGACCAAACAAGATGTACCTTCTTTAGGTAGCAAATTCATGAGTTCAGACTTAACAGTACATTGGTATTTCCTGAAGTTGCAGGAGTTGGTTTTTTTTTCCAAATCATCTTCCTTCTGTCTCTTAAGTCCTGGGTCTATTTCAGCCTGTTGCGAACCCTCAGGAGTCACATAAATCTATTGTGAAGGTGTTCAAATTTTGGAACAGGCAGAATCAGCAGCCTGTGGTCATTATGTTTGCTCACCATAAGGAACAATAGGAGGAAATACCTTTTCATGAAATGGCTGTACAGCTATGGTGACTTCAGTACCATGAATACTTTATGATTTTTTTGTAAACTATGTATACTGTATATGCTTTGCCCGTGCTCTGCCTGTACACAAATGCTTGAGGAGGTGATTTTCAGCCTGCTTGCTGTTTTGACTTCCACATTGAACTGAAATCTAAACAATGGTGATGCCAAACAAATAATAACAAATTGCTAAAATTCCATATTTTTTACTCACAGCGCATGAAGCCAGTAAAACATTTTTGGACTCAACTCAAAGGTCAACATAACTGGCAATGTATGGAGTCATAGAATCATTAGAGTTGGAAAAGACCTCTAGGATCATCAAGTCCAACTGTGAACCCAACACCCCCCATGCCTCCTAAACAATGCCCTGTAGGGCCACGTCTACACATTTTTTTGAACACCTCCAGGGATGGTGACTCCACCACCTCTCTGAGCAGCCTGTTCCAATGCCTGACCACTCTTTCAGTAAAGATGTTTTTCCTAATATCCAATCTAAACCTCCCCTGATGCAACTTGAGGCCATTTCCTCTCGTCCCGTCACTAGTGACTTGGGTGAAGAGATCGGCACCCACCTCACTACACCCTCCTCTCAGGTAGTTGTAGAAAGTGATAAGGTCTCCCCTCAGCCTCCTCTTCTCCAGGCTAAACAACCCCAGTTCCCTCAGCTGCTCTTTATGAAACCTGCTCTCCAGACCCTTCGCCAGCTTCATTGCCCTTCTCTGGACAGGCTCCAGCACCTCGGTGCCCTCCTTGTACTGAGGGGCCCAAAACTGAACACAGTATTCGAGGTGCAGCCTCACCAGTGCTGAGTACAGGGACAATCAGTTCCCTCCTCCTGCTGGCCACACTACTGCTGATAGAAGTCAGGATGATGTTGGCCTTCTTGGCCACCTGGGCACACTGCCGGCTCATATTCAGCCAGCTCTCGACCAGTACCCCCAGGTCCTTCTCTGCTGAGCAGCTTTCCAGCCACTCTTCCCCAAGCCTGAGGCATTGCATGGGGTGGTTGTGACCCAAGTGCAGGACCTGGCACCTGGCCTTGTTAAACCTCATACAATTGACCTTGCCCCATTGATCCAGCCTGTCCACATCCCTCTGCAGAGCCTTCCTACTCTTGAGCAGATAAACACTCCGACCCAACTTGGTGTCATCTGCAAACTTACTGAGGGTGCACTCAGTCCACTCATCCAGATCATTGATAAAGATCTTGAACAAGAATTTAAACAAGATAAGGTTTAGTAGGTGTTTCTTACGTTGATTGTTTTTTAATGAAGGACCACCATTAAGACAACTCGCTGAGTAACCTTTTAGTAACTTCGTACAATAAGCCTCAGTTTCACTTTTACTGACACACGTCCTGCCTACGTGAGCAGGGCACATAAACACAGATCTAAATACTTGCTGAACTGAGACTAATGAATTTGAAGATTCTAGGGCTCAGTTGTGTTTTGATTCCAAGAGACTATGCTAGGCACTTTTCTTAGGAGGAATAAAAGATCTTAACTGCTGAAGATGGGAATCAGTTACAATGGTGGTGGTTTTTCTTTATTTGGACATGGGTTAGAAGATGAAAGTTGGACCCACTAGTTCAGAATAGCTTTTCAGGTTATTGGAGAAGTAATCTTTTTTTTAATGGAATAGAACTTCAAGGCAAACCTGAAGGAAAGTATTCAGGAAGCATCTTATCACGATATGTTGGCTTTTCAGTTGACTCTCTGCAAACAACTCAGAACAGAATTGCCTCACCAGAGAGAGAGATAACTTTGGTGAACTTGAAAAAGGATGAAAAATTGGGCTTAGGTAAGTGGCTTGAAAATTGTTGTTGTCATGTGTGTCCTAAAACCAAAAACAAAATAAAGTTTTCTGTTCTGTATTTAAGTATTTATTGTAAGACTGAGGAAAGCAGTGCGGGCAGTAGCTGGATTTTGATGCTGAAGCCTGGGCTTATTTGATAGCACCTGCTACTGATTTGTTGAGTGATGTTAAGCAAGTCTGTTTCTCAGTTTTTCCATATTGTAAGTGTAGGATAATATTTAAATTGTGAACTAGTCATACCAAAAGTTGGCCTTTAAAGTTTATCTCTCTGAGGTACAAGATTTTTGTCTATGTGGACACCTCACAGCTGTGACAGCTTGAAAGCTTTAAACAAACAAACAAATATGTTATGAAGCCATTATTAGCTAATTGTGGAGTGTTTTTCTTACCCTTATAACATCATCAGATGGAACATTAATTTGAGGTTTAAGGAGGCTGGAAGATGAGAGATTTGCATTCCATTCCTCTTCCTACCACTGAGCTTTTTCATAAACCCACGTAATTTTTCCCTGCATGAGTAATGAATGATTTGGCGTCAGTATTGTGCTTTAGGGAGGCTCTCTAAACTGTCCTTAAGGACATTGTCTGTCATTCAAAATAGGACTGTTGTAGGCTTTTTCCCCTTTTCAAATTTACACAAGGCAGTGGTATTTCGTGTTTACCCTGCACAGTAACTTAAGAATTGACCAAAAAAAGCAAGAAATTAATATGAAACACTGTTTCTTCTTTCTTCCCCATGCCGTCTGTGATACTTAGCTGTTTTAGCTAGAACAGAGAAGACCTGATATCTTCTATTTTCTTTTTTTATCTTGAACATCCTTCCCAGGTTTATATGGTCAAATTGGCAGAAATAGATTAGAAGCCTCAAAAGGAAACAGGGAGTTGAAAAACTCAGTTCTTAAGACCGGGGTGAAACATCTAGGTGAAGCATCTAACAATGGAGAAAGCCAGTTTTTAAGTAAAACACATTTCATCTGGTCAGCAAATGCACGTTTAATCTCATCTGTTTGTGCATGTATTTCTCTTGCCGCAGTTGTTTCCTATAATCTTTGCTGTAGTTTTCAGGGAAGCCAGCTATACAAAGTCTGAGTTGCTTGCTCAAAAACAGAGAATGCAATAAAGCTTAATAAAAAAAACCCTGTACCACTTACTTTCCTGTAGACTTCTCTGAGATGTATAGTTTTCTTTTACTTCACATTCATTAGAACTACTAAGTTTTTGACCATTCTGAAATATGGACTTGTACAGTGTTACGTTATACTCTGATCACTGACATTTTTCCCTGCTTTGGGCCTTTTCAATAGGCTTTCAAATAGTCGGCGGAGAGAAGACAGGGAAACTTGATCTGGGAATTTTTATTCATTCAGTTATTCCCGGAGGGCCAGCTGATTTGGAAGGATCTCTAAAACCAGGTGAATAGTGTAAATAAGAGGTGTATACATGAAAGAAAAGGCTAAACACGTATGTAGTACCATTTCCATCTATGGCTCCAGGCGTCAGTCCCTTACAAAGCTGACCTTCAGTTACCTTCTGGATAATTTCTAAAAACTGGTGGTACTTCTTTGTTAAACTATGGAAGAAATCATTCAAATCAAAGTAAAAATAATGAAGCTTGGCATAGCAGAAAATTAAAGTTACGTGTAAAGATAAGGGCTTTATTTGCTACTGTCTCTCTATAGGTATTTCAATTTTTTAAAATACTTTGATTTTGGAAAAAGTTAATGTAACCATATGGCTACTAAAGGGAGGGGGGAAATTATTTAATCTGTCTTTTATTTTCATTTTATTTTAGTCTGTACCTTGAACTGAACTGCGTATTGCTTATTCTTGATTTTTGCTTTTGCATTCTTACAGCAGAGGAGAAGGTAGAAATCATAATATGGAAAGGTTTGGCAGGTTTAAAAAGAAGAAATGTTCATAATCAGTTCCTGTGGTTTTTTGGGGGGCGGGGTTAATCATTAGGGTTCCCTATTCCAACATCACCTGAATTTTAGTAATTTTTAATCCTTGCATGGTGTAGAGATTTTTCAGACCTGTACTCCACATTCTCACTGATGGATAAAAATGTAGATGTTAGATTGTATCTGAACAAACTCTTTTTTGCAGGACACCGACTAATATCCATAAATAGCACAAGTTTAGAAGGCGTCAGCCACCACACAGCATTAGAAATTTTGGCGAATGCACCTGAAGACGTGACACTTGTTATCTCTCAGCCCAAGGACAAGCTATCCAAAGGTACGGAGGGATATATTCCTTATTATTAAAGAGCTGTTCTTTGAGTGTGAGCACTCTGCCTTTTCTGACACTTTTTGTAAAGTACTTTCTGTGTTTCTTTAAAATTACTAATCTAATTGACTGAGATAGCCGTAAAACATCACCCTAACCGTGGTAACTTCTGTGAGCAACCCCAGCTCGTATATGCTTGAGATTGTGTTCTGGGACTGAACGAAGTGTATTACAGTAGCCTTTGGTGAGGATGCACCAGTTGCATCAGAAACAGTGTGTTTTGCATAATATGAACGAATAAAACCATACATGGTTGTAAGTTGAGGCATTTGTGACATAATGCAGATAAGATGTTACCAGCTACTGATGACTCTCTTGTCTCCTGGTTTTCAGCATCATCTAACACTGCACACATCAGTAATGGAACCAGGGGTTACTTAAGGAGGCCATCGTTGGTGCAGGACAATGAGGCAGAGTCCTCTTCAGAAGAACACCACAAGTCCCGTGGTCACCAGAGGCCTGTTTCAGGGAGTTTGTCTGGTTTGTCAGGAGGCAAGCGTGATGGAAGCATGAGCTCCCAGGATTCCAGGACTGAGAGTGCCAGCCTGTCTCAGAGCCAGACAGCCAGCTTCTTTGGCAAACATGCAAGTGGTAGAGCCCAGCAGGATCTGCAGCATTACAGTGATTCCCAGTCTGGGCTTTCTAGAATGAATGAGAAGAGAAGATCCTTGTCTGACAGTACTCGAGGAAAAAATAAAAGGCCTGGGGTAGTGGAGTCTGTGGAATATTCTGACCGAGGGGATTCTGACATGGATGAAGCAACTTACTCCAGCAGTCAGGAGCAACAGCCAGCTAAAAAGGCATAGTGTATTTAATATGAATATTTCCTATTGGTATAATAGTGGCCGTGAAATAGCTGACTGTGGGTGTGAATAAGGTGAAAGGATGTGGGGGAAGGACAGCCTAGCCTGCAGCTTAGCCTTCTAATGGCAAATGCTAATAGCTAATTTCTAATAGTCTGGTGATTTTGTTCAAAATAAATGGAGAAAATCATTCCTGTAACTTGAAAGAACTTTCCAGATTTCCAATGTCATGCGATGGGCATGTCTTATTAGAGGTAGATTCTGCTTTGGGATGAACATATAGTGCACTTGTTGATTCTGTAGAAAACTTCCAATTCTGTGGTGTTGTCTAATATGATCATAGTTTAGTGACCACCCCTAGAGGTAAGTTTATTCACCTGGTAGTAGTGATGCATCTGAAATGGGTTGCAGCAGAACTCAGTCTTTCGGGATTGATCTAATCTAACAGCTTGCTGCTTCACCCTTCCAAAAGTACACAATGGCAAGTACTACAAATTCATTCCTAGCTTGCAGCAATTCTTCTTTTCAGCTGATAGAGCTTATTCAACCAAATTGTGGCAGTTCCTGCAAATTAATCCAACAGACTGTAGGCTGCTCTAATACAGAAGTACTATAGTTTCTGTGTTCTGTGACCAGCTCACTTTGACAATAAAGACTTGGCTGTGGAAGGCCAAGCGTATTTCTCTGCTAAGCCTGTCCAATGGCAGCAATGGAAGAGTTAAAGTAATGAGCCTTATGAGTCTTACTAATTGGTACTTTGCCATGTGGACTCATTTTGGCTGTATCACAGAACAGCAGGGGTTGGAAGGGACCTCTGGAGATCATCTTGTCCAACCCCCCTGCTTGAGCAGGTACACCTAGAGCAGGGGGCACAAGAACGCATCCAGGCGGGTTTTGAATGTCTCCAGGGAAGGTGATTCCACAATCTCCCTGGGCAGCCTGTTCCACTGCTCTGTCACGCTCACAGGAAAAAAGTTTTTCCTCACATTCAGGTGAAACTTCATGTGTTCTAACTTGTGCCCATTGCCCCTTGTCCTTTTATTGGGCACCACTGAAAAGGGTCTGGCCCCATCCTCTTGACACCTGCCCTTCAGATATTAGTAAGCATTGATAAGATCCCCCCTCAGTCTTCTCTTCTCCAGGCTAAACAAATCCAGGTGTCTCAGCCTTTCCTCATAAGATATGCTCCAGTCCCCTGATCATCTTGGTAGCTCTCTGTAGTTCTCTGTCTTGAATTGGAGAGCCTAGAACTGGACATGGTACTTCAGATGTGGTCTCACTAGGGCAGCCCTTCAGGGTCTTAACTGTAAACTTCTGTTCTAATGGCAGATCGTTCTCTCTTTTTTGTTGTTTTGGTTTTGTTTGTTTGTTTGTTTGTTTTTATGAAGGACTCTTCCTCAGCGAATACGGCAAACAAAATGAATTCTAAAAAGGTTACTGCAACACTTCTTAAACCTGGAGATATCTTTGAGGTTGAACTAGCCAAAAAAGATAACGGCTTGGGAATAAGTGTCACGGTACTGTTTGACAAGGTTTTTAGATGTTTTCTCTTTTTCTCTACTCCCAGGAACCCATTAAATTGCTACATTATAAGGAAGTAATATATTTTCTGCAGTCACTGTTAAATATATAGCTTTACTGATGTGTGATTAATCTTACTAAAACTGAAAAGTAATACTATTTTATATCCTTTTCTTGTCATCTGCCCTTTAAGTAAATTCTTGTTTTATGGTGGAGCCCCAAAGTCCTAGTAGAATCTTATCAGACACTGCTTGTAAGTACAAAAAGTAAGATGGTCTTTGTTCCTTGCTACCTAATAATGTGGCAAATTTTCAAGGGAGAGAAATAAGACCTTCCCTGACTGGCATCACAGGCAGTGGAAGCAGTAGTATGACTTAAGAGTATCTATGCACATCTGCATACATATATCATGTTCAGTGTTCTCCCTCTGCTGGATAAAAGGTAGAAAGCAAAGAACTAAGACCTGTCTGACATTGCTTTCTTGCTATACAAGACAGAAGTGTATTTTTTAGTGGACTAATTTCTCCTTGGGCTGTAAAACTTTGAAAGTAGTTTACATTTGGGGCCTGCCATATTCCAGAGTGGCACTTCAGGGAAGAAGAGAATGATTTATAACTGAGATGCACACATTTTCACTGCTCCTGTAAAACCCAATAGCGCTCAGAAATACATTTTGATATTTTAATATTCAGATATTATCTCTAGTTGATTGATTGCTGGACTACATGGTAATTCTATTACTTTAGCATTCCAGTCTATTCAAATTCATATTGCTTTGTCAAGCTTGTAACTTGAGACAGCTGGAGAAACAAAGGGTCAGCAGGAGTTGGTTATTAAATAGCATCAAGCCTGCTGCATTGGCTTTGTAGAAACCATTAGAAGGTGCCAACCAATGCAAAGATTTTCCCTTAAAGGATGACCAAGTGGTATCTTCATTGACCTTTCCTTTTTCAGCCTCTATTCTGCCCCTTGCACTGCTATTCTGTATAGTAGTGAAAAGATCTACAAGTAGCTCTGTGTTTTAACTTTTCACATGTAATACTGTGTGCTTTGGGAGCTAATGTTAATACATTGTTGGCCTCCCTCTTCCCTTCAAGTTTGTGGAGAAGCACTGGTAGTGCAGCAGTGAGCCAGATTCATACAGTGGTTTGGGTTGGAAGGGACCTTTAAAGATCATCTAGTCCAGCCTCCCCTGCAATGAGCAGAAAGGCCCTCCAAAAACAATGCCGTATGAGCTTGAGCAGATTTTTTCAGTTTAGGCCTTCAAGCTTGTATGAGCTGAGAGAAAGCAGCACTCCTTAGTTTCACGTTACATAAGAGAGGGTATATTAGAGTAGGATACTACATGGGTATGCATCTTCTGCTTTGGCATGCTGTGTTCTCACACATCTCTGAGCTTTGATATGCATGCAAGCATGTGAAGTCCAGCATAATGCAGACAAGTTTCTGCTGAAGGACTTTTATTTTGTTTGGGTGCATTTGCATTGCGATGCATAGTGTTTTTACAATCTTTTCAACCCAACTTCATTTGTAATAAATTGCATGACTGCAAAAACATGCTTTGTGTAACATCTTGGTTTTGATACGTTGGCTATTCTTTTTACATGCCAGTGGCCCAAGTGCTTCCTGAGTACAGTTTTCCTTATGTGAAACTGTTTAATTATGAAGTACTCTAACTGCAAAAGACTTAACAAATCGTATTTTTGCTTTCCATTTAGGGAGGCGTAAACACTAGCATACGGCATGGTGGTATTTATGTGAAAGCAATTATTCCTAAGGGAGCAGCTGAAGCAGATGGCAGAATAGAAAAAGGTAGTATTTCAGTTCTTTCAGTTGGGACTCTTAATGTGAAAAAAGGCCAGATAACTGTCTGTGGTGGACTTGATGATACACTGTGGCCTAGAAGCTAGGAACTCTGCCTCCTTTCATTGTACCTTTCTTACTGGGAAGAAGAGCTGATTTTCCAAGCTACTGCATTTGCAGTTGTCATTTTAAATATTGCCTTGATAGCTAATTCTGTACATGAAGATGTAAAAATGGTGTAGAACAATTGCAGAACCAACAGAAAACTGCTGAGACTGTGGAGGTAAAAAATAGGAGACAGGCTGCAGGATTTTTTTTTTTTTTTTTTTTTTTTTCTGTCTAACGTATCCTTTATTAATGGCCAGCACTTCTCTGTTCCAGCCGTGGAGAGAGAGGCCTTTGTATTATTTGTGGCCTTCTTGCTTGGTATGCTGGGAAATTCAATACAGAAAATCTCTAACTGCTACAGCTTTTCTTGTTTGTAAGCCAGGCCACATTCTTTACTGAAGTGAGAATTCCCACAGTAGACTAAGATTTGTTTTTAATAAAGAATCTGAGCTTTGTGGCAGGTTATCATTCTGATGTCTAACACTAGTTTTGACATGGGGTTATCCCATAGAATCATAGAATCATTTTCAGGTTGGAAAAGACCTTTAAGATCATTGACTCCAGCGATATAGTTTTGTTGCAGAGTTCTCTTCTTGATTCAGAGTGTGGAGGGAAGGGAGAATTTTCATCAGTAACTCTCCTTATTAGCTGAGACTTGAAGGTTTCTGTGTGTCATATACATTTTGTAGATGGTGTTCTGCCTACTTTTTCTTAAATTAGTAATCAATCATTTGTAGGTGACCGTGTGCTCTCTGTCAATGGGATTAGTTTGGAAGGTGCTACTCATAAGCAAGCTGTTGAAACGCTGAGAAACACTGGGCAGGTAAGCAGCTGCTGCTTCTACTCCTATCTGTAGTAAACCAGATCTCCATGAGTGAAAACAGGTAAAGGACCCTGAAGACTGGAATTTTCCCTTGTATACTGGTTGCTTTAGGTGTCCTTTTTAAGACTCCTTGGCTTCCTGGGCCTCTAGTCTCACTGCCAACCCTCGTGAAATTCTGGCTCTGTATGCAGGAGAGAGGTTTGCATGGAATTGGTTTCTTCTTGTCCCTGGGCTTCATAGGAAGAAAGCCCAGGTGTACGGGTTGGAAAGCAGCTGTAGCAGCATGCTACAGACAGGTCTTGAATCTTGAACCACTGAAGAGACAAGGGCCTCCATACATGCAACTCTCTGCGTGCTGTGTTGGTGGCTTTACTTGAGTCTTGACCTTTTCGGATAGCGCTTGATTCTGTCAGTGGTGTCTCCTTGTTTAATAGTGCTATGTATGGCGGCTGCTTCATACGTAGAAGTAAATGCACACCTGAAAATAGCCAGTGAATGTACACATTCAGAGCTGCTAGGGACTACTATTTATGCTCACTTTATAAAATGCTCTTAACTCTGTTCCCTGAACGCATGTGAAAATGGCACTGTCTTTGACACTTCTTAACCCCCTCACAACCTTACTGGAAGAAATCCCTTTATTACTCTGTGTTGGCAAGTATCTTGCAAGCCCATTAGTGTAATTTGGAGGTTGTCACTTACAGCCCTTAAAATAAGGAACAAATGGAGGATGTATGGGGAGGGAGGTGTCTAAAATTCACTGCTGTAAAACTTGGGACCCTAACAAATAAAAAAGAAGTGTGTACTCCACACTGTGCTATCTCTGTGACTGTTGCCAGTTAACTGGAGAATGTTTCATCTCTTTAGGTGGTGCATCTGCTGTTGGAAAAAGGTCAGCTTTCAGTGGCCAAGGTTCATGCTCCAGTAACACTGCAATGCACACCTCCAAATCAGGTGGAGCAATGTGAGCCACAAGAGAAACTGGCGACAAAAACTACAAATGCCGAAGATTACAGCTTTGTCACTGCAGGTCAGGTCACTCAGGACAATTGTCTGAACTTTGAAAGCATCCTTCAGGTTTTTAAAAATATTTTTCTTCAAACGTTCTGTAGAATAGAAGGATGGACAGGAGACAGAGCTTGTAGGAATTTATACCAAGCCCCTGCATGTAATGCAGTTTCTTCCGTTTTGTGCTGTCATGTTTGTTTTTAAGATTTCCTTTCACATCTTGGTAACTTTGTTTAGTTAACTGTTTGCTCTCTCACTGTCCCTTGTTGTTTCCCAGTTTCACCAGCCTTGCAAGCCAGGGCTATAGCAAGGTTGGAGTAAAAAGGGTGCTGCTATTTCTGGGGCTGCTAAGGAGCGCCAAGGTGGGGTTAAGATACTCATATATAATCAGAGCTTCTGTAGGACCTGCTGTTACTATCTAGGTGAGAGAAGACATCAAGAGCTGGAAGAAGAGAGAAGAGGGATTTGTGTAGCTAACTAGAGGTTGGCATATTTCAGCTTCTTTTGCTGGAGACCTGTGAAAGGGAAACCTACCCAGATGCGGAAACCACTGCAGATACCTTTAGTCTTCCTGCATGGGATTTATCCTGTCTGCCAGGAACTCCAGTTGCTACTCTCATTAATGTTTGGTTAGTGGCCAGAAAGGTTGTGTCACTCTGTGCTTTAAAAGGCTCCTTATTGGACTTCCTGGTGAACAATATTTTGGAGACACCCTGGCCTTCTGTGTAGTGTGGATGTTGTCAGGGCAAGCCATGAGACTGAGAAGTCATGATCAGCTTTTTGTCCTCTTTAACTTGCAAGGATCTTTTAGATGATGCTTGCGTTTACTAAAGTGGAAGAACCCTGTGAAGGGAGAAGGTGCACATTGTCATGTCTGGAGTAAGAGCACCAGCCACTTTTTTTCATGGCCAGCGTGCTGTAAGAAATAACAAGTTACTGTTTCTTTTTCAGAGAACACATTTGAGGTAAAGCTGTTGAAGAATAGCTCAGGCCTTGGCTTCAGTTTCTGCCGTGAAGATAACCTTACGCCAGAGCAACTGGGCTCAACTATTGTGAGGGTGAAAAAGCTCTTCCCTGGGCAGCCCGCTGCAGAAAGCGGGCAGATAGAAATTGGGGATGTCATTCTGAAAGTGAATGGGGCATCATTAAAGGGTTTATCCCAGCAGGTTTGTGTCTTAGTAGTGAAACTCATGCTGTAGTAGTCCTGCAAGTCTTGGGGGTCTGCATCTAATAATGAATATCTCTGTGGCCACAGGAAGTCATATCTGCTCTGAGGGGAACATCTCCAGAAGTCTCTCTTCTCCTTTGTCGACCACCATCTGGTATACTACCAGACATCGATCCTTCTTTGTTGGTAAGGTGTATGGCATATGATTTTTATTTTAGTTGCTATTTGAAAGTTCATTTATTGGATCTGGTGGGTGAGTTAGTTAAATGCAAGAGGCAGATGGAAAAATGGGGAGAGTGCTTACAGAAATGTGGTACTTTTAGTAAATCCCTCAAGAGTGCACTAAGCATTTTGTGGAAATGTGAGAAGAATGCAGGGCTTTCATATTTGTTTTTTCCTCCACTTTGTGGCTTGAGACTTTGGAAATAGGCTTAATACACTTTCTGTTGTGGGGGTTTATTTGCAGCCCAATGGTTTGAAGTTGATCTCAAATAGAAATTGGATATTTCTATAACATATGTAAACAATATTCTGAGAAGCGCCAGTTTGTCTGGTTTTGATGCCTGTAAAACCAGGGAAAAGATTGCCATATTTAGTTAGTGGAAATTAGATGTGTCCCAAAGAGTATTTTCAAAATGCTCCAAAAAGTAAATCAAAAGAACAGAAGGCCATTTAATGATACTTAGAAGAAGTGCGAATTAAATGTTTTTCAGCAAAAAAGGGTATAGAGGGGAATTTGCATGAAAAGTAGGCTTTCCATAATACAGTGAAGTGTAAAACTAATGGAGACAAGTCTTCAATTTAAATTATTTTAATATCATTTTCAAACAATAAAATCCATTCAAGTTTGATGGCAGAAACTTAAATAATACAAATAGAAATTTAAGTTAAAATTAGAGTAAGAGATAAGCAGCTGAACAAACTGATAATACAAATAATTAGTTCTCTAATTCACCTGTTTGTAGTATGGAATAACTTTAACAAACCAGAGCATATATTAAAAGAAGATAAAAACCAATAAGCAAATGACAATTTTTGTTTTGAACATTAACACAGATAGGTGTGTTTATGAACACAAGAATTTGGCCGTAAAAGTGTAACTGAAGCTTTTAAGCTTTGTATGTCTGCTAGCTGACATCATTCTTGGAAATACGATTATTGGCAAAACTTCTTCACTCTCATGGGAGTTAGTAATTTGGCTGAACTGCCTCCATTTGGCATAAATTATCATTGTTTTTGGAGTCTGCTATGTAGCTTTCTGCTTGAATGCTTCCCTGTTTCCCTCCCGTGTGGGATTAGTTTGACTTCAGTTGAACTGTAAGCATCAACAGTGTGTTCTGGTTGGAAGGGATTTCTTTGTAATTGCCTAGGTGAGTGCTGGGCATAGCTTAAAGGCATCTGTTAGTAGGCTCTCCAAAGCTAAAGCCAAGAGTATATTTGTTTCCTGTAGATGAATTTGCAGTTCTTTTCTTTAGCAGTACATGTTTCGAAGTTTTGCCCACTTTGTCTTGGCCAAGTTGCATTGAGCTTGGTGAAACTGCTATGATATGTTTGCGCAGCTGAGGCAATATCTAAGTGGAAGGAGCTGCAGACTAATTGATTTTGGTAATTTTATGCAGTCTTTGCAACTTTCTTTTGTCATCAAAACTGGAGTTTGATTAATTAAATGTCCTTGCTCTCTGTAGACTCCCATCCATTCACCCCAACAAGTATTTCCAGATGTCAGCAGAGAAATTTCTGGTCCATCAAATGGAGAACAAGGTGACAGCTCAGATGAAAATGAAACTACTGATCTGAGTACAAAAAGGCTAAAAACTTCCTCTAGAAGAGACAGCTACAGTGACAGCAGCAGAAGTGGTGATGAGGAGGTGATAGACTCACCAGCAGAAGAGGGCCTTGGCTGGAGTTCTGTGCTATACCAAACTTCAGATGAAGCTAAGACACAGGCGCATAGTCAGTATGAGGCACATGGTGGTCAGGAGGAGGCTTTTCGCACCATCTTATATTCTGATCAAGAGGCTTCTAGCAAGTCGGAGCTTGAGGACAGGTATGCTGTTTATAATGATCCTTGTAATAGCATAGAAGGCGTTTACAAAAATAGTGTATTTGTTGCTGTACGCTTCTGTGGGAGAACCTATCTTGGGCCGCATATCTCCGGGACACAGGGCTCTACCCACCCTGGGGACAGTGATGCACAGACATCAATATGATGGATATAAAATGTCCGTTTATTTAACTGCGTCACACGCTTATATAGCTCTTGCGCTTCCTGTTCCTGCCGCTCCTATGGGGAGGAGTCTATCTTTCCGTCACAGCCCGTGATCTTCCAGTCGCCGATCCCTGTCTATTTCCCTACATGCATTGGACCTATTCACAGAAATACTTTTTAGATCAGCATAACATCAATATTGGCCAATATATTCATTTATGGGTGACAGCCATGTTGTACAAGCTGATCCTTGTTTTTTGCTTGTTTATCTGTAGTAACCTGCCATTGGATTTGCCATTGATCCCAACCTGTAGAACCGTTCCTGATGTTAGCACATCCGTTTTAATAAACAACTGTTATGCTACTCCTGCTTCTGAGCTGACTCCGCACCTGGGAGGAATGGATTCATTACTCAGCCAGTTGGAAAAAAATGCTGAAGAATATGAGCCAGTAATTTACTACTTCTGTCTTTCAGTTAGCATAATTGTACCTAGGGCTGTGGCCAACTGGAAGTTTGTTTTAGCCATGGTATTGGGAGTGACTGTATAGAAGCTAGGTATATTAATTTACAAATGGGATAGTTGTAGGTTATACTTGCACTAACTTGGACATGTGCCTTATAAATGTATGTGTGCCACTTTTAACCAGTGAATTATAGCTGCATATACAAACGTCTGCAGGCATTTTCTGTCTGGGCTCTTGAGGAGTTCATATATTTCCCTCTGTGGAGGTAGATGAGTATATGTCTGTTTTGTGTGTCCTTTCAGCCTGGAAAACCCTGCATTAAATAGTTATATATCTCTAAACCATGTACTCAGATGAAGCTTAAATGGCAGATATCTTGCTTCTGCCCTGTTAGTTTCCTGTGTGGTTGCTCAGAGGTCAGAGGATAATTCAGGGCAGCAGGGACATCAGGAGACCCTGTCCTTTACATATATATCTATGAATCCCAAAGAATTTCTGCTCTGCTGCAAAATGCAGCATATTTTTGAGACTCTTCTGAGCTAGCTTCTTTCCACCCCAGAAATCTGTTGTGTATCAGAAGGGACTTCTGCTTCCATATCTTCACATAATCTATTCATAGATTGAAAAAAAAATTAAAATTGAGCTTGGGTGTCTCAGGTTACAAAGCTATTCTAGCCCATACTCCGTTTTGAGAAGAAACAAACTGTCCTTTTCTCAGTCTCTTCTTCAGAAGTTTTTCTCAAACCTTCTGGTGCTCAGTGAGTTTCTATGCAAATGAGGCAGAACTGTATCTTTCAAATCAAAATTCATGAAAATTAAACTAGGCAAAACAAGTTCATGTTTTCAATTCAGAGATAAGCTTTGGTATTGTATCTCATTGTAGGAAAAAGTTCACCTACTTTCTTCGGTTGAATCATTCCTGATGTGTTGACTTATTTGAAAAAAACAGAGCTTTTTTTATATGGCAACTAGTTGAGGGTAAAATAAGGTGTCAGTTTTGGCATTTGCCTTCACAATTTTGTTTAGATCATAAGCCTTTGGCCCAAGGTTACCTCCACGCAGAACGGTAGTCTGTCTGAATTCATCAGAGGTGCTTACTTGAAGCAGTTAAGCTGAACCTGCTAAGATATGTCTTGGTACTATCCAGGCTTGTGTTCCACTTAAACTAATAGGTAAATCAGTTGTCTATTTCTAACTATCTTAAATTCAGTAAAGCATTCAAATTGCTTCTGCTTGTTTTATAAAGTGCTACTTTCCTCCCCTAGGAAGCAGAGCTCCGAGTCACTATGACGAAGTCAGAAAAGGGTAGTCTGGGTTTTACAGTGACCAAAGGTAACGATAACGTTGGCTGCTACATTCATGACATTGTTCAGGATCCTGCCAAAAGTGATGGGAGACTACAACCTGGAGACCGACTGATAAAAGTGAGAGAATACATACAGGAATTGTATGAAAAAGACAAATATGAGTTGTTTTTTTTAAAAAAAAAAAAAAGCTAAATCTCTGGGCCAAAGTAAATATGGTTAAGGAACAAAGGCATGCACCTTCCAAGAGGCATAATTTGATAGCACTTAGACAAAAGAAATACAACTATGAAAACATTTGAGAAGATTGCTGAAGGGAGTTAAGGTTTGCCCCCATCATGGTTTTGGCTGGGATAGAGTTAATTTTCTTCACTGTAGCTGGTATAGTGCTGTGCTTTGGACTTAGTATGGACTTAGATAGCTAAGTATGTCTGCAACCACTATTCATGGTGGCAAAAAATGGCTTAAAGAGAAAAGCATTAATTGATTAAAAAGATGGTTGCTCAAATATGTAGAGGAATAGTTGATCAAATACATCTATGGTTAGTGTATTGTTAGGAAGTAAATTTTAAGAGATTTGCTGTAGAAGAGTTTACCAGGTACTTATCATGTAGTACAGATGTTTATCAAATCATAAAATAGTTTGAGTTGAAACAGACCTTTAAAGGTCATCTAGTCCAACCCCCTGCAGTGAGCAGGGACATCTTCAACTAGTTCAGGATGCTCAGAGCCCCATCCAACCCGACCTTGAATGTTTCCAGGCCATCCACCACCTCTTTGAGCAACCTGTTCCAATGTCTCATCACCCTCATCGTTTAAAAAAAAAGAAACCCACACCAAAAAAAAGGACCAACTTACTTTTATCTAGTCTGAATATGCCCTCCTTTAGTTTAAAACCATTACCCCTTACCCTGTCACAACAGGCCCTACTAAAAAGTCTGTCCCATCTTTTTTTAAGCCCCTTTTAAGTATTGAAAGGTTGCAATAAGGTCTCCCTGGAGCCTTCTCTTCTCCAGGCTGAACAACCCCAACTGTCTCAGCCTTTCCTCATAGGAGAGGTGTTCCATCTGTCTGATCATCTTTGTTATCCTCCTCTGGACCTGCTCCAACAGTTCCATGTCCTTCCTGTGCTGAGGACTCCACAGCTGGATGCAGTACTCCTCAGGTGTGATCCCACCAGAGCAGGAGAGGGGCAGAATCACCTCCCTCGACCTGCTGGCCACGCTTTTTTGATGCAGCCCAGGATACGGTTGGCCTTCTGGGCTGTGAGCACACATTGTTGGCTCATGGCCAGTTTTTCATCCACCAGTACCCCCAAGTCCTTCTCTTCAGGGCTTGTTTCAATTAATTCTCCTTCCACCCTGTATTTGTGCTTGGAATTGCCCCAGCCCATTTGCAGGACCTTGCACTTGGCCTTGTTGAATCTGATGAGGTTCACATGGGCCCACTTCTTGAGCTTGTTCAGTTCCCTCTGAATGGCATCCTGTCCCTTATAGTATTATTTTCTGATTGACTGAAAACTTGAATTTAGGCTTACAGGGACTGTGAGCAATAGTGACCAAGTGCATAACACAGAGCATGCGTGAGTCTTTGCTAGATCAGGACACTGAAGCACTGCTGAATACTACTAAACCTTAATAACGTTAGGCAAATGCAAGTCAAATTGGATTAGGTTGTGAGTCACTTTTAGGTGTTGGCCTATGCTGTTATAGCATTCCAATTTTTAAAATAGGAACAGTAAAATAATATACCTCTTCAGATTGTTTAATACTTTCACATTTGAACTGTGAACTTGTTTCTTTTCTTGCAAAAGTGTAGTTATGTTTATGTTCTGTCTCCTTGGGTAAGTGTGATGAACTGCAATGGTTGTTGATAAAGCATCTATTGCTTTGTCCTTTAATGTTAAATGCCAACAACAGAAACAGTAATAAATGTTTCGGCAGTAATGTTAACTGTTTTACTTGGAACCTAACAAGGAGATCTGTGTTGCTTTTATTTTCACAGGTTAACGACATTGATGTCACTAACATGAGTCACACTGATGCAGTAAACTTTCTCCGTGCTGCCCCAAAGACTGTCAGATTAGTGCTAGGGCGTGTTTTGGAGTTACCTAAAATGCCAGTGTTGCCTCATTTACTGCCTGATATTACACTAACGTGCCATAAGGAGGAGATAGGTAACACAGAAATATACTGCTTTTTGCTCTAAAGCAAAAATTTTCCTTTCAGTTACAAAGAAATAACTTGATTTCCCCCACCCCCTTTTTCCTGCAAAGGTTTGTTGTTATCAGGAGGCCGTGACAGCCTTTACCAAGTTGTGTATATTAGTGACATTCTCCCCAGATCAGTTGCTGCGAGAGAGGGGAGTCTCCGTGCACTAGATGTTATCCATTACATTAATGGAGTAAGCACACAGGGAATGACTCTGAAAGAAGCCAAGAGAGTGCTGGAAACATACCTTCCGAAAGTGGTGATCAAAGCAACCCGGTATGTTTTGGAAGCAAATACTTCCCTGTACTTTTTGGTTTTTTCGCATGATTGTATGAGTATATGGGTAAAACTTGTTCGTGGAATGACAGCTAATTCACTAGAGTGGTACTAGGTGGCATGTTACTGAGGACTGACTCCACAAAAAGGGTCTATATATTCACAGTTTTTGTGCTTCAGTGGAGCAGAAGGGTACTTAGTACTTGCTGTGCTTTGTGTTTCTTGGAAAGACGGGTTGTGTCCAGCTGTGAAGTGCAAGTGTGGAAAATAACATTTTCAAAATATGACAGAGGTTCTTTAAATAAAATTGCTCCTTTTTCTTAAAACTGCTATTGAGGGTTCTGTGATCATAAAAAGGAGATAAACTGTTGTTTCGTGCTTAAATATTTCTACTGTCATATGGATGTCCCAGTACACTGGTGAATGTGAAAACTCTGTGGCACAGATCCTAGTGCACAACTGTGTTTTCAATGATTCCTGATGCTTCTGTTATGGCAATACAGCAGTCTAAAAAACTCTCCAGATTACTCTTTTAATATTTACCTGGGACTGGAAATCTGCTTCATTTTTTTTAAGTCTTCCAGCCATGCCTGGTGTTCTTTGCTTCCTCTGTCCCTTTCTCCTTCCCACTCTGATTTATCACAGAAGGGGAAGAAGCTGCAAAGTCCTGAGGCTGCAGGGTCAAATCTTTTTGTCAAAATCTAAAAGGAAAGTCCAGCTCTAACAAACTCTTTGGTGCTCCCTGAAGTAGGAACTAACCTAACTGCCAGTGCTTAATCTCTTTTATTGAATATTTTAAGTATTCCAAACCAGTTGTAATAGAAAGCATGATTATCAGTTTTACTGGTAGTACATATTTACATGAATATCTGATTATTGCCATGATTTTTCTTTAATAAAAATCTCTGTAAATTTTTCTTTTTATAGAGATGGTCATGCAGTGCTTCCAAAATCCAAAAGCCCCGATAGCTCAAATCCATGGCTAATGAAAGCTAATGGTAAGATTTGCTTGCCTACTTATTGCAAGTGAAATGTGGTTTTATAAAAATGAAGGACCTTAAGATACCATCTTAGTCCAGTGGCTGCGCTAGAACTCCACTTACTGAGATCAGCTCCAGCAGGTGTTTGCTTGATCTTTCTTTTAATAAAAGCTCCACGAAAAGAGATTAAATAATAGTCTCTTTATGGTTCCATTTCTTTTGTAGTTTAGAAAGTCTCTCCAATATCAAGCCTAAGTCTTTGGAGGAGTTAAAAATAAAATCAACTTACTGTGGTCATCATAAAATCATAGAATATCCTGAACTGGCAGGGACCCGCAAGGATCATCAAGTCCAACTCCCTGATTTGAAATCAGATACTCGGACGTCTGCGCTTTTCCCCATGTGGGTAGATCAGATTTTGACCAGATTGGTTTCCTGATCCAACTCGCTACATGCTTGTGACCACCAGTACTGCACAAGGGAGGGTCAAAATGCTCTGCATCAGAGGTTCAGTATTTTATTTTAAAATAATTGCATGAGTTAACTGAGGAGAAAAGATTGCTCAAAAATATTGAGATTAACTGTTACAAATATATGCCAAACTGTATGGCTTGCCAGTTAGTGTTAATAAATATTTCCATTTATCCATAAAGAAAACTACTCAGTAGAAATACTGAGGAAGTGTACCTTATCTACAGCTGTTGATTCGCTTCTAAGTTACATTGATATGGACAACACCTACTTTTTTACATTAGGCAGTTAATTGTGTTTTTCTGAATATGTTTCCTAGAAAATACGCTTATGGAACGCTGGATTTTCAGCAACAAGTGCTATTTCATCATGAGGACCATAACTACTAGCACGCACTCTAAATGATTATTAACATGTACAGTGGATTTAGCCACTTCAGTTCCTCAGTACAGACAGCATTTGAATTTAAGTTAGACTTGTCTACCTTGACTAGCAAGGCTGTCTAGACACTGACTATTCAAGGAAAAACCACTATCTGTATAGCGAAACATTCATCTTTTTGTAAGTGCAGATTTACTTGTGAGAGCCCCTTTACAGGAACATTACTGCTGCATGAATGCTATTTTATCTTGTTTTGAAGTCAATCCTACCTGGTCCATGTGATATCACAGCAATTTTATGTATGCATGTTTTATGCCTACAGCCGTGCTATGATGGCAAATTGTTACTAATAATAGTAGTTGTGGTGACGTTTACTCTGACCAGGCATAAAAATACCAATTTGTTAAGTTTGAAAGGGTTTCAGGTCTCCCAGTGGTCTTCTCTTTTTCAAGACCAAAGGAGCCCAAATTGATTTTATTTCTCCCCTCCAGTTTGTTTACATCTTGCTGTTTTCTTCAGATGTGGTGCTTCTGGTCACACACATGGTGTTGGGTGAGGCTCACCAGTGCCAGGCAGACAGAATTATTTCTTGTTAATACACCCCAAGTGAGGTTAACTTCCTTTTGCTAAATAGTTCCCTGTTCACTCACTCAGACTCAGGATCCTTTGCCACCTACGTTTGCTTCTATGCAGAGCAACTGCTTATGTGCTTACTTACTATCTTAAGCATTTGCTTTCTTTGAAACGTGGCACTTTGCTTTTGTCTTGATTCATCATAGTCCTGTTTTTCATGCTTCATTTAATGTATCTAGATAATCTTGCCCTATGGAATTATTGCAGCTCCTAGAGTTTAGTGTTGCTCACATATTTTCCAAGTATGCTTGGAAATGTTTCAAAAAATTTAGTCAAGATACTCATGAGGAACAAGCCCTGTAACCAAATCTTGGAAGATCCCACTTAAAACTCCCTTCCTGTAGATGACTTGTCATGCATTAGGTTCATGACAAGATATAAGGTTACTCTTAGCCTTCAGTTATTTCATCTACAAGTTTCTTTGTTTGTAAAAACATAATGTATATGAAAATCCAGGACTTCACTAGCAGCTAGATACATAGCATCTACTGGTTCCACTTTGTCACATTTATTATACTAGTAATGAGATGTCTAAGGATAGGCAGTGGTCTCTGATCACTTTTTATTTACCAAGAAGGGAAAGGTACCTTTGAACAAGGACCCAGATGTCAGATGATTTTTTTAAAAAAAAGAAAGAAGTGACAGGTGATTGCAGGGTTGTATTTTGTACATTTCAAGGCAAAGGAAATCATGCCTGTCTCCCAAGGTACGTGTTTCTACTGTATGTTGTTAAGCTATTTATCAACATTTCTCTTTGTTTAGAAGTTGATTCCTTGTATTAGCATTCGTGCTTTCTGATCCCATGCAATGTAACAGTCAAAAAGCCATTATAAAGTATAGTTTATCAGACATAAGTGTGGCAATGCCCAGTAACCAGCCAGGCAGAAATGTTATTAATTTCATAACATAATATTAAATACTTTGTGTCTTGTATAAAAAAAAATTGATGGAGGTGCTAATTTAATTTCTGTGGAAAAAGTTGCTGTGAAGTTGTTTTCCCATTTTTGTTTAGGCTGTTCCTGTGGTGATCCTTGTGATAAAACAGAAAAGACAACTGATGCTTATGGGCCAAAGGTAAATATTCCTTTCTTGTGCCTATTATCATTAACCAGAGAAAAGGATCTACTTTACATACATTTTTTAAAATAAATAAATAATTTTACACAATCTGTTAATGAAAGTATACAAAGCCACTATTGTTAGTTGATGTAAATAAGCAGTGATCATAATAAATATGCAAGTTTTTAAAATTATCTTCTCTTTCTTTGGGACTGCTTTGTTGCAAGACAGATGGTCTTACAAGAAGGATGCAAGGTTATGATGCAAAAACCTCCATTCTGTTCACAGTTTCTGCAGATGCTTGCATATTGCATTTAGTAGCTGGTTTTCTTTCTTTTCTTCCCGTTTGTTTTTCCTGAGAAATGGTGTGTTGTGGGACCGAAAGTACTGAAGCCTGCATGTTTTATAGAGGTTATAATGTTAAGTACTAACATGTGTTATTTGTAGCAATTGCTTCTTCATCACCATGTGGGTTTTTTCCTTCGTTGTTTTAAAATTTTTTTATTTGCTCCTTTCATGTGAAATTCCTAACACCTAACAGCTGCCCATCCGTTAGCCGGCTATCTCAGATGAGAATATGGTATGAATAAGGTTTTTTATTTGTTGCTGAGTAGAGCAGTGAACTTCTCAGTGGTAGCTTGCTGCTTCAATAAACTGCCAGACGCTTCAAGAGTTAATTTGCAATGTTCTTCTCTTTATTAGATAAACGGCAATGGCATCCTAGGACCTTCTCAGGAAAATACAGAAAACAATATCCATCACACAAAAGGACTAATAAATCTCTCAGGACCTGGAGATGCACCTTACCTTGGCTTTACCAATCAGATGTCAGATTTTTGTAAACTCAGTGACAAATCAGGTAAGAGGAGGTAAGATGGGGGGCAGCATTATTCAGTCTCTAGTGTACAACTGCAAGAGAATCAAGGCATGGTTGAATACGCTGAAGTAAGTCAATGTTAGGCTGGCAGTCAGTTTTAGAAGATCATCTACAAGTTGTGTGTTCTGCTTTAGAGAAATTAGTTGGTGCTGGAAGTAGCTTAATGGAAATTGGATTCTGTGTTGGAGAGAAATAAATGGAAGCCATGATAACAGCTAGAAATAAGGCCATGGAGTGTGCCCCTCTAAGTGTTTTCCCCCAGACCATCCTATATTGGAAAAACTTGTCATTTTATACTATTTCTCTTTAGAAACAGAGGTTCCAGATGATGACTATTATGATGAGGATGATCACAATGAAGTTGTCCAGTATCTGTTGGATGTTGTAGATGAGGAAGCCCAGAACCTCTTAAATCGTAATAATGCAACTTCAGAGGCTCAGTGTCTTCCACATCTCAAGAAGGCCGCATCAGAAGATCACCTGCCAGGTAACATGAGTGATTACAAGAAGCATATCATTAATAGCAGAACGCTTCTTGGAACAAGGTGCCAATTAAGCAGTTGATTTGGCAAGAGGAAGAGTTGACACTGAATTGATGTGTGAACTGCAAGTTTCCCAAGTAGAACACAGGCAAATGGTTGCTGATTCCAGTAAACCTCAGATGCAATCTAATGAGTCAAGTTCTGGTTTGATATATCTGGATTTTACTTTAAGTGATCTAGGAAAATTAATCACATTCTGGAATTGCCTCTTGATTGGCATTCATGTTGTTTACCTGATTCTGCAGCTGCAGTCATGTTGAGATGCTGAAGTGTTTCAACATTTCACTGATTGCAGATTGCACAACTTGGAAATGTGTTGAGGTCTCTCAAAACCAAGCAATTTGCCAACCTGCTTTGTCTCTTTTAGAAAAACTATTTTTTTCAGTACCTGCTTCTATCTGTACATCTTTCTCTTTCTTCATTCCATGTCTTCAGATCCAGTTGTTATTAACTGAAATTGAGCATGGAGTAGGGTTTGTAGTTCCTTTGTCGTGTCACACTATGTATGTATGCTCCAAAAGTTTAAGCAAGATGCTTGCTACTCCTGTAGAGGTTCCTTCTAGAACTCAAGTTATACCTTCCAAAATTATAATTCTTTCAGCTTTTTTGCTGCTTTTCAAGTCCATTGGGTTATTGTCATTGATGTCATTATATTGGAAATCAGGGAACACTGATGTTCTGGCTGTGCCAGGACCTTGGCCGAGTATCATTGGAACTCCACTACTTCCTATTTCTTGTAGCTAGGATCTGGCCTTTGCAACTGAAGACGAATTGTTACAGTAGCAGAGAACTACTGTAGCAGAGAGATGCAAGTCAGATTTTATCTGGCTCATGTTAATTAGGTTTTGTTAATACAAAGATCAAGTAGAATCCTGGTTTAGACTCACTGCTGGTCTAAATGTTACTGAATTGCAGGAGCGGCATTGACATGGGAATCTGATAACTTGCTAACACTAGCCTGTCCATCCATTATACTGTGGCACAGATATTCTGTTAGCTATGCAAACAGCCTCACGTGTAATGACAACTGTTCCAGTTAAAAAAAGAAAGCCTAAAGTCTGATTATTCTATGCTATAAGACCTCTTTTCCAACACACTGGTAGCAAAGGGACTTAAGGGACGTTTCTTGGTTATACTGGCACCTGCATTCCCTGTGCAGTGCCAGACAGGTGTAACAGGATTCATATAAGTGAGAAGGTGACTCCTGGGCATCTTTTGGTGTGCTTATGCTGCATCTCCTGATTTTTCCTGTTCCAGTAGAGATGAATGGAAAGCTGACAGAAGATAAATCTGAAGACACAGACTGTGATGGGTCATCTTTGCCTGAAGATTTTTCAGAGGTGGGATGGCAAGAGGTTGGCAGACATTTGTCTGCTGATTTTGCTTTCCTAGACACTCTTTCAATTTATTATTTTCCTATTGGCATAGAACTTGTAGAAATAACTTTATATGTCTTTTAAATGAAATTATCCTTGTCAGTAGTAGCTGTAAATGGTGTACAAACATATATTTTTAAATAGTGTATGATTTTTTCAATCATAAATTAACTATACAGGAGAACAAACCATGGAGTTATTTTACACTGTTTCTCATATAAAGCCCAACAGCTTTTTTTTCAAAAAGGGCAATAATAAACTACCTTGTTAATGTTATTTCAGGCTAATCTAAAGATTAATCTAAAGAAGAATCTAAAGGATAATCTAAAGAAATCTGAAAGATTTCCTTGATTCCTGCTCAAAGAAAGGAAGCAGTCACAATGAATGCTGTGTAGACTTTAACTGTCCAAAATGTAAATTTGGTATTTCTTTTTCCTCCTCCTTTTTGCTAGGATATGTTCATTAACTTGAATAACTTCCATATGTGGTTTACCCTACATTATTGCATGTCCTGTTTTACATCAGTCACTAGATGCCCAGGTTTTGTCTCATATTTCAAATCAGCAGAACTCCATCTATCCAGCACATCCTGGCTGTTGCAGATTTCTGTCCAATTAGTAGAGCTGAGGGTCAAATCAGGAATCTGGCTCTGTGTCAGTGTGCTCTAGGAGATCCATGAGTAAAATTCTCTTGAGTATGGCAGTGGAAACTTGTAAGCTGGCCTAATAAGTATAAATGGTTTTGTAGAGTTTTTCTTGAAAGGAGAATCGAAATGCCTTCTTCACTGCTGAGCCTTCATCTTCTGTTGAGGAAGGCATACATAGAAGTACCTGTCATTTAGAGGTAAAGCCCTGTTCTGTACTATATAGGAATGGTGGCTTGGCAGCAGGCAGAGGTTTTCGCTGTCAAACTTACTTTTAAGTATTAGAAACAAAAAAAAAAAAAAGACAACTGGAAAAAACTTAGATGGCTCTACTGCTGCTGTGAGTCAGGAATGATTTTAAGATAGCTTTTTTGCCTTGTTATAGTAGAGCCTCTTTCCAAGTGCTTAGTGTTCTCATCCTCTGTTATTTTGAGTTAGAAATATGTAAAGGAGGAAAGTCTGTCATTATGTACTGCTTTGAACTTAGTATACTTCAGAAATAGTCCATGTAATTATTATTGTTTAAAATTTATAAATATGTCCTTTAATGTGTTTTGAAATATTTCCTCCACTAGCCAACACATGTAAATGGTTGTGAAGACTATTGTGAAGTAAAAGCTATTCCAGAAAGGTAAGATTTTTTTTCTAGTGTTGCTTGAAAGCAAACCCATGAAGTTTGAAACTCTGAAAAGGGAGATGCTGTAACGAGAGAAAAAACACAAACAGTATCACAGAATGGTAGGTGTTGGAAGGGACCTCTGGAGATCATCTTGTCCAACCCCCCTGCTTGAGCAGGCACACCTAGAGCAGGGGGCATAGGGACGCATCCAGGCGGGTTTTGAATGTCTCCAGGGAAGGAGACTCCACAGCCTCTCTGGGCAGCCTGTGCCACTGCTCTGTCACCCTCACAGGAAAGAAGCTTTTTCTCATATTGAGGTGGAACTTCCTGTGTTCCAACTTGTCCCCATTGCCCCTTGTCCTGTCGTTGGGCACCATTGAAAAGACCCTAGTCCCATCATCCTGACACCCACCCTTTAGATATTTATAGGTATTGATGAAATCCCCCTTCAGACTTCTCCAGGCTGAACAAACCCAGGTTTCTCAGCCTTTCCTCATAGGGGAGATGCTCCAGTTCCCTCATCACCTTGGTAGCTCTCTGCTGGACTTGCTGAAGGAGTTCCACATTCTTCTTAAACTGGGGGGCCCAAAACTGGACACAATAGTCCAAATGTGGTCTCACTAAGGCAGAGTAGAGGGGGAGGATAACCTCTCTTTATCTGCTGGCCACTCTCCTTTTAATGCATCCCAGGATACTGTTGGCCTCCTTGGCCACAAGGGCACTTGCTGGCTCATTGTCAGCTTGTTGTCCCCTAGCATTCCCAGTTCCTTCTCAGCAGAGCCGCTTTCCAGTAGTTCAGCCCCCAGCCTGTACTGGTGCATGGGGTTGTTCCTCCCCAGGTGCAGGACCTTGCACTTGTTCCTGTTGAATTTCATCAGGTTCCCCTCCACCCTGCTCTCCAGCCTGTCCAGGTCTCTCTGGATGGCAGCAGAGCCTTCTGGTGTATCAGCCACTCCTCCCAGCTTGGTATCATCAGTCAGCTTGCTAAGGTTACACTCTATCCCATCATCCAGTTCATTGATGAATATGTTGAACAGGACTGGACCCAGCACAGACCCCTGGGGAAACACCACTAGTGACAGGCCTTCATCCAGACTCTGCTCTGTTGATCACGACCCTCTGAGTTCAAACAAACACACACCCCCAAACTAAAACAAACCCAATAAAATATCTCTGCAATGTCTTGTTGAATTGCTCTCTGTCTATTCCTATTACGTGTAAGGTTATAATTTGCCTGAATTTGGTCAGCTTTATGTGGTTTACTATGCCCTAGTTTTATTTATTCCTTTGATATGTGGTTATAACAAGTAACTGGGTTGTGTTCAAAAAGCTACAAATAACTTAATTTGCATTGTACTAATTATTTGGTACTTGAATGTGAAGAAAGCATTCAATCAATGCTGTCTTCGGTTTGAATCTTTACAGGCACCATTAATGTTGCTTCTTCAGGTTTTAGAGCACAAAAACTAAACTCTATAGTTCCACTGGTCCATCTTGCTCCCATTTGGGTGTTTGGGGCTTTATTTTGGTTTTTTTTCATGGAAAGCTAGGACTATGGCTGGCCAAGTTACTAGCTGTCCCTTTGATCTACCTTGAATTTTGGAAATTCCCAAGATCATATATCTTTGTGAAATAATTTTAGTCCTTAGTCTAAGTGATGCTTCAGTCAAGGTCTATATTTATGTTTGGATTAAATGTCTGGGAAGTTCTGGGTTGAGACTTGGCATAAGCAGCAACATTATGTCCTAAAATACTTAATATTTTTAACACCGTCTTTAACAAAGCTAAAAAACTTTCAATTGAAAATAGATATTCTAGTGTATAGGTAGTGAATTATGTGAATGGTACAAATCTGCTATTGGATGTTATTTGACTGCTTAGCCTTTGAAAAGTAATTGCAGTGATAGCTGTTACCAGATTCATGTCTTCCTGGCACTTTTCCACTGGTAACTTTTTCAAATCCCTGCTAAGGATTTAAAAAAACTAAAAATCTGTGGTTTTTTTATATTACTGGTATGGATCCACTCCAGAAATACTTGTAGCTATAAATTACTTTCTGGCTATTTTTTAAATAGATGGCAAATGTGTTGGTTATTTCTTGGTGTTCTTTCTTACTTCCGTACCTTGTCTTCTTACAGATCTCCTCCACAACCTCCCTTGAGCCAAGCAGATGATGATGAAATCACATGGGGAAGTGATGAACTGCCAATTGAATCAGTCAGCCAGGAACATGTAAATAAAGGCAAGAACTTAAATAGTCAGTGGAAAACTGAGGATCCCATTAAATAAAATGTCAGAAGTTAATTTTAAAATGTCCCAGTTATATTTTGAGGGTGTAATGACAGGTATAATGGGAAATCTAATAGCTCAGCAAACCACTGGAAAAGATCTTTAAAGCTTTGTGTAATAAATGTGTGAGAGTTAACAGGAACAAGTATTGGCAACGTTGCACCTGTAATTGTAGTAGAGTTGAAACCAGCTGAGACGCTTTCTTCCATAGTATCTGTCAGACAAAAGCTGTAACAGTATAGGTGTTTGTAATCAGATCAATATATTATGTGCTTCACATACTGGCTACTCCATTCCCAAATTGGGCAGTATTTTTTCTTTATCTTGACTCTCATTCTTCCACTGCTGCTCACTGTGGCAGAGTTGAACACTACTCAGTTTGATCTGTTGGGCAGAACCTAGTCTTTACTTTTTGAGATAGCATTAGAAATGTCGGTTCCTGAAATTCATATACAGCAGCCTTTTGTCTGCATTCATTAAAAGAAAAAAGGATAATCTGTGTAAACCTTTAGACTAAGTCCATAGATTTAGGACACTTTAATTGCGATACCAGGGAGACTCTTGATTTATTAATTTTGTGCTTCAGAGAAACACTGAAGGCCTGATAGACAGAAAGCTTTATTGGAAAAAAAAAAAGATGTATTTAACACATCTTACGATTAGCACTTGAAAGACACATTGATTATAAGTGCTATAAACAGTCATAGGCTGTGATGTTTAAGTGGAGACTTCTGAATTCATCCCTGTGTGCATTCTTCAATTTTGTAGGTTACTGTGTCAAGAACTTATGTTTAAAATGCATTTGAAGTTTGTTTCAGTTTGTTTATTGGAAGTTCAGGAGAATACTCCCTTTGGTTCCTGGATTCATCAAAGCTGATTTTGCATCATACTGGTTTTGTTAATTTGGTTTTGCCTGTCAAACTGAGAGGACATCTCTGTATCTTCTCTGGTATACGAAGGCATTCTAGAGAAAACAAGTAGTACAACAGTGAACAGCAACAAGGAAATCCAACATTGCACTACAGTTTATATTTCCCTAGTTTTAGCTATGTATTTATTTATTTATTCTTATATCAGTCTTGTTCTTGTGCTAGATTTCCCTTTAGTGACAAACGAAGAGATCTCTGCACTCCCTACTGTGAATGTGGTCCCTGGAGGCAAGTACTCAGGAGCCAAACTGAAGTCCGTGATCAGGGTGTTGAGAGGATTGCTGGAACAGGGAGTCCCTTCTAAAGAGATTGAAGTGAGTAACTATTTATCCTTTGAAGTGCTTTTTTTCTAGTATGAAACTGTTATAAATAGAATGGCTGGTTCATCAATGCCTTAAATACCACAGCCCTAATTTGCAGCTCTAAAGGGATGAAGAGATTTCTTTTACCAAAGACTTCTCTCCCTTCCCCCCACTAGCTGCTGAGAGATAAGATTAGTTTGAACTGGGAATTCAGGTCAAAAGTGTGTTTACATCATTCTTACTTCTGGTAGATTACCACGTGAATATGACATAAACAGGGATAGACAAGGTAAATAAAGGCTGCAAAATCTAGCTTCAGAAAGTGAAAACAGCTTTTCCAAAGATTTAAGGCAACCATGATGTTTACGTAACCTCTTTTTTGGGAGAGTGAGATAAAATATTTCGTGGATAATGGGGTTTTTATTGTGTTTCATTCCTTAGCTATGTGAAATTTGACTCCTTCCTGTGACTGAATTGTTCTGCATATCAGCATTAGGATTTTTTGGTAACGATTCTGTCTGTTAAAGACTTGGTTACATAACTGCTCTTAGCACTTGTTACCATTCAGCACTTTCTAATGCACGTGTAATTGCTTCTTCACAGAACCTTCAGGAATTAAAACCTTTGGATCAGTGTTTGATTGGACAAGCAAAGGAGAACAGGAAAAAGAACAGATATAAAAACATACTTCCTTGTAAGTCCTAACTAATCTGAAGTTCACTGTTGATATTTTGTCATCACCTGGATGGTCAGATTAATTGGATCAGAAGTGGGATGGTTTGATGCCCAATACTCATTCTGTTACTGAGTAGGGGGAAAAAAATCTGCCACTCATTCTCTACACATTTAAAACAAGCATTTATAAAGCCAAAGCAGTTTAAAATCGGTGAACGATAAACTACTGTAGTAGGTAGGGGTAGATGTTCACAGATTTTTCAGTTGTTTCAGCAGATCCTGTGTCTTAAATAAGATATACATGTGGAACCAGACAAGATTTTTTTCAGTTTTACCCGTGTAAAATTGGAAAAACAGACATGTATCGTATTGTCAGTAAATTTCCTGCAACAAAATTCTGTTTGTTAGGTGGGAGATGTGTGGAGAAGTGAGAACTGACGCAGGTTGGTTCTGAGAGAGAAATATGCAACCTCAGTTTCAGAGGTGCTACAGTTCAAATCATATATCCTGCCTGATGTAGATTTCTCCCCTCCTATATTTTTCTTTATTCAGAGAGAAGTACTGATTAGTATCCTAAAGCAAGTATTGTAGTGAATTTTTTGTTTTCTAAATAAGATCTGGAAGCACCTGTGGAGATAAGTACTATGTGAGTGTGTAAGGCTCAGCACCTCTATTGTGTGACGGTCTAATTATGTGTGTGCATAACACTGAGGTATTTTTGTTGTGTGGGGATTGCAGATGATACCACTAGAGTACCTCTTGGGATTGAAGGTGGATACATCAATGCCAGCTTCATTCGCATGCCAGTGGGGAATGAAGAGTTCGTTTACATTGCATGTCAAGGACCTCTCCCTACTACTGTAGCAGATTTCTGGCAAATGGTTTGGGAGCAAAACTGTACTGTGATTGCCATGATGACTCAGGAGGTTGAAGGAGAAAAGATAAAATGCCAGCGTTACTGGCCAGACGTACTCAATAAAACCACCATGATAAATGATAGGCTACGGCTTGCTCTTGTAAGGTTCCAGCAGCTGAAGGGCTTTATCATTAGAGTGCTGGAGCTAGAAGAGATTCAGGTAAGTGAATCTAATCCTGCATGCTGAGAATTTTTTTGGGTATTGGCATTTTTCTCCTGTTTCTGGCTTGCTTGCTTTCAATCACAATGTCTACATCAAGAGGTAAACTGGGGCTTCTCTTTGCCCCGTGGTCGTTACTAGGCAACTCTTCCTTGTTGCAGCTTGTGCTACTCTTTAAAGGTCTGTAAAGGTCTTGTGACCTTTATAAAAGAAGGGAGTTGGGCCAGCAGATTATTTCATTATGCTAATGAGGCTGTAAATTTTAGCTCCCTAGGTGCCTTTGGCCACAGAAACATATATAGGGATATGAAATTCACTGGCTGGTTCACTCCTATGTGTGATTAACTCAGTCTGCACAGTGAACCTTATACTGTCCAATTACTTGCTAGTTATTTTCAGTGTAGCTCGTTGTTTCTCTTGTTTTACTGAATTACAGAGCACTTTCATTGGGCAAATCCCCCTCTTCCGAAACTGTTCCCTTTGGGAACTTACCTTTTGTCTTTTTATTCTTCCCTTGTGTTACATTTTGCTATTGTTTTTAAACCTCAGACAGGTGAAGTACGGCACATTTCCCATCTGAACTTTATTGCCTGGCCTGACCATGACACCCCTTCTCAACCAGATGACCTGCTTACTTTTATCTCCTACATGCGGCATGTCCACAAATCGGGACCTATCATAACTCACTGCAGTGCAGGCATTGGACGATCGGGGACCCTTATTTGTATAGATGTTGTTCTAGGGTTAATCGGCAGAGACCTTGATGTGAGTACCCAAGAGGATGGGCTAAGCTCAGCTTTTGACTTGCAGGAAATGGGTTCCTTTGGATCTATTAAATTGTTTAAAGAATATGCCATGCTGTTGAGAGTAGCATGCTGGCCTTGTCTTAATGTAACAAATCAGGGTATGAACAGCAGTACCTGTGAAAAGTTTCTCTGCTGATGAGGCCCCAGGGAAGAGCTCTAACATCTGCTGGTTCTTGGGTTAGGTCAGGGAATCTTAAGTGTCCTGTTTGTTTGACACCTCAGCAATCCAACGTTGTTAGGTGCCACCTGAGACATTCTAGGGGACGTTGCAAGGACGTCTCCTGCAATAGCAGACTTCTGGCATATGGCTTGTGAACAACAGTGTGTTGCCATGATGACTTGGGCAATTGAAGGAAAAGTTGAAACGCCTGCCTTACCTGGCGGGATGTATTCAGTGAACTATCATGTTAAATAGTATTAAGGCTGAGAATTGTGGCACTTGGTCGGTCAGAGATCCATGAACTGTTGGAGGGCAGCTAGAAGCCAACCAGTGTATCTGTTTAGGCAACTGATTCAAAAACTCGGTGTACAGGCATCTCAGCTGGAGGTGGGGATATGTAAATGAACTCTTCCAGCACAACCAGGGATATGCTTTCTAGGGTGATCTGCAAGAGGGTGCTAGCTTCCTTATGCTTGTGTCCTTCAGTGGCCTGGTGTAGCAATTCTTTCTGTGAATTTGTAGAGAAGGTAAGCTATGTTATGCTTAGCTCAGCAGGGTTTGTAAGCACCCACTAAATGTTATAGACCTGGAGAAGTAAAAAGCTTTTTGTTAGCTTGGACGAAGGAGCTCTGTTTTCTGCATGCTTAGCTCCCAGTAAGAGTAAGGAAGAGAGAGCCTGTGCACAGAGAAAGAAAACAAGAGGAGGATGTCTGATGTAGGAGGGCCATATCCATATCGCCCATAGACAGCACATGCTGGTTCTCTACCAAACATGCATAGGCTATAGTGAATTGTTCTTTGTTTCAGTACTAAATGTTTAATGTACCTAGTTGGATTCCTTGGTTTGATGCTGGGGATGTTTCCTTTATATGCGCATACGTCTTTTTTTAACATTTAACTTGCTGTTTGTTTTGGTAGTTTGACATCTCAGACCTGGTGCGCACAATGCGTCTGCAGAGACATGGGATGGTTCAGACAGAGGTGAGTGTGGCTTCCCTAGGTATATGCCAAAGGAAAGACACTGGAATTTTAACTGTGATGTGCCAGGAAACTTTCTATGATGGACACAATGATTGTCTTTGTGCCCTCTAATGCAGCGTTTGAGTCATGAGAAATAAATCAGATGCATACCAGTGAGTAGCAGTACATATTTAACAATTATAAATGCATACAATTTTTAACATGCTGTGCTGTTTTTATCTGTGTTTTTAAAAGAAAACAAAAAGTTGGGGGTTTCCATCTTCAAAAGCATGTGTTATAGAGGAAACCAGCTGAGCTTTTTTGGCTAAAAATGGCATTATAAACTGTAGAGAAGACCTAACTCTAGCTGCTATGAATCACTGATACTACCAGAGATGTCTTAATCTCCTTTGAGGAGATATTCAACCAGAAAGTAAATTAATGTTTTAGCAATAATCTAGATCTAGAGGTAATTAACTTTACCTTAGAGGCGGACATCACAAGGTCTTGTTAAAATCTGCGCTTTTTCTTTGAATGTGAAGAAAATGTCAAATCATAGTTTAAAAAAAAAAAGCCATCAAAAAACCTAGAACCAGACCACAAAACTATCAGCCCCACGTCACACCCCAAAACATGTATTAGCCCCCACACCTGTGTCACTGAGATCAAGATAAGAAGTTGCACTGTCATCTGAGTTCTCTATTAGTTGGCATAGATGCAAGACCTTGAAATTCACTTGCTGTCTTCGACTTATGTGAAGTACTTACTCTGCTTGAGATGGTTTTTGTGTAAAAGGAGGATAAACGTCCCACATAAGAATATATCTTTAGTGCCAAGGGAGCGACTGTATTTGTTGTAAGTTCCAGTTGTGTATTTCTTGACTGTAGGTTTTTGTTTTGTGGGGTTTTTTTATTTAACTGTAGAAATAGTGTTGAAATGAAGTGCTGCACATTGTGAGATGCAGGTGAGAGTGAATTGCTTAAGTGGTGCAAGCATTTTTCACATGTTATGTGATTTTTCTTTCCCTTGCAGGATCAGTACATTTTCTGCTATCAAGTTGTCCTGTATGTCCTGAATCATCTCCAACATGAAGAACAACAGAGAGGCAAATAAAATACTGAAACAGAAGTGCTTTTAAAATAAGGAAGCAAGGAGTTTTAGAGGCTCTCACATATTTTCTTTGTTCTGCCAATAGTTTTCCAGTCCCTTTCTTCAGTTGCTGTCAGATGTCTTTTCTATAAAGTCTCTCCATCATTCCAAATAAGGTATATAGTTAAAAGCAAAAGGGATAGCTCATACAATACCACTAATGTCTTCAGCCCCATGGACACATGTGAGATTTTTGTATAACAGTAAATAATATTTAATAAAGCTGCATTTTCTGCAGCTTCCTTAATATATGATAAAGTACTGAAATAAAAATATTTTAATTTTTTAAAAAAGTGAAGAATAAGAAAAAAATAATCTCATAATACTTCCTGCGGTTCTGCAACTGTTATGGGGTATTTGTTTCTTATGGGATGGCAGAGTGGGAGGGATTAAGCAGTATTTTTCTCCTGGAAAACTTTATAACAAAGACATTTTACTAGCCTCTTTTAAAAGTTTGTTATGGCACAGAATTTTTGCCCTTTTAATACAGTTACAGCTATTTTATAGAGGGTATCTTGAAATCAGCATTTAAGCTTTGAGAGATGCCTGTTAGGATAAGGATAGTAGTGAATGTTTACTGTAAGTATCACAGTTAGTAATGTTTACTTCATAGTTTCATGTATATATTTATATACTTTTACAAAAAAAAAAGCTGAATTATCAGATGTCTAACCTTATAACTGATTAGGCATCTCTACTCTGTAAATAAAAAATACACCTAACGTATACTGATCAGTGGGTCTGGGTATTTTTGTGTCCTTGTGATGACTGATTTTTTCTTGGCCTTACATGGCATCATTCATTGTGATTGCTGCACTACTCAAGAAATTCACAAAAAAAGAGCTGTGCACATTTTAAATTTTCATTGTCCTTCTGTTCTTCAGTACCCATTTGAAAAAACTTGCAGAACTGTGGGTTCTGTTATGGAGAGTTGCCACTGTGGTGAAAGGAAGAGGATATTTTCCTTCCCTCCTTGTTTTTCAGCATACCTGGGCATTGAGACCTGTATCACATTTTTTGGGGTGTGTTTGCACTTGGATGCTATGGCAGTGATCTGACAACAATGTAATCTACTCTGCTTACAGCAACCAGGTTTGAGGTGGGAGACAGGATATCAGGTTCTAAGTAACTCAGCATTTTAGTTATATTGTAAAGAGTCAAAACTGTTCTGAAAGGAAATCTTAATTTTATGCTGTATGGGAACTGTGGATGATGAATAACTGCCATCAGCCCACACAGGGGACCATTCGAGGGTTTAAGCAGTATTCCTCTCCCAGCAGTCTTTACCAGAACTGAAGCTTGTGACTTGTACTGTCAGAAAAGGTATGAGAGTACTAATTTGATAGCATTCTGCATTGCAGTGGTAGAAATAAGCTCAGAGGCCTGTGATTATCCAAGGTTTTCACTCCTCAAAATAGTAGCCCACAGTGGTCTGGTGCCCCAAAACTGAAACAGTCACTGTCTTGCTTGTTTAAATGTATTCTAGCTAGTAATAGCATGACTTAAAAAAGGGGGAGAACCTTTTTTACTTGTCACAGTAATACTATGATTATTATTCCCTCCAGCATACCAGCACAGTTGAAAATGGTGCCTTTTTCAGAGCAGTGTAGTCTGAGGAAAGAAAATTAATTCTGTGTAGATAGAGGCAGAGGCAAATTGACTAGCCATGTTGACAGTACACCTATTTGAAGGAGCTTTACTTTAGAGTGAAGACAGATCATCTTCAGGACTACAGTTGTCAACAGGCAAAGTAAGTAAACACAGCTAGTTGATATACTACTGTTGCTATTTTAACATAAATAGTGAGTTCAGAGGATTTGGGTATGTCTCGTTTTTAAAAACAAATGTGGTAACTAGACAGTCTGGTTAAGGCAGTTGAATTCTTCCTTTAAATGTTTTCAGATACATGCCAAACAATGTAGAAACCGGAACTGATTTTTGTACAGTATGGTACATGAAGCCCATTCTGGTGTGATGTGAATACTTTGCATCAGATTACAGCTTATGGGAAACACAAATCAGTACAAGACTCCAGGATTAGCTCTTGTCCTCACAAATACAAAGATCTATTGTATGTTATACCCAATTCCTTTTAATGACAGGCACATAGAAAAGCAGAGGATGATTAACTTGGCCTAACCTCCCCATCCTCAGAAAAAGGAAACACACAAACGCACACACAACACACACGCCCCCAGCAGTCCTTTCAGTTTCTCAGATTATTACCCTTGGAAGGTGAGCACATATTTAGTGAATAAATAGACCTGTTATTATCCACAGAGTGGATATCATAAAAAGCAGAATACGTGCTTGTAGTGGGTGACTCTGTTAAAAGGCACTGAGGGGCCCATCTGCCATCCTGACAGGGAGTCACAAGAGGTTTGCTCCCTTTGGGAGCTAAGATCTGAGACATTGCTGAGAGGGTGCCACAGCTTGTCAAAAGCAGAGATTACTATCCGCTGTTGTTCTTCCATGTGGGTACGAATGGACCAAACCAAGGAAGACTACAAAGCCCTGGGGGAGCAAGTGCCCAAGTCGTCATCTCCTCTGTTTTACCAGTTGGAGAAAAATGGGCGGCCAGTAACAGACGAATAATGCAAATGAACTCTTGGCTACGTGGCTTGTGCTGTCATGAGGGTTTTCCCTTTTATGATAATGAGACTTTCCCCAGCAACCATAGCTTGTCAGGGAGGGATGGAACCCACCTGTCTAGAAGCGGCAAGGAAATCTTTGGCAACAGCTTGGCCAAATTGGTGAGGCAGGCTTTAAACTGAAGGACTCGGGAAGCAAGGCCCAAAGTGGCAATGCTCATGCCATCACATCCAATGGAGAAATAAGCCAGGCCAACCAGAGGTGCCTTAGCTGCCTCACAAGATGACAATCGGAAAACCAACCACCTCAAGGGTGTGTATGGCCATAGTGAATCATTGTGCATCCCTCCAGGGAGACAGGTGTGTTCTGTTTCCTCTCTGAAATGCCTGTACACCAACACACACAGCATGGGAATAAACAGGAGGAACTAGAGACCTGTGCAGTCACAGGGCCACAATCTCATTGCAGTTACAGAGACATGGTGGGACAGCTCGCATGACTGGAATGCTGTCATGGATGGCTATGAACTTTTTAGAAAAAGCAGGCTGGCAAGGTGGGGGAGTTGGTCTTTATGTGAGGGAGCAACTGGACTGTATCGTGCTCTGCCTAGGCATGGAGGGAAGACAAGTCAAGAGCTTATGGGTAAAGATCAAGGGGCAGACAAATATAGGTGAAACTGTTGTGGGAATTTACTACAGGCCACCTGATCAGGAAGAGGAAGTTGACCAGGCCTCCTACAGTCAGTTGGAAGTAGCCTCAACTGCAGGCCCCGGTTCTCATGGGGGACTTCAACGACCCTGATATTTGTTGGAAAAGCAACACGGCGAGGCACGCACAGGAACCAGGAGGTTCCTGCAGAGCGTTGAGGATAACTTTCTGACGTGGGTGGTGGAGGAACCAACGAGGCAAGATGTGCTTCTAACAAACAAAGAAGGTCTAATTGAGGATGTGAGGGTTGGGAGTAGCCTTGGCTGCAGTGACCATGAGATGGTGGAGTTCAGGATGCTGTGTTGTAGAAGCTGGACAAGTAGGATTACAACCCTGTACTTCAGGACAGCTAACTGGCCTCTTCAAAGACCTGCTTGGACATTCTAGAGCCATGGGTTAGGGCTCTAGAAGGCAGGGGGGTCCAAGAGAACTGGTCCGTATTCAAGGACCACTTCTTCCAGCTCAAGATCGGTGCATTCCTGTGAGGAAGAAGTCAAGCAAAGGAGCCAGGAGATGCACATGGATGAGCAAAGGGTCTCTAGAAAAACTCAAATGGAAGAAGGAGGTTCACAGTATGTGGAAAAAGTGACTTGCCACTTGGGAGGAATATAAGAACGTCAGGGTATGCAGAGGTGCAATGAGGAAGACCAAGGCCCACTTGGAACTAAATCTGGCAAGGGATGTCAAGGATAACAAGGGCTGCTTCAAATACATCAGTAGTAAAAGAAAGACTGGGGAAACTGTGGGCCTCCTGCTGAACAAGGTGGGTGATCTGGTGATACAGGGAAGGCAGAGCTACTGAATGCCTTTTTGCTGCAGTCTTTACTGCTAAGGCTGGCCTTCAGGCATCCCAGCCCCCAGAGGTGAGAGAGACAATCTGGAGGAAGGAGGACTTTTCCTTGGCTGAGGACGATTGGGTTAGAGATCATTTAGGCAAACTGGATCCTCACAAATCCATGGGCCCTGATGGGGTGCATCCGTGACCGCTGAGGGAGCTGGTGGATGCTGTCACCAAGCCACTCACAATCAACTTTGAGAAGTCGTGGAGGACAGGAGAGGTGCCCAAGGACTGGAGGAAAGGAAATGTCACTCCAGTCTTCAAAAAGGGCAAGAAGGAGGACCTGGGAAACTACAGGCCTGTCAGCCTCACCTCCATCCCTGGAAAGATGATGGACCAGTTCATTGTGGAGGTCATCTCCAGGCATGTAGAGGAAAAGGTTATCAGAAGTAGTCAACATGGATTCACCAATGGGAGGAGCATGCTTGACCAGCAGGTCCAGAGAGGTTATCCTCCCCCTCTACTCTGCCCTAGTGAGACCACATTTGGAGTACTGTGTCCAATTCTGGTCTCCCCAGTTCAAGAGAGGGAACTACTGGAGTGAGTGCAGTGGAGAGCTACCAAGATGATCAGGGGACTGGAGCATCTCCCTTATGAGGAAAGTCTGAGACACCTGCGTTTGTTCAGCCTGGAGAAGAAAAGCCTGAGGGGGGATCTTACCAATACTTACAAATATCTAAAAGGTGGGTGTCAGGAGCCAGACTCTTTAGAGTGGTTCCCAATGACAGGCCAAGGGGCAATGGGGACAAGTTGGAACACAGGAAGTTCCACCTCAATATGAGAAAAAGCTTCTTTCCTGTGAGGGTGACAGAGCAGTGGAACAGGCTGCCCAGGGAGATTGTGAAGTCTCCTTCCCTGGAGACATTCAAAACCTGCCTGGATGCATCCCTGTGCCCCCTGCTCTAGGTATGCCTGCTCAAGCAGGGGGGTTGGACAAGATGATCTCCAGAGGTCCCTTCCAACCCCTACTATTCTGTGATTCACCCTGCTAATGTTTAGGTATTGTATTGGACCCAAACCCCAGAAGTCTAGCTGGGAAACCTAGTTACCTCTACTCACTTATTAACTATTTTAAGTCTTTTTAAGAAACTGGAGGTCTTGTGGAGCAAAACATCCTTGTCTGAAGAAAAAAGGATAAATATGGCTCTTCTACATCTGCCTTCAGTCTGTTTGATCCAGCTCTTTCCATCTGAAAACATCCTCCCAGTACCATCAGTTTGTAGCTGAAAACAAAGCCATGCAGGAATAATACAGAGTTCCTACACTTAAGTTTTTTTGGCCAAATTCCTGATTACCTTGATATAAAAAAACAGATGAGCCCCTATGGGCAGCATTCAGATATTTCTAAGAAGTCATGCTTCTATGGTGTAAGGTGGCATTGGCCTCTTTTGAAAAGTGGTCTGAATTTCTTTGGGTTTTTGTCTCAACCTTGAGGAAGATGGGGTGCCCCCTAGTCTAATAGTTGTTGAGGACAGTGGGAGGATGACTGTTTTCTACTAAGCAGGTGGAACTTGCCATCTGTGACACCTGACATGGTCGGTTTGGTTGAAATAGACCCCAGAGCTCAAAACTTATTACAAGATAACGAACATGCTTACGCAGTGTGATTGCTTAAGCTTGGTTTCTCTGGGGAGCCTGGTTGGAAATACTCACCAACACTCATCTTTTTCTCCACAGGATTAGTCTCCCTAAAATCTTTATGCCCCCTTTGAAGAAATGAGAAGAGCAATGACTGAGAGCTAGTTCTTAGAATGGAAAAAATACTGTGTGCTTTCATAGTATGCTGACTATATAATTTTAATGGGGGGGATCTTGAGTGGCTGGCTTTGTGTCTTTTTTTTTCTTTTTTGTCTGTTTTTTATTCAGAACTGCGATGCCTTGCTGAGTGAGGAGCCAGGATGTACTCCAGTTGAAAGGGATTTTCCTTTTTATAGGTATCCGATTTTCAGCAGGAATTGTTCCAGACCAGGAAAAAAATTTATATACAGCCCATTGTGGTTCTAATTAAAGAACTGTCGTGTGTGTTAACCCAAGAGATAAAGGATCCATTTTTTTTTTCCAACCAGTGTTAGCTGACAGAAGCATATACACTTTGCTGCATAAGCAGTCCTGTGCCATTAGTAGCTTCTGATACCTTAGTTTTTCTTGCTGGTCTTTACCTATGCAAGAGAGGGCAACAGCCTACAAGGGAAGAATTCCAGTCGAGCAACTTAGAGACTATTTTGAGGGCTCATTACTGTTGCCCCTTGAATGCTTCTAAGCAGCCTTTTCTTTCACAACTTACATCCTTCTGAAACTAGCTATCTGGGGAAAATAAGTACTTAAGAATGATTGAAGAGTTTGTTGTATGTAGGGAATGTTTTCCTTTATTGCATGTCCAGTGTTTTGCAGGAGGGTCCTACAGGGTGGTAGGAAAAGATTTGAATATCTCCTTTAAGTAAGTGGAAGCAGGCTCATAACTGATGTGGGCCAGTTTCTGTTACAGTACTTGTATATCATCCTCTGATGGTGCAAGTCCAAATAGAGGCCTATTCTTTTGGGTCTTTAGGTGATTCTGCAGCTGCAGAAAGTCTTCTGTCTGTATGATGAGGTGGGACTTAGGAAGACAACAAAAGGTGACATGGGAGAAATCTTGGGAGCTGGACTTTTTCTGTGAACTACATTGTGGTGAAGGTGTTCTGTAGTGGCTGTGCGTGTGTGACAGAAGCCAGTGTAATATGTAGTCTTGCAAATCTCTTAAGGCTCAAGATAATAGCTGGGCCAGGATAAGCAGTGCATATGATTAACAGTGTAGAAGAAAATTTTTATCTAAGCTTTGAAGGTTCAAAACCAGCTGACTTGCAGGTGATAAATGCTTATGAAGTGCTTCTCATTTCCTCCAAGTTAAAAAAAACACCTCCTCTTCCACAGGGAAACCAACACAGCTTGGCCCCTTGTGTATGCTAGCAACTTCCTAGTTTATGTCTTTTCAGTATTTTTCACATAAGTGAACCCACTTTTAGTACTCCTGATGTATATGATCTCTTTTCTGCAGTACCCAGGGATACAGAAACCTGTGAGCTGAGAGCCAAATTCTGTTCATGGAGTGGAAGGCACTTTGCTAACATTCAAGAATGTGAGGCATTGTCAGGATGCAAGTTTGAATTTATGACATCCACTGATAGTCAAGTCAGAACAAAGCTAGGGGCAAACATAACTGGTTTGTGTCTGTTAGCATGGCTGAAGTGGAGAATCTGTTCTGTGCTGCATTCCTAGTGCCATTGATCTTGGCCAACTGAAGGGTAAACTCAGGGAAATGTTACTCATCATTTAAGCAGAGTTGAGAGGACAGCATAGCAAGGGCTCTGAATATTAAAGGCACAGAGAGTTCCGTGGGGCTTCTGTGGTGTATTGCATCATTTTATGTGTGATACAAGTGTGTCTGATGTAATCCAGCAGTTATTTTCACATAAAAAGTGTGAAAAAAGTGTATGTACCTGTTGATTGAAGGGGAGAAGAAATGCAGTAAAAGGAAAAAAAAAAGAATAGCAGTGAAACAGAGAAATGCTTGATGCATAGCTGTGTACAATACATCTCCATTGCTGAATTTAGTCTGTCTTTTTGTCTAGAAGTTGAAATAGTGAATCAATGCACTCCCCTGTTTCAAAATCAAACTTGGTACAAGGCAAAAGAAAGCAAATAAAACCAGAAACAATGAATAAAGGTCTGCATGTGTCTCAAGGTAAGTCAAAGATGCTGTCAGATATAAAGGTCTGTAGAAAGAAATGCACTTTTTGATTCATGGATGATCTCCTAGAAGCATGTTCGGGTCCTCTTTAAGAATCCCACAGCAGAAGTAGTGCTGAGCTCAAAGAGGGCCTGGCACCTGGTCATCAACAGCAGCATGGCAGGTAGGTGGCTTAGAAATCCTGGTTGGGCTTGTGAGAGGCAGGTGGTGGGGCTGAGTCCTGGAAACAGACTATTTTATCTGGGGGGAAGTGTTGTCTCTTCCAGGAGCAGAACAGTGCTCACTACCTTCAGCCAGCTTTCTTTGTAAGTAGAAAAACAGCTGCATGCTGTGATGGCATTGCTGTTTTCCATGGTGAGGGGTGACTCGCCTTAAAGTCTGGGGGTGGGGGTAAGGAACCATGCTGCTTTGTGTGAAAAAAAGAAAAAAAAGAAAAAAAAAAAAGACAGAAAAACACCTTCTGCAGCTGGTATTGAGACCTGAATTTGAACACCACCTGTTGTGCTTTATTTCTGCTGATTTGTGTCAGCCAGCCAAGTGGACTCTGTGGGGAGCTTTGTTTCTTAATGAGATGTTAGGGAAGGGGTGATTGGTTTGTTTTAATGAAGTGCTGGAAAGATTTTGCTGACTAAGAGAATGTGATCTGAAGACTGAATCACTGGGCTGGGGGCAGATATATTTGTTAACTTCCTCAAGTGAGTCCCCAGAAATGGAGTTTATCTTCCTTGTTGTACTGTGATGACCTCTCATAAACAATTTTTTTTCTCTGGTAGGGCTCTGTCTGCTACTTCAGTATAATAGCCAGATTCCCAAACAAAGCATTATCTCTGAGCAAATTAACTTAGTCACAGAAGCAGTCTGGTATTCGGTAATAAGGAGCCTTGTATGGACTAATCTGGCTTCTCAGCTCTCTTTAAAGCTGGATTGGGTATTTCATACTGTTCTCAAGACCAGACACACTATGATATCCCATTAAAAAACCACTTGGCTTGTCCTACAGATGTCTCTTCATATGTACTTAGAATTCCTGTAAATCATATATATTTTTATATATATATAGATGCGTTTTTTATTTCTTTGGGGGGCAGTACATGTTCAGCACCACATTTTTCTATTGCAGGTTCTCTTCCACATACTATAAACCATTTGTATTGTTCTTCATAAAAGTACAGGTGAATGCTTTGCTGTGGAAAATATGGTAGCATGTCAATTTTTCAGCCTTTCCTTCCTAAAGAAGTTGCTGTGTAAGTCTGTTGTGTTACCTCTCACATCTCCAACATCAGTAATGTTTTTGATATTGTCAGTCATAATTAATGGGACTGTTAAATCCCTGGGGAAAGTTGGGACAGAAATTCTAGCTAATTTGTGTAGGCCATCACTGGTAGCCCTTTGAAGGCTAAGCACGAAAACCATCTCTGAGTTTTCTCGTTTTAGCATTAAGATCATTGAAAAAGTTTCCATGTTACCTCAGACCACTCTTATTACTGATTTTACTTTTTGTAATGTATTTTGTTCAAATAAACTCAAGTGCCTTTCAGAGCCAATTTTGTACCTTGGCAAAACGTGCATGGAGTCCAGCTGTGCCAGGGTTGCTTTAGGGTGACTGTCAATCTGAGTTTCACTGCTCTTTTCATCATCCTAAGACAGGCAATGCTGCCTGTTCCCCTTTTGAAGAGCTTAAGTCCAGTAGTTTCTCTTCATTTTTCACATCACATGTATGTTAATTTCTTGTACACCTGACAAACCATGCATAAAAGAATTATATGAGACTCCCAAACTTGAATTGTCTATGCAGTAGTACTGTAGGCAGCAAATATGCTTTGGATATCATCTCTCTGCCACATGGCAAACTGAGAACTGGTTAAAGAAAATCTGCTGGAGTGCTGGCACTGGAAAGTTAAGTACCTTTTGGTACTTCACCTTTGGTACACCCATGGTAACAGGTACAGCATCTGTGCAAACGCCACACAGATTACTTAGTCTGTCAGAAATGTGACTTGCTGGGATCACTTCTCACAGCAGCAGAGTATCCCAGTATGTTGTGCAGGTGCATTGTGACATGATCATATATCATCTCAGCATCACAGAGAACTGGCAGACTCTGAGTGCGTGCTTCTAAATGTATTCCGTGTCTCTGACGAATATGGCGATCCCAAATGCAGATGTTAGTCATGTGGCCAGAAGACATTCCCATTTCTCTTTGTCCTATTTCTTTTCTTGTCTCCTTTTGCTACAACTCTCTGTTCTAACTCCTAGAACGTTGTTTGTGCCTTCAATAATGGGTAAATCCCATAGAGTCCTGAGGTAAACCTTTGCTCCAGCCACTGCTTTTTCCAAAAGTGGAAGGATATTTTGCAAATGGCAAAATTGTGTCTGAATGTATAGTTAATAACCTGCCTTAGTATATAGATTTAGTTAAAGAAGGTATGCAAAGGAGTTCAGAAAGTATACAAAGGAGTTCTGTGGTTCTGCTTTCCCATTGCACCAGTAGTGCACCTGTCTGTCATCACAGCTGCAGCTCTGCCTTCAGCTGTGCATGCTGTAGTTGTCTTTGCAAGGAGCAGATTATTCATGAAGAGCAGTCAACGCTTGAAGTTACTGTTCTTGCCTTGAAGTCTTGACAGAGGTGAAATGCAAAGCATCAGTAAAGGAGCCTGATTTTGGTTCCATCTCTTAACAGTGTGAACATTCAGGCCAAGCTCACTGAAATTGGAGCCGAGTGCACTGAGCATCTCGCATATAACAATTCTCAATCTCCTTGAAGTGGGTAAGTCAACTTCAATGAGCTGAGCAAGCCTGCAGGAGTCTTTTGGAAGCTGGACAGAGTTAGAGGGTAAAGCAAAAGAGAAATTGGCTAGGCACCATGGAATGATTTTACTTTCTACATAGATACTTTGACACTTGTCAAGCAAATAAATTTCTCATGTCAAACAGTTGTGGGTTTAAAAATATCCTGGCCTTGAGTGGTCAGGAGTGCAGCAGAACTGTAGCAACCATATCTTCTTGCATCTCCTTGTGTCCTCCCGTGTGTGGCCTTTTCTGGGATAAAGAAGGAAGACTGCCCCCAGGATATGGCCACTACAGGACCATCTGAAGCTGGACCTTTCAAGCCTATTGGAGCTGGCCCCAAAGAGCTCTGGCAGCTGATTGCATGTCACCTTGTTTGTCTCATAATTCACCCTTACTGTGATGCCACACAGGCTACTGGTATGTTCAAAATAGGGACTGTCAGTCTGGACATACAGTCTGGTTTCCTGTGCTGTCTGTCTGCTGTCATTCTATTGCCTCTTAATATATAAATTGCAGGTTTCTTGAGGTCAAATCTCTCTTTAGGTTCTGGCATTGGTCAGTGTAGTCTTAGTATGCGACAAGGCTCTTTTTTTAGCAGTTAGTTCTCTAACAATGAATAATAATGTCTCAAAGACTAGTGACCTCTGACTTGATAGTTAGAATAACTGGCCTGGGTCTCCTTGATGTATCCATAAGAAAAAAAAACCTTCATTTACAATAAATGAAATTATGAATGTTCTAAAAAAACAGGTGTAACACTGCCTGGTAGCTCCTAAAGCTGGCTGTTGGTATAATGGCATGAAGGCATCATTCCTAGTTCTACTGTGGAAAAAGTTATCACACTAATGCTACAGGTAATAGGGGACTGAGTGGTTATCAGGAGGCATTTCCTCAATAGTAGTGTTCCTAGAGCACCTCCAGTCTTCCCATCAGCACAATTCAATCATGTTGCACAGTGCCCTAATGGAAACAATTTCCAAAACACAGCTACCTGCTTTGCTTAGCTTTTCTCAGTGAATCATAAAGCATTAGCAAGCAAGGTTAGATTTATGCAGGAGCTTTGTGAGCCAAGCATATAGTTAAACAAGCAAGATTGTCCATTCATATGATAATTATTTTGCATTCATCTTCTTTTTGTAACCTGCTTTTTCATGCACAGCTGCTTTTTCTTCACAGCAGAGCCCCATTTTTTTTGTTTGTTTGTTTTGAATCCCTGGATTACTGTAAGCATTCATCAGTTCTTGTGTGCTGTGATAAGTCCTTACCATGATTGTTTTGTGCTCGCCCAGGCTGCTTGCCCTGGGCCTTCTGGTTTGTGGCTTTTGGATATAAACTGCTTGTCTAATGAAGTGTAGCACTGGTATGGTGATGGTTGCTTTAGAAATTACCATTATCTTAGGGCAGGATTCAACAGAAACACTTACCTAAGTGGGATTCGTGTGTCTAGCCACATGGGTGTACTAGTAGGAATGTTTGACTTGTTTACCTTAAGAACATTTACCATCTTAGTCCCAAAATAACTTCTTTCTCTTTTTATTATTGAGGTTCTCTCTTATGAGATAGCCATTATTTACATGTCTCTCGTGTGACCAATAACTTGATGTTTTACAGCACACAGGGATAATGCAATTTTGAGAACCATTTTCTGTTGTTTTTTTCTGGATTCAGGCATGGTATCAGAGACTCCTAGAGATACGATAACCTTCTGTACTCCAAGGTTATAGAACTGGGCAGAAAACAAGTATAAGCAAGGGAAGGACGTAGGTACCTTATCATTCAAGATCTCCTGGCTGCTCTAGCACAATTTAATGTGCAGTCTTGCTGTGTCATGTTGTCCAGCTGTCTCATTCGCTTAATTTGTTGAGATTTGCCAGTGTTCTTGGTACTAGGCAAAAACACAAATCAGCACCTGACCCGAGAAATTTATCATCTTAAGTGTGCAGAGAGATTGATTTTATTACATTCCAGTCAGTTTCTTTTTGTAAAAATTCACCTTGAGGCCCAAAGGAGCTGTGGTGTGAAAGCACAGCTGAAAGGCTAGAATGGAAAGAAGTGAGTTTTATAAATGGTATCTTAAAAGTAGTAGAATCTCCCCCTTCCTATGGAAGTTGCCTCTTGCTGTGAATGGATCAGCTCCTCCAGGAGAGGGATACAAGAAGGAAATGTGCCAAGCAGTTGCAATAAAGTCCTTGTGAAGAGTCTGGTCGAAGGGTAATGTTTATTTCAAAAGTTTTCTTCTCCATCTAGCTCTTGCCTTGGTCTTTTAAGCAGCTTTTGGTCGTGAATGTGTGTTGTGTGAGAAGGCTTCAGGCAGTTGGGGGTTTTGGTACACATGTGCCTGTTCAGAGCAGAAGTAGGAAGGTCTGAGTTAGGCTGGTATAAATGCAAACTGGGGGCCTGGCCGGGTTAAGAGGTCTGAGTAAAGTGTGATAAAGCTCGAGTCAGGACTTCAAGGGTTTGCATTTGGCTTGTGCTCAGATGATGGAAGGGGTCGTCTTGCACCAATGGTTGTGCCTTGCAGATCGGATGCAGTTCACTGTGGGAGCTTATTTGTAGAATCATAGAACAGCTGGTTGAAAGGGACCTGATAGGATTGTTGAGTGATATGAAATTCCTCCAAGAAACTGCTGTCATCAGAAGTTAAAAATAGTGTTTGGGGCTTGTTTAAATGTATTGTTTAAAAGTTAAGCCACAGAATGAAAAGTCAGTGCTTTAGTGCATGATTTGGAGAAGTGGGTTTGCTTTTTTTCCTCTTGATTTAAATGATATCCATGTTTTTTATCTATAGAGGAAGCATGAGTTTGCTTAACAGGGAATCAAACAGAAAATAAGGCAAGTGCAAATACTTCTGCACTTTATCGTGTCATGTCCATATCTGTTTTTATTCCTGTACTGTATCTGCATTCTGCATGGGGCTTCTGATAGGAATGAATAGACCTGCATCGGATTCCAACTTACAAGTCATATGGTCATGCTGTTCTTTGATTTCCCTTTTGTAAAATAGTGGTGCCAGAATTCATTTTGTTGATAGTATCCTGAGATTTTCTGATGGATAGCCCTGTGGGAGCTCTGTTTTGCAATGGTTTAATTTACAACATGTTTTACTTCAGCTTAAGTAATTAGTCCTGTTTCTGAAGACACCACTGGAGTAGTAAATGTGGAGTTAGTATCCACATTTTAGACATGCCAAGTGACTATTTCAAGGCTGTGGTCAGTGCCATTGTCACAGGATTGAGGGTCCAATATAGTAGAGTCTCTTCAGATCAACCAGATTTGAAGGCACATCTTTGAGAGCATACGCTCCTAATCAGAAAGGTCCTGTGCTGCTTCAGAAAGCAAACAATACCTTCTTTTGGTGGTTTCAGGCCTTTCTCAATGGTTACGGCTCTCTGCAATGTGACAGCATGTCTCTTGGGGATGCAGAATAGAAAGAATAGATCTTATAGAAATGAAAACATGAAATCTGGGGAGCCTTCACATTTTGTGAAGAAAATTTTCAGTATCTTCAGAATCTGCAGCCATTCCAGATGATGCTGCTTTGTGGCTCATCTTCTCCATAGGTATTGTCTTGTGAGAAAGGTGCTTAGTAAGACCCACATAACAGTAAAAATTAGTCCGAACCAAAACAATTCATATCCAAATTAGCATAAAGTGGAGCCTGAGGCATAAAGCTGTAACTCAGATTTTAGAATCACTAACAGTACTTAAGCCTATTCTGTTGCACTGTTAAACTCTGAGAAGAGAAAAAATTTTCCTGCACATATCTCCTGTTATTTTTGTCGCTCCTTTTCCAGGAGCTTGAGTACTCCTAGAAAAGATTTGGGGAAACTAAGTTGCTTCTGTGCACAGGAGCCCCTGCTCATACGCACATTGCAGGACTCAGAGAAGATTGATTTGTCTTCATAAATGTCTTGGGTACTGTTATGTCTCCCTGAGTGCCACTGTTGATTTAAACATTCTTTGAACACAGCTGCTGGCTTAGCAGTGGTGGTAAGGGACTGGTTCCAGAGTGTTATGGAATTCTTCCGGTCACCCCATTTGCTAATGCAGGGAACAGAGGTGTTGGGATCTTCCGTGTGTGTTCTCAAGGTCAACTCCTGTCTCCCACTCACTTTCAATAACGTGAGGCACCTTTGTCCTTTTTTAGGACAGGACTCAGGATTCCTGATAATTGGGAAAAAAGGAAGGTTTCATCATGAGATCCTGATGTCTGTGCTCATGTTACAGTCACTGAAGGTCTAGTCACATCAGAGAAGTAACAGAAAATGAGACAACTACAGTTAGGGCTTTATAATAAGAACTTGTAGGTTGAGAAATCATGCAGTTGATTCAGATGATAGAGAATTGAAATTTTTTTTCTTATTTGTACTTTTTATGTATGTTTAATCTACCTTTATTCTTGGTGAGCTTGGGTGTTTGGTGGAGGTGTTTTAGTGTTTGCTGTTACATATGATTTGCCATTATATCTTGCATGTGTCGGAGCCTGTTTTAACACTCTTAGCTAGCTAGCTTCCTGGCATTAGCAAGCCAAAAATCCCCCTTCCATGCTTCTGACGCTTAAAGAGTGTGAAGGGTTACCAGAAATGGTGAGCAAGAAGCTGCCATCATTGGTGTTCTTGTCTTAGTATTGCTGTCTTTCTGCCTGGGTGAGGGAAAATAATCACCCTGCCTTTTTCCTGTTCTGTTTTTGGTGGCGTATTTTCATGTATCTCTTAGGCTACTTGAACTCTATTTTATCTTTATGCTGCTCAACACTTTGAAGTCACAGTCTCTTAACTAGTGATTAATATAATAGTGAAGTATAAAGAACAATGCTGTGCTGCTCTGAATGTCCTTTCTTGTGTAAATTGTGTGCACCTAATGAAATTCACTTTCGTAGATGTAGCAAATACTGAAGTAAACTGCCTCCTTTTCCTCAGTGCCCACCTACAAAATTAGTTCCTATTAGCTTTGAAGATCCATTCTGCCTGCTGTCCTACATAGCTTTTTTTTGTTTTTAATTGCTTGATTCTGAACACACCATCAAGAGAAGAATGAACAAACTTTCTAATCCCAACTTCAATTTTGCTTGTACATTTTCTATATACATAAAAGGAAAACTGACTTTTAGGCTTGATGAAAGGCTAAAAGAGTTGATGAAAATCTTTTCTCCTAAATCCAGTGGGACTACATCGGGCTTTTTTGATCTAGAATGCTTAAATTACAGCAGGGGGAACAGAACAAAATGGAAAATTGCATGAAAGACACCAGAGAGAGTTTTCTTAGGCTCTGTAAGTTGAAATCCATTTGCTGCCCTGTCCTTTCCTGGCATTGACCTCTATAAAGCATTTGGAGAAATGTTTGTACATGAAAAAAATAGTTCAGATTTTTTTTTCTTTCCAGTTTCCAAGTAATAAAATGCATCTGTTTTTCACTTGCCACATGTGGTTTTTTTCCCAGTTGCCTACTGTCCCTTTTCACTTGGAAATGATAGCTATGGTAAATTAAAGTCTTTGTTTAATTTTTATTCAAAAGAATCGGAAAATACTGATGGTTTAATGATTGTAAAGGGTTCATTATTTAGACAATATAGTGCCTTGGGAGTAGTTGGAATATTTTGGACCACAGAAGAGGTTGTGGGCAAAAAGTAGTTGTGCTACAGACCTGTGTGTGAAATACAGTGCATGCAGATCAGAACTGGAGATGCATTAGGGGTATATATCTTGAAGTCATTGCACAAAATCTTTGCTAACCGACATGGCTAGGAGAAAGGAGCCTTTTACTTTGAATATATTCAGTGTTAATTGGTGTAGTAAGCTGAGTGCAGGTAGTAAGTTAGAGTAAACAGTCTGGCTCAGGGTGAAATCTGCAGATCACAGACACGTTTATTTTGACACATTAAACCTGATTCTTGACACCCAGTGGGTTTTCTATTATGATTATTAAACAAGAGGCAAACAGTTCATAAAAGCAAACAGTTGTTCAGACTATTTGTGTTGCTAGTGGAGGAAAAGAAGCGCTACAGACAGAAGCATTTACTTCCCCCTGCTGGTTTTTTTTTTGTGTAAGAGCAAGATTTGCTCTGGAAAAAATGAAAACCACCTACTGCAATTTGGTAACTAGAACTGACATGGTACAGTGCGGGCATCTTACTGGTGCATAAACTGTGTGTTATTTCTCTTCAGTGATTCCTTAGGACTGTGTGAAGGGGAGAGACAGTGCAGCGTAAGTGTGCAATGACTGGTAATAACTGGGAAATGGCAAGCTTGTTTGCAAGAACGTTGTGGGGAAATAAATGTGGATTTTTTTTTTAAATACTCCAAGGGCAAAAGGAGATACCTCTTAATTCTCCTTGTAACTCCAGCATTAAGTGTGGGAAAATGGGACACAGAAGCTTATGTCCATTAAAACAAAATTGAACATTGAAAGCTGAGAAAAGTAGAAAATTTTATAACAAAACTAAGAAAATGTGAAGTGAAATTAAACCTCTGATTTTATTTTCAGTGGCTGTAGAAGTTCAGGCTAGGAAACTGGGTTAGGTGGAAAGAGGCTGGGCAATAGCTATTGTATCTCTGATCAGTACAGGCAGCACGAAGGTCCCTTGTGCTTTCAAGCTGGAAATGATTGTGCAGTTTTGCTTCTGAGTTCAGTACTGTTTGGATCTCAAGTCTCTTCTAGAAAGCGATGTACTGAAGGTGAACTGCTCCGTAATCAACTACAGGTTAAACTGTGCACCAAATTGAAATTATTCAAGCAGTATATTTTTGTTAAAGAATCTAATGACTGTGGCTCTTTCAGAAATATGTGAAGGAATGTTGAGTTGTGTGAGATTGAAAATGAGGCAGCTGAGTGCATTGAATGAGTCAGACATCTTATACTAATCTCCTGTGGAAAAGGCTGGGAGCCTGCCAGCTCATTTCATTGTGTGTACAGGTCATGGATAGAAAGACATAGAACATTCTTGGTAACTTCTTTAAATGGTATCATTTTTATGACATAAAAGCATTCCACTCCTGTTGGGTTCCAGAACATTAGGACGAATCTCCCCCTGGAGACCAGTTAATCACCTAACATGCCATATGCCAAGACCTCTTCCAGCAAAGCTGTGTTGTAGGAGATCAGACTTTAAGTGTGATTGAAAGCTATCCTAAATAGGAATTTGATACAGGATTCCCTCTCTCCACAGAAAATTTTCTGACAGAGTTGCAGCGTAGCAGTCAAGTGTAAAAAAAGATTGTGCGACTGGCAGGTAATTAGAGCATTTGAGCTGCATGAACCGGGTCTCATAAAAAAAGTATTATTATATATTAAAAATGTATTTAAAAATATTTTTCAGTGTGGAGGTGAGCAAATCACCTTGATTTGTTCAGTAAATTAGAAATTCTTTGAATTGATTTGTACCTTATCAGTGTTAATTTTAATTTTTTTTACATTACGTATATTTGAGATACTGCATTCACAATCTGACAGGGTTATTTGGGAAGGTGTGCAGAAGTCTTTTCTCATATTAAGTCTTCCAGGAATTAGCTGTACTTGAAGGAAACGTAAAGAATCTGTGACTCATAAACCTGCTTAAAGTCAGATTGCTGTGGTCTTCTGCTGACTACAGAATTCCAGTGTTGTTTTGGGGTTTTTATCCTTTTGACAAAAAATTTATATATGAAATTCTTGTTGCAAAGGACCTGGTCCAGTAGTTAGTCTGTCTAGATTGGTAAACACAGCCTCCTCGCTCTTCCATCGGTACACAGGCCCACACAAAATGTGCGAGGCACATCATTTAATTTCTTGCCATCTTTCTTTTTTCACTTAATGCCTCTGAGACTGCAGCCTTTGGAAGAAGCAGCTGTATGTCTGGTCCTGGTACCTAAGAGTTCCTTAAATGGCTTTTTTTCAGCTTCTAGGCAGGGGGTTGGGAGGTTCTGTCATACAGGTCTGTGCTGTGTTACTGCTGCTTTAGTGACATGCCTTTGTCCTGATGTTCAGAAGTGCTGAGTTCCCCCAGCTTCAGCTGGGTTTGTGGATCGGGTTAGCCTTGCCAACCTGTCCCTGGGTCACTGGCCCCATGGGGCGGACCCACACAGCTCAGTGTTGCCACAGCCATGCCTTTATGACATCCTGGCTCCCGGGGGACATAGCACCAGTTCTTTCAGGCAGAGCTAGAAGGTATGCATGGCAGTAGGTCTCTCATTAGGTCTTCTCTCTAATTTTTTAAAGCATTCCCTGCCTGGAAAGCCTATTTGTGCATCAAGGAATAGGGACTCCAAGGAAATTGTTTGCTTATCTAAAAGTGGGGGAAAAGGGCAGGCACTTAAGCCTCCTCTCCCTTCCATCAGTGTAGATTGACAGGAACCCAGAAGATAGCTGAGCAGCCAGGGCAGCAACTGGAAGTTCAAAGTCAGGTATTTCATCATGGACAATCTGGTATGAACCTTCAGGAAAGACCACCCACAGCTATCCCTTATGTTGGCTTGTATTACCACAGGATTAATTGCTGTGGGCAGCCTAGTGGTTATGATACCACTACACGAGAAGCTGCTGCTGTCTGCAGGGTTGAAAGCTAGCAGGTTGAAGAAACTTGGGTTTCTTGGTTTGCGTTCAGAAGAAGAAGAAATTTGATGTCAGGAGAAGAAGTGGAAAGGATCAGGTGACTGGGGACTACAAGGGCTTGAAAAGGCTTAATTACCTTATTGTGCTGCATGAAGCACTGTTTCATCGGTACCGCCCCCTTAAAAGTCCACCTGCCTATCAGAATCATGCAGCTCACTTGAAAATTAAGGCCTCAAAAACAGTCATAAATGCTGGGTTTGGTGTATTTGCCTGTTTAAATTTTGGGTTGTGTTTCTATAAATATGGTAAAATTGTGACCTGTTCCCAGAACAGTTCTTCATTAACTTCTGGAAGATTTCAAAAGTTGTTAACATAACATCCACAAGTTCAGCTGTATCCATCCTCTTGAGCATTCCTTTTACAGGCAGCTTGGGAAGTGCTTATAGGCTTGTCTTTGTAGTACCATCCCTTAGCTGTCATTCACAGAAAACATAGTATCTTTGACCTGGCTCTCTGTACATACAATACAGAGGATAAGGGACACTGAAGCTGGTGACTCTGTGTGCTGTTCTTCTGCCAGTCCTGGATTTCTCCTATTTCCTTTTTAGGAGAGAAAAATGCTACTGCAGCCTTAACTCCAGAAACCACTTTGCTCTGCAAACTGGATGCTGTGAGTAATTTTCTCTGCAAGAAGTCACCTCACCATGCAAATTGCAGGTAAGACCATTTTTATGCATTTTAAAAATTATTATGATTGTGATTATGATTATTATGATACCAGCCTGCAGTCTGTCAAATTAATTTCAAGTGGAGAGGGTAAGGTTCCAGGAGGGCTTGCTGCTTATTCAGCTGTAAACGTAAGTCTTCTTGAGGAGTAGGAGAGCCATGTAATTCCTCTTGTTTGAGTGTTCTGTAGTGATAGATGTGTGCTGTAATCCTAGGTCTCTGCCGAATTGTGAGTAGCTTGGCCAAGTACAAATTCTGTGTCACGTGCATGATATTTCTCTATTAGAAGAAGGGTAGAAAAAAGACTTCCAGAGGTGTGACTTGTGGCAGCAAGGACACATCTCCAGCATAAAACTGCCCCTTTAACTCTGGTTACCACCTTGGAAGTATCTTTCCCTGTAGAGTTGACTGGCTGGTGTGAGCAAGTTCGACACCCAGCAGAGCAGAAGTGTATCAAAGCAGAGACCAAGGGCTAGTGTGTGGTTAGGAAGTAGTGCTACCATTGGGGCAGTTATTGATTTTAAAAATAGCTTTTTGAGGATTTCTTGAAGTTTCCTCTGAATCAGCTGCCCCCAGCAAGCAATTGAAACAAGATCAGACAGAGGATCGGCATGAGCTGATGCAGCAGTTGCAATGTATCAGGCGCAGCAAACCAGCATGCAGACGTTGCACGTACTAGTCACTGTATTTCTGTAAAACTCTTAAAAATAGAAGGCATTTCAAAGCGTTTTGATATGGAGGGCATCTGTCCTTCTTACCTCAAGCCTGAGAGTTAGGACAATTAAAATGTGTCCCCAAAATTGTGCACCTGTCTAACAGTCCTGTTAGACAATCTGCTGACACTTAAAATGAAGACAGGAGAGAGTCCTATACGATCAATATTTAAATAAAGTTGGAAAAAGCAGCTTTGAGACACTGAGTAGCACTAAATTAAAATTTTCATTTTAACTCCAATGAGTCTGAATTTAGACTTGGAACGTCCTAGGGTACACAGATGTTACTAAATGAATTACTTATTTTCCTGTTCTTCCATACATTTCAAACTAATAGCTGTCACTAACATAGTTGCTGTTGCTAGGAAAGAATTTCTGCTGAAGAAATATTACGCTACTGAAACAAAGGTTGTATTAGGTGTTGTCTTCCTAGCTGTAAGACCTCATGGTGGTATTATGCTCTTGTATTTCCTGAAAGTTGCTATTTGCTCGTAATTACTTGACTGTAGGAGCCAAGTGCCTAGGCACTGGTCATGCCTTCATTGAGTGTTTACCAGTATGAGGTAGGTTTACTGCAGGATCTGTGATGAGATAAATTTCACATACTGTTTAGTTATTGGCCTGACCTGTTCAGTAAATCAAGAGGGCCTACAGGAAGCTGTGTGAAGCAGAGAGTATTGTGGAAGTGCTTTCTCTGGTAAGGTTTCTCTCCTGTGTGTAAGCAGCATATACATCCAAAGATCTATCTGCAGGATCTGGCATAGTTTTTAGGAACATCTCTCATTTGTGATGAAGCCTGCATATGTATGTGTAGAGGCAGTTCTCGCATAGTCTGATATGAGTCATGTGGTGAAAATGTTTGCTTGTTAAAAGGAAAAAAAAAAAGGCGGATGGCAAGACAATATTTATGTCCAAGAGGCTTCTCGGTCCATCAGCTCTCCCAGTGTTTTTGTTGCTACTGTTTTGCTTCCCACACTAATGAACTGCTTAGGAACACACAACACATTTGAAGATAAGATCCTCCTCATTTGCTTCTGGAGTTTGAGCAGAAGTACAAGACAAGAACTTACAAGTCTTGCACACATACTTGTGTGATGATGGGAAAGCACGTCTTTGATAAAGTAACTTCATTGCATCTTGCTTCTGTGCATGAAAATTTACTAGTTAATTGGAAAGAGTTTGTTTAGGTAAGGTTGGCATGCCTGAACCTTTAATGTGTAGGTATTAGGTAGTCCTTGAGGCAGAGGAGGATCTAGGCATCCAGCAGCCCTTGCACTACACAGCAGCCCCTGTTGTCTGACCCTACAATGACATTAAAAAGCAATGCCAAAGGGCCTTTTATTTCCCCCCCAAAGTACACCTCTCTTCCCAGGGAGGACAGCACATTCTTCCATCTCCTCTTCATTTATTTCTTAGCTAGGTAACACCTTTCTGAGCTATAACCTTTCTTTCGTAGCCTGTTAATAGTGTAGTATAGGGGGATGATACTGGCAGCCCAAAGCACACTTGTTTCTGGTCTTTGTACTGCCAGAAGCTCATACTGCTGGAAAAGAGACAGTTGAGAGAAGAAAATCAGATCTGTGTTAAGAGCAACGCTTTGTACCCTCTTCTGTGATAAGAACTACAGCAGCTCCTCTGTGCTTTTACTAAACAACGCCCTTAAGCGAGTACCGTCAGCTTCAGTGGGTTGGAAGCTGGTTAGGAGTCCTGGTGGAGAGGAGCGCTCCCTGTGACTCGGGTGAGGCGATCACCCGTCAAGGTGGCTGCAAAGCTGTGGTGGGAGGTACTGTGAGGGTTGCAGTGCTCTAGGGTAGAAAATCAGCCTGCATCCCTTTCCCCTCAGAAAATAACCGATTTTTTGCGTCAGCCTCAGTTTCAAATTAGCAACATTGATTCACCGTCTGAAGGAAAAGGTGAGGCAGTTAGTTCTGGAAGAAGCACGGTTTCTTTCTGTTGGGCTGCTGGATTCACTGGAATCGTGCTCTCGTCCTGCCTTTTGCTCGAGCCTGCAGGGCAGTTTTCAAACCCATTCTTCACCCAGGTGTCAACAAAGCGCAGCACGGGGCGATGAGAGCGCGCGGCGGGGCCGCCGCCGCCCTTCAGCTGCTTCCGGAGCCCCTCGGGGGGGGCGGGGCCCGGCCGGCGGGGGGGCGGCTTGCCCCGGCGCCACCGGCACTGCCCGCGCGGCAGGAGCGGCCGGCGGGGGCGAGCGGCCCCGGCAGCAGCCGCCGCTGCTCCCGGATGGGGCGGGCGGTGCCCAGGCGGGGGTCGGGGCGGTGTCCGGCCGGTGTCCGGCCGCCCGCGCGAGCGCTTGCGGCGTCTTGGCGAGCGTTGCAACGGCACGGCCCGCTGTGGTGCGGCAGTTGGCGGCTCAGAGTTGCTGCGTTACTACGTGGAAAGTGCGGTTAGGCACACAAGGGCTGTGACTGCTTAGGTTAGCAAGGTGATAAGTTGAAACCCGGCGTGTTCGCGGGAAGGTGTTTCATCGGGGTTGTATCCCGTTTCCCCGACAGTTCTGCCCGACTGCCGCACAGCCTGCGCCGCCCGTTCGCCCCCTGCCCCGCCTCCCCCCGTTGTGTAAGTGGGACCTTGTTAGCTTGGGATCTGCTTGGGCAAGGAGCTTATCCCGGGTATTTCTGCTCAGGTGAGTAATAGCACTATTCCCACTCGGGCATGGGTATTAGTCGGTGTTACAGTTGAGCTGTAGTACTCTGTGACTCTAGAGGAAGCTGGTAAAAGCGTATGTGGAAAATCCCAAAGTGCTGAAGTGAAGTCAAAACTATTTTTTTTTTTTAGTTGTAATAATCCAGAGTTTTCTGTGACTGTACATTGAGATGTCCCTTCAAATAATTTTATGTATGCAAATACATCAAGTTTTGCCCGTAATAATATCATACCCGTATTAGTAATAATAGTGTTGAAGGGAAGGGAAACTCTTGAGATGGGTACGTACAGTTTAACTTTCCAAGCAGCTTCCGTGTTCCATCAGAGGAGCTGTTTGCCCATGGTTTGATGGAGAAAGGTAGAAAGAGGAGGAATATAAATATGTCCAGCTAAGGGATAGAGAAATCAGTTTTGCCAAATACAGTGCTGTAAGAAACTTGTAAACATGCAGACGAGGGCCACTTGGGTGCCTGCTTTCATTTCCCTGGATGCTGTGGCTGTCTATGAGAATAGCTGTTTTAAAACTTTTTGCAATTCCTGGGATACAGAGTCGAAGTTTTCCAGACTCACCTCTAACAGGTTTTTTTTCTGTTCATGATTACTAGTTGCAGCATTCCAATCTATTTTGGGTTATAAGGTTGGTGCATTTATAAGGTTGGCTTTTCATTATTAGTAAGTTTTAAGCCATGGTACTATCTGTATGTTTTACTTGCTTCCAGATAGTTTGATGGGAAATACAAAATAACATTAAATTTGGATACATCTTCTGGTAGATTGGTAGAAAATTGCTTATTGGTGGCAAACTTAACCCAATATTCAGCTAAGAAGTCCAGCTGCATCCACAAGCTTTGGAATGCAGTTGTGAATTTCACAGCTTGCAGAGCTATGTTGCCTTTCTTTCATTAAAGTTTGAGCTCCTGTCAGTTTACGAGCATTTGTCACCTCTCAGTCCATAAAATTACCTTCCACAGCTAAATCCATGTCTTTATTACCTGTTGAAGATGCACAAATTATGTTTGATTTATCTCCGTGTTGGATTGTATCTTTAATTTAGACAGACTTTCCTTTTAAAGGCAATACAGGTATGTTTTCTATTAAAAAAAGTGGGATTTAATGTAATGATCTAGTCAGTCACAAAGCAGTCTTGTATCTTGGTTAGGTTGTGATGAGGAATCTAGAAACTTCTTAATATATTTTTTTTTTCATTAATTTGTGGAGTCGTTGGAACAGAAACTGCTTGGTGTTGAGTTTCTGATGGCTGTTTTGCTGAGGTATGCAGCTCAGGTGTTGGCATTTGAGTAATTAGCCCCCAACTGCCCTCAGCCCCATCGATTAGGAGGCATTGTTGGCTCACCTGGGGTTAGGGATAAATGTGGACAGTTTCTTCCCCTGGCAGCTCTCCACGTCCTCAGCTTTAGTTAATCTTTCGATTAATCTGTACCGAAATAGTTAAAGCAGAGCTTGGCTCCCTAGGGTACAGTACGGGTGGATTATGAGCGGCACCTCATGGTCAGGAGGTGGTGTACTGTCTCCTCATGCAGTGTGGCTGCAGAGGCAGGGTGATTTTTGTTTCATTCTCCAGGTGCCATCAAGGGCTTATTTATAGTACTTTAGCATATGCTGTGATGTGTAGTGTTAATCTTTCCTCAGTCTCATTTAAGAGTTACAAAGTATCCTAAGTAGTGTTATAATTGCTATTTCTAAGACTTCAGTAAAGCAAATAGCAAAAATGTAACCTTTTCTGATACCGCAAACTCTGTCTCCTTTTGCATTGCTCATTTTTGCATGACTGTTAGTGGCAACAGTTTTGGAGGACAAGTTAGCAGCTTGTATAAATGAAAATAGAAATTAATGCTTGTGTGCAATCTGAAATTCTTCAAGAATGAAACAAACAAAAAAACCTACTGAAGAAACAAGCTTTGCAAAAATGGTATCTAAAAAGCTATTTCCACCAGTCTTTTGCAAGGGTGCTTCCTTACTGACTTGGAAGGAGAACTTTGGCATCCTAGAGTCCCTGTAACATCAGGGAGGTGTGTGGAGGGCTGCAGGGCAAGAAGCAACACACATTACTGAAAATGAGTGAAGGAAGCAACTATTTTAAACTTTTCGAGTAAAAAGTACTGCTAATAACAGAAGAGTTGCTTTCAGAACAAGAAAATACATCCTAACTAAATTAACCAGCTAGGCTAATTGACATCAGAGAGGAAAGCTTGTGTTTATAAACAAAGTTTGGTTGTGGAAAATAAAAGCAAAAAGCATTTGTACCTTTTTGAAATATGTCATATTAATAATGCCCATGCAACCTCAAATTCATGCTGCATCACTATGGTTGAAAACCTGGCCCCCTCAAAGGCATTTGCAAAGCTTGTAGGTTGTTTAGTGAAATCTAGATTTTACTGCTGGGCACTCTTTATAACCATGTTAAGGATAAGTTGGTGACAGAGCAGGCTTCCGTGCCACCCTGTTCAGTTAAATGTGTGCATGCATCTCTATCTGCCTATGTTATCACAATGTGAGGTCCATGCATTCACTGAGGAAACTCCTCTGAACATGTGAAGACCAGGAATGTAGAACTGAATAAATAAAAGTCGAAAGTTGGAATGACGACTTCTAGTACATGCTTCCTACTTCTCCCACCTTCATTTACTTTTAAATTCAAGTGGGTACCTTGTTCTTTTAAGGCTGTTTATTCACCAGCTAAGGTTATGGTTTGCATGATTCGTAGGAGGGAACTAAATTAAGGGTTTGTTTGCTTTCAGATCTGTACTCTAAACTTAGTATGCATGTCTATTACTTAGTCTTCTAGCTGCAGGTTGAGGTGGGTTTCTGAAAGGATTCCTATCTTTAGTGGCCTGTGTCTTTCTGTGGCTTGCAGAATGCTCATTTGATGGTATCTTACCTGGGATTAAAATCACAATCTAGAGGTCAGCTGCTTCATCTAATCATCAAAGCATCTGTGCTCCTGGTTAGTATCAGTTGCTCTAAGTAGGTTCACAAGGCTTCATATAATGCTACTGTAGCCTGCCTCCCTGCCATAAATCATTTTGCTCCCTCAGAAGCATGAGATACTGCAAATGAATGTCACAAATTGAAATGTAAACATTTTCCGTCATATTTCTCTCTGTTGGAGATCTTTTGTTTCTGCTGAGATGATCTTTCACTTTAATCTAGGCTTGCCTACCGTGTCTTTGTGCTTCCAGGCATGTTTCTTTTCTTCACAAGTCCTTGTAGACCACATCTTAGCTGCACAGGGCACCCATGCAAGCAGGCATCATGAAAACTATTTTGATGTCATCAGTTCTGCTTTGCTTTGTCTGCGCTACTGTGAACTGAAGACAAATTGGGGCAGACAGGATGGTGAGAAATAGGTGTTGGATATAGTGAGTGAAGAGCTTTATGTGAGAGTATGTTCCGAGTTCAGCTTCTTGTCTGGACATAAACAAGGGGAGCACTTTGAAATTTGTTTTCTGTGATGAGCCAAAATGGTACTAGCTATGTAATGGCTGAAACATTGCTGTCGGAGGGCCCTGCTAGGTGGAACTGCAGTTACAGTGACACGAGGGGCTCCTTTTCTTGCAGTAATTGCTGCAACATCCTTCCTTTTCTGTTTCCTCCTTGCTTCCCAAATGCTGCTGCATTGAATTTTTATCCAGTGTTACCTTTTAATCTATAGTTGTATTTTTAATGCTTGTTTTTTGACTTCTCTCCTTCCCCTTTCCGCATATGTTTCCATTCATCAGAGGGCTATTTGATTGTCTGAAAGGAGTGCCCTAATGGCATACTTATTCTTAAAATTGAACCAAATATCCTGGAGCCTGTAGCAGTAGCCTGGTTTGTCATGCCTGTACAAGCCAAGCACGTGGTTCTCTAAGAGCCAACCTTAAATGCAGTGTCATTGCTGGGAGAAGGGGAAAATGGATATCTTGGTTCTCCTATTCTTAACTACATATGATCCATATGTTTGGATCTTATATATTTAGGAGCACTGCAATGACTTCCAGCTGGACATTCCAGACTCTGTGCATAGCATGTCCCTGGAGAACTTGACCCAGTCTCCCTCCTTGAGGCAGGTACTCATCAAGCAGCAGTTTAGCTCTCTGTTTTCAATGCTGAAGAGCTCAGCAGGGATTGGCACAGATGCTGGCTTAGGTAGCTGCTAGTCCTTTGAAAAACCTGCCGTGAGAGTCAGTGTCACATGGTGGTTTCTGCTGTTTTGCCACTCCAAACAGATGATTACTAAATGTATTTTGTTCCTAGACAGTTAAGGCCGATTTCTGCAAACACTCATTACCATATAGTAATGAGTGTTTGTGGCTGTAACAGGTCTCTCTGAAACACAGAAGTTTTACAGGAGCATTCCCAGCATTTACAAGGTTTCCCAGAGCTCAGTTTCTTGAACTGTAATTGTGTTTGATGCAGAGATTATGCCTGTCTATCAGTATTGAGGACTGTGGAGAAAGCTGTCAACCTAGGGAACAGAAAAAATTCAAACTATTTGCTGCCTTGGGTAAGCAATCTATTCTTTAGGTTACATCTAACCTTCCTGTTGTGTAGTATTTCACACCATCACCCTGATCATAATTGATAGATGATTTAGACTGCTAGGGAGAATTGAGGGATTTGCACGACTCTGAAAATATCTCTGGGAGAGTGTTGGAGGGTGAATATTGTGTATCTTTTAATTTTGCAAATTCATTTTGGAGAGTTAATTTAAAATGGAGATTTTGGATGTAACGCACATACAAACCTAAATGCAGAGTGCGTGCACAGGCACCCAGAGACAAAGGAAATAAACATTTAGATTTCATATTTTATTTGCTGTAACAAACATTCTAAACATCACTATACTGTAATGACTTGCTACTTTGGAAACTGAAGATTTTTCATGTTTGCTTATTTGGCTCTCACTTTTCTCCCCTCTGACTCTGAGGAAGGATGTTCCTGGGTTCGTGTTTGTGACTGTTGAAGCAAAGCTTGGGTGGTATCTAATGAGTACAACGTGCTGTTCTGATGTAAAAGAGATGTTGAATGTCTGCTTTTTCTCTTCCAGATGAGCCGATTCAAATGGAAACATCATAATGGAACCTACAGATGACCAGAGCAGCAACAATAGGTAGGAATTAATTTGATGTAATCCTGGCTTCCCAGGTGCTGTGACAAATTTTGAGATGGCTTAAAAAACATAACCCCCGCCTCAGTGCAGGAATCATGATGACTGAGTGCGAGAGGAAGAGTTTCAGATTTAATATACTGTCTTTTACCAAAGAATTGATGCCTTTTGTAACTTGAATCTGTTGTGAAATGAACAGTGTTTGACACTGGGTCTCAGTGGGACTCTCACATAGACGTGGCACTTAAAGACATGGTTTAGTGGTGGACTTTGTAGTGATAGGTTATTGGTTGGACTCGATGATCTTAAGGGTCTTTTCCAACCTAAATGATTCTATGATTCTCACTGACAAGAGTGGCCCCTTGTATTGTGGAAGCTCTACTCAGCACATGGAATCGAGGTGTTTTACTTATAGCACATCATGCCGTGACCTCTAGTGCGCCAGCCCTGGTGCTTCATATCCTATCCTGTTTGCAGCCTCAGTGTAGCAGGAGACAGCATCGCCATCTCAGTGATCTGCATGAGGCAATCCAGCCCTTAAAACAAACATTTCTACACTCTTAACACATTTGAGTTGAGAGAGGCAACCCTGCACTGACTCAGGGCTCAGTCTTGCAGGCACACATCTTTGGAAGTTTGGGCAATGAGGGTTTTACACTTAGACACCTAACTTCCAAAATTTATTGCCCCTGCCCTGCCCCCAAGGGGGTTGTTTTTCTGCAGTTCCCATTTCTTTCTCATTTAGCTCTTTACAACTGCCAGTATGCTTTATCGAACATTACCACAGGCCAGTGGTTTTTTTTCCATTATACACTGCATCCTGAGGTATGAAAGGAGAGTGATCACTGCACAATCACATTAAGGGGGTAGGCGTGCATGGACAGAGATATTGCAAAGACATCCAGACTCTCTACTGCACCTCCTCTGCTATCACTTTCCAAAGTACATCTAACTTCATGATTTTTTTTTCCAATATATCTGCAAGGATTAGACCTTAAAAAATAATCTGTTTTCTGGATGGGTTCTGGTTGGAATACTGTGTATAGCAGCCTGATCAAAAAGCAAACCAAAAGTCATGGGCCTTTACTTGCTTAGTGCCCTACATATGTTTCTGCCTCATCCAGGGATTGGATAACAGCACAAAATGAATCTGACAGCTGTAATGAATCTGAAGGGTACATTGTGTTCTGTACATAGATGTTATCTTGATTCAATTGGAATATAAATCAGGATACTTAACACTCTTCATGGTGTGGTTTCTGACACCTCCAGTGCCAAAGCCAACAAGGACTATAAACTTCTTTCTGTTGTTTTTAACTGTTTGTGAAAGTTCATACCGGTTATGGAAAATTTTAAGATATTCAGAGTGAGTAATGCCAAGGAAAATGATGGAAACTGTTCCTGATGGCTGTCAAAAACTAGTAGGGTGCAGCCTCTAGTGCAGTCTGGCTCCTGGGAGAAGGTGGTTTCTTTTTTAAATCTGTTTCCTTCAATTTAAATATTGAAGAATGAAGGGTTGTTTTCCTCTCTTTTCTCAGAAATGTTTGATTCCTAACATCTGTAGAGGAATTTGTTTCATAAGAGGCTGCATCCAACAGGTTATAATCATTTTGGTTATATTCTTCTCGGCCCTTTTTTTCAGTATTGTGCTCAGCTCAGTTTCCTTCCTTTGCCCTGCTGCTCCTCTAGCCTCACTGTAGCTATGCTGTGTGGGTTAGACCTGGTGAAATCTAAGTGCTTTTCACAATTTTTCCAGCAAGGATGTGCTGCCGGCAGTCAGCTTTGGTTCTGGAAAGCGCTAGGTTTAAGAAGGTGCTATAAAGCAAGCCTATGGAGAAGTGCTTTGCTGAATCAGGGTCAACAGAAAGTTTGCTGCCTCAGCCTTCTTCAGACTTGCCATTGCTTACAGCGCAGAGCTTCATTTACCTTGTTAAACTGGTTTTTGTGTATGCTTGCATATACAGGTTTCTGAATTTTGCTTGCTTTCCAACCTTACTCTGGAGGCAGGAGTCAGATTAATCTTATCCCCAATCTCCTTTCCTCCAAGTATGTGGACCCCTTGAAGTTTTATGGTTGTAGCCTGTGCTTTACAGTAGCAATGTATTTGTTGTGTGGCTAGTTCCTCAACTACTGGGGGAGAAAGACACAAGAGTATCAAGCTCTTGACAGGTTTGTGTAGGGTTTGGGATTGCCAGAACATAAGCAAGTCTTTAAAGATTAACCTTTCTGCAGGCGTGTAGCCTCTCGGTATCGAGGAGATGCAAGGAAGAAGGATGCTGACAGTTGGGGAGGCTTGTGGGGCTGACAGGTTAGGAGTTGTCCTGCTGGTCTCGGGCAGCAGAGCCTTTATGGAGCATGATCCTTGCCTTCTGACCTGGTGCAGGAGTCCCCTTTGCAAATGAAAAGGCTCCCCACAGCTGGCCGGAATCACAATATCCATTTGACCCTTTTCACCTCCAAATGGGAAGGACTCATCAGTGGCAATAAAAGGCAGTGGTAAGATGGATTTCTTGTCAACAGAGCTGGGAGAACACATTTTAATTAAAGGACAGCGGTGACTCTTGAAGACTGAAAGTAAAGGGGTGTGCCTGTTTAAAAAAGCCTGATGTGGTATAGTGCAATGGGATGTTTTGAAATGCTTGGTAAGGGCATGAATTTGACCTATTTATGGGTATAAACAAATACATGTTTTACTTTACAGCAAATATATTTCAGTAAATCTTGCTGGCCATGTATTTAATCTAATGGTTTTAATACAGCTTGGTATCTATTCCTCCTTCATTGGTACTCTCTGCTTGATTAATTGTTTCACTATAGTGTAAGCTTCTGGATGGAAACTTAATGGATTAGCATATGTTTATTAGTATAATGTCATATTGCATTTTTTCCTGAGTTAAGGGATGCTGTATTCCCTTTTGAACCGTCCCTGATTCAGATTTGTTGGAATCTCACAACAAAAGCTAGGTACTGTTTGCTGCTGTTAACAGTTTTTTAATTTTAATTTATTTAACACTTCTTGAAAACAAAGAAGTACAAACATTTCTTTAATAATACCACTGCCATGCATGCCCACCCAAACCCTGAAATAGCATTATAACAGAAAAGGCCCAGGAGTAACTAAATTTCATAGCAGGTGAAAAATTACTAACTCAATGAATGGCTTAAGCTCTGTGGAGATGTGGAAAACTTTCAGATCCTTCAGGAGGAATAAGCTGACTAGATGAACAAGGCTGGAGATAAAATACCATGTGATTACTTTGAAAGTCCATGGGTATGTGAACTGAGTAGTACTGAACCAGCTCTTGGGGTGTGGCATGCATTGTTAGTGGTGAGCAAAGAGATACCGATCTTCCTTCTGTAGGAGTGCCAGACACTGTCGTAGGTACTGTTTTTGGCAGTGTATCAGCATCTGCACCTTACCTGAAAATGTTGTTGCCTTATGCTTGAAACTTCTGAGTCTTTTTTTACCTTGTAAATCTCAGCTTCCTTTTGGTCAACATATCCAGGAACAGGTAGGTATATGTCCAGGTGAGATGGTGCTGTGTACATAAAATACACACAATGTATCCACATCCTGTGCTTTACCACTGATGCCCGAGGTCAGTAGTCTGGCGTTTTCAGGAATTCAAAATTAAGAAACAATGGCATCCAGGTTGCCTGCACACCTCTGGTTTTCAGTTGGATTTGCATTTCTATGCAGTGTTTAGATCACAGGCTTCATCTCTGGAGGACTCCATTCTCATTTAGTGCATATGTAGGTAAGAGTGGATCTTCTGAAATTAAAATGCTCATAAATAGCTTAAATATGTTTGAATTATGAGCATCTGTAGGAAGCTTTTCCTGTTAGGTTTTTAAGTAGTATTAGTTTTGTAATCCTTTTCACTCAGGAGTGCATTTCTGAGCTAAAGATGAGCTGAAGAGTACAAAAAGCTTATTTTATTGATTTGTTGTGTTGGTGTTTTACTTAATGGAGACAGTTTCCTTCATTTGTAATACCTCTTTCAGAGACATGGACCTGAAAGAGGGGAAACTTGTATCCCTGATGGTTAAAAAAGAAAAACAACCCCACAAACAACAAAATCAACAACAAACAAAAAAAATGGGGGAAAAGCTGCAGTTTGCTAATCTGGAAAACAGATGTAAGGGAGGGGTCTACAGCTGACAGGATATATTCTGACAGAAAGCTTTCTTTGGGGAAACACTGATTTGTTGGACTCGAAATGTTCCACAGGAACCTATCAGTTTTCATCAAATCCTCCAAGAAAAATGGCATAATTTTGTTCTTAGGGCAGCTGGTGAGCCAGAAACCAGAGGTGGGGAACATGAGGCCTCTTGGCTGTTCCATTGGTTGTGTGTCTGAAATTTTTAAAAAAAGTATCAGAATGGCATTTGCTTCATGTGAAATGTTTGTGGCATAGGATTTCTGAGGCTTTATTCTGGGTGGGATGTTCAATGCTCAGCTCCCTTCTCCTTAAAAATGGAAAGTGTCTGTCGGCACAGCTCTGGAATTATTACTTGTCTCTGTTAGGACAAAGCATGTACCTGTCTGTCTTGGCTCTTTGGAAAATCCCAGTACGTAAGTGGGATTGTTGGGATGTTTTAAAAAATCTGAAAGTAGTACAGTGTTGTTGTTCAGTTCCTTGTTAAAGTTTTGGCAGACAGAATGCTCAGTTTTATTTTAAAATTCCTTTTATATCTTCAGCAAACTTGAGATGCTGTTTTCCACACATGACACTTCAGTGTTCTTTGCTTTTCTTTCCCTCAAGACATCTTCCTAGAAAAGGAGAAAAAAAAAAAAAACCCTACAATTCAGCATTAGTATGTTGTTATATCACTGTAAGCAGTACGAGGGGAAGTCCAGTCCTAGTGTTGTTGCAAAAATCACCAGATTTGATTATAGTAGAAATAGAATGTTAGAATATTGTGTGTTTTGAAACTCATAACCATAGAAGCCTCACTAGGTAGCTACTGTTGTTTATTATGAAACTAACAGAAACTGAATGAAGCAATGAAGAATTGGATAGGGGAGTTTCATTTGAATCCTGTAACTCTAGGAACTGTATTTGTTAGTAGTTATACTTGTTAAGTCTTGTGGAACCAAGGAAACTTGCTGTAGAAGTCTGTGCACCAGTGATGCTGCTAGGAAATGCCCTTACCCTTCCCATCTTGATTTGAATATCAAGAATTCTAATTAGTATACATTAGAGAGGTGACCAATGATTATTTTGGGATATGAATATTGATGAAGTGATCTAATCAAAGAAACCAATCAATGTAAAGGTTACATTTAATAGCGAACATAGTATGCATTTATATGTTAAACAATTTATGCAGTAGTGACTTCACAGAAAAAAGTGTACAAAAACTGGTAAATTTTAATACAAAGGTGGACACGTGTTTGGCAGAGGTATCCCCCGTGTCCCCAGCGCTTGAATAAAGAAGAGCCTGCTCACCTATGCTGTGTAGATGAGTTTTCCTCCTACAGATTTGTAAGTGTCCTAGTCTCCCAGTCATTTCCTGCTGCAACTCCTGATACTGTTTTTCCTCTGTTCCAGAAGTTGGCAGGATCTTGATATTCCCCACCTATTGTGTGATTTTTTTTTTGCACTAAGGTTTCAAACTATTTGAGTATCGATCTTACTTATAAGCTGTCTTCGAGGGATATGTGTAGCATGATATTATGGTGACTTTCTTAATCTTTTTTAACAATTGATATTAATCCACTTTTTATCTGAATTCACTGTTAAACCAAACTCAGTGTGACACAAATTGGGGGAAGGAAGACGACCATGGGGTAAAGAATGCCATATATCAAGATTTAGATGGTTTAAATATGGTTCGAGTAACAACTTAGTGACAAAGGCAAGCTTTCCCAGGGTGTTTGCCTTTACGCATCCCTTGGTTTCTCTACCAGCTTTACCACTAAATGCTGTTCTGTAAATACTGCAGGGTCCCTAGAAGTCAGGAGGTCAAAACCAATGAGGCACAGAAATTTGGAGATGAGTAGAAGGTAATGACTTCTGCTGCATTTGTTGCTTGGATACTGCCAATAAAATAGCCTTTCTGCCAGGTACAGCCCCAGATATATCAGGGCCTGTAGCACAGCATTGCCAGGGCCTCTTGGACCAGCACTGTGTTTTTCATGGCACCGGTGCTCTGGGAAGGCTTGTGTCTAGGACCCACTCGGGCTAGTGGTGCTACTGCTGCAAGAAGTCCAGCTGAGCTGTGGACTGAGAGGAATGAGGTAGAGGCTTCAGGAGAAAGACCCAAAGAGCTTGTTATGAACATTAACTCCCTTTCTTCTGTAAGCAGGTGTTTCACTCCCAGGATAGGTTTGTCCGGAGGACTAACAATGATTTCTAGGTGGTTTGTGGTCATGTCTTGAAAGACTGTATCGTCATTGCCTGGGCATCAGTGATATTTAACATTTCTTAATGTTTGAGTGCTTGTCTTCATAAAAATAGTAGTATCCTTGTGACGGATGCACTCAACCTCTTAACCAAACCAGAGGTAGTTTGGTACGGGCTCCAAAGGAGGTAAAGGCCTAAGCCGTAAACAGCCATGAACTCCTCCAGTTTCAATCTGTTCCCTGAAAACCCACAAAGGAGCAGGGTGACACAGTGAATTGATGTGTGTGAGCTTGGAACACCAATCATGCGATTGACACATGAATAGCAAGTAGCTTTGCCAAGACTCATTTATCAAGGAACAAAGTAAGTTGTGGGTACAAGGAGTCTCCTGCATACCTTTTCCATTGCATGTAATTTGACTACAAGCCAACTGCTTTATTCTATAAATATGACAGCCTAAGTGAGCCTTTTTTGAGCGCTCTCTGCTAGGCAGTGTGGCTGCATGGCGGTGATCTCCCCTTGAGCTGGGACACCTTTCAAGGTTGCTCTTCGAGGCAGAGAGACATTTTACCAACGGCAGATCTTTGGTAAGCGACTGATATAGCGCATAACCTTGTAGTATGGTAACTTTGATTTTTTTTTTTCTTGGTAACCTTGATTGCATGCTGAATTGATGCTAATGAAACATTACATAAACTTTGCATGTACAATCCCTTAGACATAAACTGTTGTCCAAGTCTGAGACTGATTGGACCTAGCTGCACCTAAGCTCCATCAGGAGTTTAGAAAGCAAGGGGGTCCACTCTGAACCTTGTGACTCAATGGGAGGGCCCTTCTTACCCCTTTGTGTCCACGGTCTCTCTGTGCATCATTCTAACTCAAGTGTAACTCAATTTTCCTTTGTATGTTTCTTCTATGCAGTAATTAATAGAGTGAACCTTGCCATTGAACTTTATCAAATCACACTTTTACAACAGCATATTAAAACCATTTTTGCTAACATCTTTGTTGGTGATTCCTTAAGCATTCTAAATTACCCATTTGCAGCAATCCTTTTCATCGCAGTGTATCTGTGTTTAAGGGGTATGTGTTTAAAAAAAAAAAAAAAATAAAGCCAGCAGCTATTTCTACGCCACAGTTTTATTTGGCCATCCTTTTGATTTACCTGCAGGTTTGCAATCTCTTCAGAACCTCAGCAGAGGTCTCTTCTGTGTGCTTTGAAGAAATTGATGGTAGGCAGTCCTTACCTGGCAGTGTGAAGCAGGGTTCTACTGTCTCAGAGGGTTTCATAGGCATTTGAGAGATGAGTGCTGAAATAGAGAAGTTGAATGACATGGATGTTTGTCTCCTTCTCCCCATTTCCTCACAGTCCTTGTTCTCTTGGAAAGCTTCTGTGCTTCCAGTGCAGGTGACTTGCCTTGGCACAGCCTTTTATACCTTGGATCAATGCAGAAAAGCTTGCCATAAAGACAACGCTTTGTTAAACATGAATCCCTTTTCACAATACCAGAATCAAGAAGCACTTCAACAAGTGGTTTTCAAGGCAGGACGGGGTAGAAGACTGCTAGAAACTTTTGATGCAAACAAAGCATATTGTTCTTGACATTTTTTTCCTAGAGGAAAGCCTAGCTGTTTTGGCAAGTCTATATATATTTTTTCCATTATCTATTATTCTGCCTGAAAGAGCTGAGATGAATTTTATTTAATCTTTAGGGAGACAACCTGTATGGAAATCTTCAGTCTGAGCTGTCTGTATTAAGAAATCTTATATAATCATCTGGAGGGGGGTTTTAAAACAGAAAGCAGCTCTGCCTGTTGTTTGTTAATCCTTTTTCCTTGGCCTTTTTTGCCACTGGAAAAGAATGATGTCCATGTGTTAGTACATATGGAGACAAGTGGAGCTACACTTGTAGCTGGTGTCATCTTAGGCACTACTGTACTATAACAAATAACAAATTAAGCCAGTGATAGATCAGAATAATGCTTTAAGAGGTGGAAGATGCATTTTGTGGTCAAAAGTGACTGAATACCATAGAGTCACGGAAGAGATGGGAGGACATAAGGAAGGGAAGTGGGCAGTGTTTTCTGATCTTTTCTTACTTTTGTTTCCACCTTGCAAATTCTTTCCTATAGTGAAAGTGCTTATATGACCTAGAGACATCCTCATTCTGCCCAATTTAAGCATTCCTAAAACAGAGTAAAACCTACATATGTTGTGTAAGTATATCTGCATACTTTAGGGGTTTCTTGATTGTTTTCACTGTGTTCTCCCCTTCTTACATGCTAGGGAAGAGGTAGCAGTGATCTCTTACTGCTTATTGATTCTAAAACTATCAAATAAAAATTTAATTACATTCAGTATCATATTCAAAATGCTAGCTTTGCTTATGACTAGGTGATTGTGTATGCAATGAAATATCGTATTGAAACTTTGAGTTGTTAAGAGAATGTGTATTTAAACTTCAGAGCACATAGCGAATGCAAGACTGCTGAATACATCAAGTGTGTGTGTAGTTGTATATAAAGTTGGCTTACTGTATTTCACTGCATAAATTTCTAAATGGCATGATATTAGATGGTGTATGTTTGTCTGCTTCTAACAATGGAGACTGTTACCAGCCAGAAGACGACAAATCACCTTCCTTAAAATTTCCTAAGCAGTGTATCTGTGCAGCCTGTACAGATAAAAGCTTTCCTTAATACTGAAGACAAGGAAGAAATTTAGAAGTATATAATTTCTAAAATTTTCTTGACTAGAAAGCAGGTTCCAGCCTGGTTAAGAGCAGGCAAAGGGTTGAAAATATTCCATACTGCTTTGTTAGATTCTTCATACTGGACTGAAGCATCCAGGCATGTCTTCAGGAAGTTTGACGCTGATCTTATGGAAAGAAAGTGGACCTTCTTATTTAATTATTTTTTCAGACATTACACATCTGGAAATGTCTGGACTGTGGACTCTGCTCCAAATTAATTTCTAGTCAAGCAGATTTGACATGTGGTCAAGGTCTTGATATTTACCTAAGTGCTTTGGAAGCCTAGAGTACTTAGCATTCTCTTTGCCTGGGGAGGTGGCGTGGAGTTAGTTGGAGTGTAGGTATTGGAGAGAAAAATGCTGAATGTCATCTCTGTTACAGGATTTCAGCACGACAGACATGAAGTAATTTGATTGCCTGATTTGTGCATACACTTACCCTTGTATACAATGGGAATATTTTGCTATATTTGCAATATTTTGTAGCAGCTTTGATTCAAGTGCCAAATCTCTTGTAACATACAGAAAATAGTTACAGCCCTTGTGGTTGAGTAGCTGTGGAAAACTCCAGTTAGCAGGTTCTCAGGGAGGTGTGGATTCCACAGGTCTTAGCAAGAGGTGGGATCTGTGGGGTAGCCAAAAGTGTCATTCCCCGTGTTGGTATTCTGCATTTGCAGCACTGGATGTGCACAGTGTTCAACTTAGTATAGCAGTGCATTTTTGTTTCTTTGCTTAAAAGGCAGAATTGCATCTTGGAGGAACCTTAAATTAGCTAGCTTGATAAAGCTTTCTTCCTATCAATAGCTTACAAATCTTTGAAAGTACTGTAACAGTCTAGATATAAGAAAAAGAAACAAACTGGATGTTGAAACTTTGAGATAGAGGCATAGATTTCAATTAATTTATTTTCTTTGCACACTATCCCTTCTTTCAAAAAGGACAGTTTTGTTATTGCTTGCATCAAAGGTATACATGAAGATGACTAAATAAATTCTTAATTACTTTAAGTAGATAGTTTTAAATAATTAAATGACTCCCTTTCCTCTTTCCCTGTTTTCTAATCTCTTCAGCTGAAATTGTAGAAGATAATTACATATACAACTCTTGAAGGCAAATAGGATATTTGCTTTTGTTTGAAAACCCCCTCCAAAATGTTGGCTGCATAGGCGGTTTTGGTGCTGGTGTTAACATGTTTATCAGTGTTTTCTTACTAAGTATAACCAAAGCTTCTAGCAGCAGTTAAATATATTCTGTTCTCTGAAGCTCTCAGATTCTCAGCATTGTTATTTTCCACAGCTTTTTGTAGGGATCAAAATCAAGTTCCTTGGAGTGATACAGGAGTTTGAGAGAGGATGTAGGATTATTTTTTTAAAGTAATGATTTAAAATACTAGCATTAAGACCCTAAGAAGAAAAGTAGTACACCTTTTGAAAGGTGCAGTTACTCTTATTTTCTTTTTGGTAACATTGCACTGAATCCCCCACTTTGCTATGTAAGGCAGGCTGAGTGTCCTGGTGAACAAGATGAACAGGAGTCATCACTATGCCCTTGTAGGAAACCATTGCCGGGGCTGTGTTAGCAGGAGGGTGGCTGGCAAGATGAGGAAGGGGATTCCTTCCCTCTGACACTGGGGAGACCACATTCCCTAGTAGAGGAAAGACACTGAGATGCTACAGGAAGTTTAGTGCAGAGCAGCTACCAGGACAATGGGGCTGGAGTGCACAAAGTGTAGGAGAGGTTGAGAGCGCTGGGTTTATTTTCCTGGGCAAGAGGAGGACAAGGGGAGTTTATTCTTGTCTGTTGCTACCTGGTGGGGGTAGAGAGCAAGCAGGAGCAGGCTTCTCTCAGGCATGAACAGTGAAAGGATGGGAGGCAACAGATGCATTTTGCAACACAGGAAGTTACAATTAGATAGTAAGGGAAGGGACCCAGAGAGGCTGTAATGGATCTTGAGCCTCAGGACAACTTGATCTAAGGTGGTTGTGCTTTGAGAGTAGAAATTGGATTAACTGATGTCTGGATATCCCAGGTACCTATGGAAAAAACAAAAAAACCAAACAAAACCCCACAACCCAAAACTTATTAAGACCTGTTGTCAATTTATAATTTGTTTAAATTAAAACTTTTGAAATATTTAAGAAGCTTCAGTTTCTTGTGCCCCCAAGTGACAGCCTCAGTCTCTCTTCCTTCCCTGATTGCTATCTAATAACTTGTCAAAATGTGACAGCTGATTAGGAGAGACCAGCAATGTTACAAGGGCTGGGGTACTCATCTGGGATTTTAAACCTTTTTTTTAAGCTTGGGGAGAGGGGAGATATTTCACCTGAGAAGAGTTAGCCATTTGTGAATCCAGCTGCAGCAGTGGTTAGCCTCCACAGCAGTGCTTGGGGTTTTGTTGTTGTTTTTCAGGGTTTTTTTTGTCGTTGTTGTCAGTGTCCCATGTCCCGTCCCATCCCCCCGTTGTAAAGTGCTGAAAGCCTCCTGCTTAAGCTGCTCTCCCTTGTTCCCCTCAGATTCCTCTGAATACACGGTTAGACCTATCATTAAAGCAGAATACATTCTAATTCCAGTTGGCCCCTCAATGATAACTGGTGAAACTTATAATAGGTATGGGAGCACAAATTTCAACACTAACACAACAGGATGCAAAGAAGCTGGATGTGCAACCTGGGTGACAGTTGAAGTCAATGGAGTAAATGCAGCAAGTGTAATTTGCCAAACTGAAAGTTAATTTATGGCTTCTCTTAGGAAGTGCATGTTGCCTGCTTACTTTTCAGTTAAAAAGCACAATGAAAATATTTTGTGTTTCAATGCTTTGACCAGACAAAACTGACGCTTGCTAGATGGCAGTGTGTGGTTCTTTGGTACAAGTACCAACCCCAGAAGAAATTGGGGGGCTACAGTGCGTGTACTTTGTGTAGCTCCTGCACTCCCCAATTCAAAAATAACCAATGTACTGCAGTATCTGATTTCTGCTGCGGAACAAAATGGAATTTCTGATGTAATAGCAGACTTAGAAAAACAGCACAATATTTCTAGAACCTACTCCCCATATATTTCACCCATCTGGCCAGTCTGAAAGCTGGATGGACGATGGCATCTGATGATTATTGATGCCTAAACTCCAACATAGCTCTGCTAACACCTGCAGTAGCTAAAGTTGCAACTGTAGCAGCCACACTACAAGCAGATGCACATCTGTGGATGGCAGAGCTAAATGTAAAAGATATGTTCTTTATGGTCCCCTTGTAGGAGGAGAATAAAGAGAAATTTGCTTTTACTTGGAAAGGTATACGATAAACCTTTAACACACTCCCACAGGGGTATAAATATTCACCCATGATTGCTCATGCTGCACTTGCTGAACATTTACAGACAATCTTCCTCTGTCAAGATGTGAAAATGTACCAATATAGCAATGATATTCTAATGGGAGGGACCTCCCCTGAAAAGCAGAAGTGGCAGCAGCAGTGTACCTTGATTTACTATATAAAGCAGAAGTTGTTCCACCTGAAACATACCAGGTACTTGGTGGATTGCAGGTAGTGCAGCAATTGGACCAGGCACCCTAAGTAAAATAGCAGATGCCCCAGTCTAGGAAAGAATTATAACAGCTTATGGGTACTTTAGGGTACTGGAAGAAATATATATATGGATTTTCTATTATTGCTTGTTTACTGTACTAACTTTTATGAAAGGTAAAACTGTGGAAATGGAACCAGAATGTGAAGAGGCAGTCAAAACTGTAATATAGGAATTAAAGACTTATCAGTCACTGGGGTCAGTACACCCCCATGACCCTATTACGGTAGAATGGGGCTTTGCAGAACATGGTACTTGTTGCAGCTTATTCCAGATGGGGTCAAGTGGGCCAAAAAGGTCTTTAATGTTTAACTCTACTGCATTTAAAGAGACAGAACAGAGATATTCTGAGTGGGAAAAGGGACTCTTGTCTTTAGTCCAAGCAGTTAAACAAGTTGAGCTACTAAGGGGTAACCCATCTGGAAAAACGCTGCCGAGACTTGTATTGTTTTCCCTTTCCAGGAACAGTACCAGGAATGATACCAGCACACTTCCCCTGGAGATTGGGTCAACCGTGAGAGGATTGTTTATCCTTCTTACAGGAGTAGTTATCGTCAGCATGGACCATATTTGGCTTATATGCCAACAAACCTGATGCATGGGGTGGAGACCCTCACTTCCTTTATTTGTGCTAATCAGTATGGTAACTATAGTACATTCTGCACTATAGGTGTTTCTCAGCTGTGGGTGCAATCTACAGTAACAGCAGTTATAAGGGAAGGTGATGAGGGCACCTTGCCCACCGACATTCGGAAGGTAATGTGGGATAATGCGACTCAGTTTGAAAAGAATTTCCAATCTTGGTGGTACATAGTTAATTTCACTTACAGTAAAGCCACAGCTTTTGTTTTGAGAATGCAAAGTGCTTTGCTATACACCACATGCCAAATCATTGCACTGACATTAAATCACCATGGAACTGTCCTCTGTCCAGACCATAGTGTATGAACCCAACAAAATAGGAGGAAATGTTGATGTATGCGTCGTACATGAACAACAATTTGTTTGTGAATGTAATACCATTAAGGCCCAAGACATTTGTCTTGTAACTGAACAAAATGTTCACCATTTTGAAATATATCCTGCTGAAACCCCTGAGACTGTACTTGTTATATGTTGGAAATAGATGTATTTGTATGACAACCTTTTATGATTCTGTATTTATAGGCATCACTGCTGTAGAATCATATAATAACTCAATATCTATATTTGTAATTTTACCAAAATTATGGGGTGTGACTTTAATTCAGCTCCTGTCACAACCAGCCACTTGCTACAATCTAATTATACATTGTATCAAGATTTATTGCTTACCATTATTGGAATGAATCTCACATCGGCAAGAAAACTGTGGCAACATGATGACCTGAGTCAATTGCTAAAACAAATTCATCACAAGGGACAAAGAACCCTGACTACCATCCATCATGATGCAGAGAGGATACACCGTGTCCTAGAAAGAGTAAAGAAAGATGAACATCACTGGTGGAAACTCTTTTTGGGTGGTCACCAACAGCAACTGGCATTTTTAATTTGATGCTGCATCCAATTGTAGTTTTGTTAGTTTTGACCTTATTGCTTCCAATCATTCTGTATATCAAAGTTTGGCAAAAGATGAAACAAATTATGTCAATCCAGCATGTAAAATGCATACAATCAACTGATTCTGTATGTGAAATGGTATATAACTAGCATTTATTGCATCACTTAAACTAAACAACTTATCAAATAATTGTACCCTTACCACTGATCTGCAATACTCCTTATATTTATGATAGAGGCGATAAAGTAGCTTGACTGTAGTCATGGGGTGGAGTGTGACGGATGACTGTATCATCATTGCCTGAGCATCAGTGATATTTAACATTTCTTCATTTTTGAGTGCTTGCCTTTGCAAAAATAACAGTATCCTTGTGATGGATGCACTCAACCTCTTAACCAAACTAGCAGTAGTTCAGAACAGGCTTCAAAGGAGGTAAAGGCCCTAAGCCGTAAATGGGCCGTGAACTCCTCTAGTTTCAATCTGTTCCCTGAAAACCCACAAAGGAGCAGAGTGACACAGTGAGCATCAAAGCATATGAGCTTGGAATAGCAATCATGCGATTGACACATGAATAGTAGCGGGTGGCTTTTCCAAGACTTATTTATCAAGGAACAAAGAAAGTTGTGGGTACAAGGAGTCTCATGCTGTATTGGATTTGCGTGGCAAGGTTTTGGTACCGGGCTACAGGGGTGGCTTCTGTGAGAAGCTGCTGGAGACTTCCCCTATGTCTGATAGAACCAGTGCCAGCTGCCTCCAAGATTGACCTACCACTGGCCAAGGCCGAGCCCATCAGCAAGGGTGGCAGTGCCTCTGGCATAACATATTTAAGAGGAGGGAACTAAAAACCCCTGTACATTGCAGCCAGAGAGAGGAGTGAGAATATGTGAGAGGAACAACCCTGCAGACACCAAGGTTAGTGAAGGAGGAGGAGGAGGAGGTCCTCCAGGCACCAGAGCAGAGATTCCCCTGTAGCCTGTGGTGAAGGCCATGGTGAGGCAGGCTCTCCCCCTGCAGCCCATGGACATTAACAGTGGAGCAGGTATCCACCTGCAGCCTCTGGAGGACCCCATGCTGGAGCAGGTCTATGCCCAAAGGAGGCTGTGTCCTCATGGAAAGCCCATGCTGGACCAGGCTCCTGGCAGGACCTGTGGCCCCATGGAAAGAGGAGCCCATGCCAGAGCAGGTTTGCTGGCAGAACCTGTGACCCCACAGGGGACCCATGCTGGAGCAGTCTGTTCCTGAAGGACTGCACCCCATGGAAGGGACGCACGCTGGAGCAGTTTGGGAAGGACCCACATTGGAGAAGTTAATGGAGGACTTTTCACTGTGGAAGGGACCCCATTCTGGAGCAGGGGAAGAGTGGCAGAGACAACATGTGATGAACTGACCACAACCCCCATTCCCCATCCCCATCCATCTCTGGTGGGGGGAGGAGGTAGAGAAAATAAGGAGTGAAGTTAAGCCTGAGAAGGGGGGAGTGGTGGTGGGAAGGTGTTTTAAGACTTGGTTGTATTTTTCATTACCCTAGTCTGATTTGATTGTTAATAAATGAAGCTAATTTCCCCAAGCTGAGTCTGTTTTGCCCATGAGGGTAGTTGGTGAATGATCTCACCCTGTCCTTATCTTGACCCATGAGTCTTTTGTTATATTTTCTCTCCTCTGCCCAGCTGAGGAGGGGAGTGATAGAGCAGCTTTGGTGGGCATCTGGCATCGAGCCACCACATGTGCATACATTTCCCATTGCATGGAATTTGACTACAAGCCAACTACTTTATTCCATAAATATGACAGCCTAAGTGAGCCTTTACTGAGCTCTCCCTGCTAGGCAGCATTGGCTGCATGGTGATGATCTCCCCTTGAGCCTTTCAAGATTGCTCCTTGAGACAGAGAGGATTTTAACAATGGCAGATCTTCAGTAAGCAACTGATACTGTGCATAACTTTGTAGTATGGTAACTTTGATTTGTGCCTTGGTGTGGAATAATTGCTGGAGGTGACTTAGAAATTGAACTTATATTTTTAGAAAACGTACAGCATTGAAGAAGCTTTCAGGGTGAAGTGCAGCTGATATGTGAGGAATCTGTTCCATGGAAGTTCCCTAGGCCTGTAACCTTAGATATCGGTAATGCCAGGAGAACTTGGTGTACTGACTCGTAAGAGGAGTTGTCCGGAGGGTAGAGTGGTGTGGCGACATCACAGCCAGGCTCTGTGATAAATGGGAACTTGAGGTACCATGGAGCTGGTACGCTGCAGATTTGCCATCCTGGGCCAACAGTCTGTCATGCTTTTGACAAAATGCTGTCCTTTTGGTGAACTTTGCTCATTATGACATCATTATAATACCAAAACACACCTCCATCCCAAAAGCTACCCACCTCTAAGGTGCGACCACCTCTCACTGGGCATGTGCTTTGAATTTTTCTAGTCTACACGTTTAAAAGCAAAGTGAGGAGATTTTACACCAATCATAATAAAGGTATGTATGACTAGAGTCACTCAAGCTCCACCTGAAAGGTAAAAAATAGTATAAAATAGTTTAAGAGAAAGAGGCTGTTAGGGAAGATACCATTGCATACCACTCTGACTTCTGGGACCAGTGATGGGCTGAGGCTCTCTTCCCCCCCACTGGACACTTGGTTATACCAAGTGTTTCCCTGGGAAAAACTTAGAAACCTCTATATAGAGTCACTTTAAATATCTAATACATTAGCCAAAATGCATTAGATATTCCCAAACAACCTCTTTCTCTTAAACTATATATTAAACTCATATATATTTTTTTTTTTAATGCACTTGTAGCCAAGCAGTGTTACTCATATCCTTGGTATTTCTGTGTGCCTTGTAACCAGCAAATATTATCACAGGTAATCCAAACAACCTGTGTATCTGTTGCTTTAACAAATTGTACTATTGATTAGCCACGATAGTTCTCATTGAACATGACCGGACTTATAATGTTAAACTGGGCTTATAACAAATTAGTTACTAACAACAAATACCCTGATGAGTGGTTGCATCTACAATCCTTAGAAAATAAAACGTTGACCAAGTCTGACACTAAGACTGGACCTAGCCACACCTAGACTCCTCTCAGAGAAGGAGTTTAGAAAGCAAGGGGGTCCGCTCTGAACCTTGTGACTCAACGGGAGGGTGTCCCCCAAGCCACTCCTCAGACTCCTACTAATAATGCAGCACTTGGTAGTTTTGAATCATTGTTCATGTGATTGTGTCGTACAGCAATAGAGTGAGGCTTGCCATCGAACTTTGTTAAGTCACACTTTTACAACATCATATCAAAACTACTTTTGCTAATACTCGTGACAGTGGTTCTTTAAGGAATCTAAATCGCCCATTTGTGACAAAGGCTTGCACATCATGTATTTGCATAGCATTCCTGCCTTGCTATTGCTGTCTGTGCTCATTTGGTCCTTTCTTGGCAGAAAAGGGGCTTGAGGGTAGGGTGTGTTTCCTTGGGGTTGTGTCTTATCTGGAGGTGATTAGAAAATCAATGAGTTCAGCTTCAACAAAATAAAAACACTTAAAAGAAGCAAAAAGTCCCGTCTAGGTTATGATACAGTTGAAGGCAACAGTAAGAGGATGTAGACAAGACTTTTCTAGCTTGTTTTTCCTGTAGTACCTCGCAGAAGAGTTTTAATTCATACGATACAGAGAATGGCGAACTCCAGACCTGGAGCTGAGATGATTGGAACCATTCTTCAAATACAGCCAAGGAGAAAAAAAAGTCAAGACTATAATTTTTACCATGTGGGATTGTAAAATGTGTTCATCTGATAAGTGTCAATATGGAACTGTTTGTGCTTGTGTAACCGAGGGCCGTTCAATTGACTTGCTAACTGTCTTAATGGTTGGAATGTTGATTGGCGATTTGTTACTAACAGTGGAAACATCCTGATACAAAGGAGAGTGCCAAGATAAGGGAAGGCCACAAATCAGCCAGTAGTGGTAACAGGGAACTTCTTGGCTCAGAAGGCGCTGAAGCATGAAAACTGGGGGAAAGGTAATTTCGGCAGGGGGAGAATGCGACCACCGACCCAATTCAGGACCAAAAAGACTTGCTCCCCGCCCCGCCCCCCCCCCCCCCCCACCCCCACCTGTAAAGAGCATGCGTGCTAATCTACATGGCAAGCGTGGCTAATTTACATACGGCTGACCAACGTCAAGTGGGATGCTTATCACTGACCAATGAGTGTAAACTTAGGCGTGTTTTTACTAATTGTTATTAATTAAGTAACTGAATATAAACCCTGTAGTATTGTATGAAGGTATGCACGTTAGGTGGAAGGATCCCCCGTGCATCCAGCGCTGCTTGCTTGTCTCTATTCAATAAATTGTAAACTTTAATTGAAATTCCGTTTAAGGCTAAATTAATTATAACAATTGGGGGCTCGTCCGGGATGGTCTTGGTTCCTGAATTCTGACTTGATCTAGGAGTGGCGCCCCACCATTTGGTGGCTCCTGGTCAGGTTGGGTCAGGGCTAACGCCATCCTGAACCCGAATAGGGACAAGCATAGAATTTAATTTTTATAAGCTCCCTTGCCGGCTGCAGCAGTTTGTTTTGCCCATAATTCTGCGCGTGAAGATCCAAACGAAGACGACAGAGTCGTAAGTATTTAGGCTGTATACCGTTTGGTTGGGTGGGATTCGGTTGCCTGTGTGTATAAGAGTGTGACTGAGACGGAACCTAGTTCCGAAGTGATTGTGGAGGTCTTCTAACCGCGGTTCCAATCTCCCGCGAGGGACTTGGCCGGTGAAGGACCGAAGTGATTCCTATAGGATTCGTGGGAGGGTGATAGGTCCTAAACCCCCTGCAAGACACTCTTACCGGTAACCAAGGGCTGTAGGAATTGCCACAGTAAAATTCCTAGATGGGTCAGACAGAATCGAGGACCCAGGACCAGAAGAAAGGGAGTAAACTACCAGACATACCATCAGAAAGATGGTTGAATGGCCGAAGGAACCTTTAAGACCACTTGTCTTTTGGCCTGTTTTTGGATCTTTTGAAGACTGGATTTGCCAGGCCTTGAATATATATGTTAATTCAAAGGAACCTTTTAGTCAGGAGGAAAGTGATTATGCGGGATTATGGATCAGGACTTCACGTCCTTTTCCAGCCTCAAATACTTACATTAAAGAAAAGAGATTAAAACTTTGAGGAAGAAGGAGATAAAAATGAAAAAGAAAGGGAAGAAGATGATAAATGGGAGCCACTGGATAACCTGCCGCCCCCATATCCTAATAATCCACCTCTGGTAGCGGCTTCCCCTCCAGTGGCCGTAGTACCTCCACCAGTCCCACCGTTATCCCTGCGTCCCCCACCAACAGCACCAGAATTAGATCAACCGCCGGCTGCATGTACGAGAAGTAGGACTGCCATATCTGAGGGGGCTTCTCTATATCCCTTACGAGAGGTACCCCTCGGAGGCAATCAGGGAGACATCAGGTTTGTGGCAGTCCCATTAAATACCACAGATGTAAGAAACTTTAAGAAAGAAATGGGGACCCTATTAGATGATCCCCTCGGAGTAGCTGAAAAACTAGATCAATTCCTAGGAACTGCTGTAAATGGGAACAAGATGAGAGAATGTTTAAAGAATAGGGTGTCAGGGGCTATATCTTCTGGGGACTTCAACATCAACAGAGCCCTTGATAAAATTATTAATTGGTCCCCATAAAGAGGAAGTTTTATTTTTAGTAGATACAGGAGCCCAGAAATCCACCATTCAAAAACTTCCAAAAGGAATAGAAGAAGGGAAGAGCTATATGTCTGTAGTTGGGGCAAAAGGAGAACCTTTTAAAGTACCTATTTTGAAAGATGTAGAAATAGAGACAGAAAAGAAAATTTACCTTAATGATTTACTTTTGCTCCCTGAAGCGGAGTACAATTTATTAGGAAGGGATTTGATTTTGAAGTTAAATTTGGGCATTCAGAGTAAAGGGGATAAATTGCAGATTAAATTATACACTTTAACACAAAAAGACAAAGAAGCTATTAACCCCTCAGTGTGGTATAAAGAAGGGGAAATTGGAAAGATAGAAATGGACCCCATAAGTGTTCAAATAATAGATCCTTATCGCCCAATTAGAATCAAGCAATATCCTATACCCAGGGAGGGCCGAAAAGGATTAAAACCTGTAGCTGATAGACCTCTGGAAAAAGGAACTTTGCAACCATGTATGTCACCCCATAATACACCCATCCTCCCTATAAAGAAACCGGATGGGTCATACAGGATGGTACAGGATTTAAGAGCTGTAAATCAGCGAACAATCGGAACAATCGCCAAGTTCCCTGTGGTGGCAAATCCTTACACTTTACTGAGTCATATTTCTCCTAGATGGACTTGGTATAGTGTAATAGATTTGAAGGATGCTTTTTGGGCCTGTCCTCTGGATGAGGAATCCAGAGATTATTTTGCCTTTGAGTGGGAGGACCCCGAAACAGGACGAAAACAACAATTAAGATGGACTGTACTACCACAGGGGTTTACAGAGTCACCAAATCTATTTGGACAAACTTTAGAGAAAATCTTACAAGATTTTACATTACCCAAGGAGGTAAAATTATTACAATATGTGGATGATTTATTAGTAGCAGGAGAAACTGAAGAGGGGACCCGAGACGCCACCATTAAATTGATAAATTTTCTGGGGGAGAAGGGATTGAAGGTGTCCCGATCAAAGCTACAGTTTGTAGAACAGGAAGTAAAATACTTAGGACATTGGCTGAGTAAAGGAAGGAAGACGCTAGATCCTGATAGGATATCTGGGATTCTATCCTTGAGACCCCCACAAACTAAAAAGGAAATTCGACAAATATTGGGATTATTAGGATACTGTAGACCGTGGCTTGAAAATTATAGTGAAAAGGTAAAATTCCTATATGAGAAATTAACTAATAACCAACTCAAGTGGTTCATAGAAGATGACCAGAGATTCGAGGAAATAAAAAAGGCATTAATACAAGCACCTGTATTGAGCCTCCCAGATTTAGAAAAACTTTTCTATCTTTCTGTAAATACATCAAACCAGACAGCATATGGAGTTCTTACTCAAGACTGGGCAGGAATCAAAAAACCTGTGGGGTATCGCTCTAAGTTACTTGATCCAGTAAGCAGAGGATGGCCTGCTTGCCTCCATGCTCTGGTTGCTACAGCCTTATTAATAGAGGAAGTTCGAAAAATTACTTTTAGTGCTCCTTTAAAGGTGTATACCCCGCACAATGTCAGAAATGTTTTACAGCAGAAGGCAGAAAAATGGTTAACAGACAGCCGGATCCTAAAGTATGAAGCAATACTAGTAGACTCCCCTGACTTAGAATTGAGGGTGACTTCTGCCCAGAATCCAGCACAATTTTTGTTTGGAGAGCCATCAGAGGAGGAATTACAACATAATTGATTAGAGGTAATTGAGGCCCAGACTAAGGTGAGGCCAGATCTAAGGGATACTGAGTTGGAAGATGGGAAGGTGCTGTTTATAGATGGTTCCTCCCGAGTGGTGGAAGGGAAAAGAAAATCAGGATATGCAATAATTAATGAGGACCTAGAACTTGTGGAGTCAGGACCTCTGAGTCCATCATGGTCAGCTCAAGCTTGTGAGCTGTATGCCCTCTGTAGGGCCCTGGAATTATTAAAAGGCAAAAGCGGGACCGTATTTACGGATTCTAAATACGCATATGGGGTGGTCCATACTTTTGGGAAAATTTGGAAAGAAAGAGGTTTAATTAATACTCAAGGGAGAAATCTAATACATCAAGAATTAATAGTAAAAATTTTAAAAGCATTAAGAGAACCAAAGGAAATAGCAGTGGTACATGTGAGAGGACACCAAAAGGGATTAGATTACCAAACTCAAGGGAATAATTTAGCAGATAAAGAGGCCCAGGAAGCAGCCCCGAGGACTCAGGTCGCTAAAATTAATGTAGTACAAACACAGGAGGACATCAGCAAAAAAACACAGGAGGAGAAAGAGAAGAAGTTTGCCCCTGAAGAAAAGATAAAATTGGAAAAAATAGGGGCTAAGTTAGAACAAGGAAAATGGATATTGCCCGACCGGAGAGAAATGCTGCCGAAAGACTATGCCAGACAAATATTGGAACGTTTGCATGCGCAAACACATTGGGGTACAAAGGTGTTAAGTGATCATTTCCTTAAACAATTTGGCTGTATTCGGATTTTTGAAATAGCAAAGCAGATTACACGAGGATGCTTAACTTGTCAAAAGGTAAATACGAAAGTGTTTCGACAAGTGGCAATAGGAGGGAGAAAACCAGCTTACAGACCTTTCGAGAAAGTACAAATAGATTTTACTGAACTGCCTAAAGTAGGGAGAATAAAATATTTATCGGTAATAGTAGATCGTTTGACACAATGGGTAGAGGCTTACCCTGTAGCACGGGCTACAGCACAGATGGTGGTAAACCTGAAAAGGCCATCATCAAAGAACATAAGCTAAGTTGCTGTGGGAATTTTATTGTGACTACTCCTGTAGAATTTGTAAACTGAGAAGCTCCTAAATTAATACCCATTAGGGAAGACAATTTGTCAATAACAAGGAAATATTGGTTCCTGGGAATAGCAATAGGCTATCCATGGTATACACTGGATTTTTTTGAGACATAGCATGCAAATTGGAAAAAGCCAATCCTTAAATACTCAGGAAAGGACACCCCTTAAGATTAAGGAAGAGGGCAAGACTGGATAGGGAACCGGTGCTATGGTTTGAAAAGGTCTGCCAAGGGCTGCAACCCATTTGGGCCGCGACCGCCAATCACTATGGCCCTTACCGGACCTCTTCTAGTCCTACTTGGGGTGAGTTCCTTAACCCTGGCTATGACAAACAACTGCAGTCAATGTGTAATATGACTGTAAAGGCCAGGAAATAGGAAGCTGCATTATGCTTTATGCAGAGAAGGTAACAGGACCGTATGCTATGATCCAAAAGAACTCGCAAATTCGGAAGTAGGAAGACTAATTGGCAGCATAGACTGTTCGTGAAATAGAAACAGGAGTAAAATATGAAATTCCCACAGTTGCTAAAAATTTATTTGTAACCAATTGTTATGTTTGTGCATTGAATGTAACCAATTGTTATGTTTGTGGTGGAACAAACCAAGGTGAAAAGAAATTAAGAAAATCGCATACGTCCAGTTCAAACTTGGAATGGAATCAATCTAGGAGAATTAGGGGGGAACTTTATGGACGGTCTGTATTGGGGATATGTGGAGGACTGTTAATAATTCCATGTTTAATACCCTGCTTTACTAGACTAATACACTCGGTTATACAAGGAATGCAGAAAACTGCAACAAAAGAAGCCAATTCAGCAAGTATTAACTCGATTGGAAACAAAAACACGAATCAATGCCATAAAAAAAAGATGAGGGATTGTAAAATGTGTTCATCTGATTCGTGTCAATATGGAACTGTTTGTGCTTGTGTAACCGAGGGCCATTCAATTGACTTGCTAACTGTCTTAATGGTTGGAATGTTGATTGGCGATTTGTTACTAACAGTGGAAACATCCTGATACAAAGGAGAGTGCCAAGATAAGGGAAGGCCACAAATCAGCCAGTAGTGGTAACAGGGAACTTCTTGGCTCAGAAGGCGCTGAAGCATGAAAACTGGGGGAAAGGTAATTTCGGCAGGGGGAGAATGCGACCACCGACCCAATTCAGGACCAAAAAGACTTGCTCCCCGCCCCCCCCCCCCCCGTAAAGAGCATGCGTGCTAATCTACATGGCAAGCGTGGCTAATTTACATACGGCTGACCAACGTCAAGTGGGATGCTTATCACTGACCAATGAGTGTAAACTTAGGCGTGTTTTTACTAATTGTTATTAATTAAGTAACTGAATATAAACCCTGTAGTATTGTATGAAGGTATGCACGTTAGGTGGAAGGATCCCCCGTGCATCCAGCGCTGCTTGCTTGTCTCTATTCAATAAATTGTAAACTTTAATTGAAATTCCGTTTAAGGCTAAATTAGTTATAACATGGGGTAAGCTACATACTATAAACCTCGCTGAAAGTGGTCACCGGTATCAAGTTGTTATAGTTATCAAGAGCCTGAATTAGGTTTCTAGGGAAGAGAGGGATGCTCTGCTTCCTTCTTGACAGAGCTCTAATATTTCTACAGTGCTTTGAATTTATAAAATGCTGCAAAATACGAAGCATTAGCTAACAACTTTAGCAGCTCTAATACTGGTAGATAGTTTGCCTCTTTGAAGACCCCCACTGCAATCCGAGATGCTTTTCTTCCTTTCTAGGCTTTGCTGTTGGCCACCTGGGTGATGCTGGGCATGTCGCAGCACCCATCTTCCGTACCCTGTTCATAACCTGACGAGACCAATAGTGGTCTGCTTGGAAATGCCCTTGTTAAAAACTGTTGTACAAGGATTTCATGTTCATCTTGTTACCTCCAAGCCACAGAACATATGCAGTAATCAGCTCTTGCTGCCTTCTGTGCTATCTCATTTACATATGAAATTTGCACTAAAAAGATACTTCTGCAAGCTTAGTTTTAAGTTAAAAAATGTGTATGGGAGCGTTTGTACGTGGAATATCTGCTTTGCTGGGAGTCAGGGGTTTTGTGTTACAGTTGCTGTTTCCAGTGATGGCTGTCTGCTGCTTGGATAACTTGTTCTTTTATTATTTTCTCCAGACCTCATGGGTTTTCTTATTTGTTAATTGCTGTGAAATTGTCATCTTGACTTCAGAGATTATAGCAGTTTTACCAGCACTTTCAGGACTTCAAACAATTTCACAAAATGCTGGGTGTGGCTTTTGTTTTTGTTGGTGTGTTTTTGGTTTTTTGAGGGTGTTTTTTTGGAGTTCATGGAAGACATTGTCCGTTATCAAGGAGACACCTCAAATCCCCAGTCACTTATAAGCAGTTGAGTCCGTGATTATCTGATATAACAATGGTATCTGCTTTCAGTCAGAGCCACTTGTTCTTTTGCAGTTTTCTATTTACAATCTTTCCTATTTAGGTAAAGACAAGGAATGGGAAAACCCCAAACATTTTCTAATTGTTTTTATATTCTTAGACTATGTACGTAAAAGTATAGGCTTGTAGAAGCTTTATATAAATGGCCTTTTAAAATTATAATTTATTATTTGCCACAAATGGGGTACAAACACTTCTCCTGGTATCTGCTGAGTACTTCGACACAAGTTGTGCTTTAAAACAGAAAAGTAGGAGTTCTGTAATGTTGTTGCAAATGTGGGTAGAAATCTTAGCTATATATAGTCTCCTGAGAAAAGTTGAAGGGATCTTGGATCAATGTTTTTGCCTGCTGAATGCTTGGTTAATTACTGGTTGAAAGGAGTTGCGGGAGTAGTTTGTTTTTATAATTATGCCAAGGAACACCCAGAGCAAAGGACAGGTATTGCTGCTTTCTGAGTGAGTCTACAAACCGTGGTCAGGACTGGAGTCCAGAAGAAATTGCATAAGAATTTTCTTTTTTTTTTTTTTTTGTGTCTTAGCCAGCAATTTCAAGTACGGGCACCTGCAAGTTCAGCAGTATACCCAGTTTTCCATTTGCTACCTCTGGGTTCTGGCCAGGTGGGATGCATTTTTACGTCTGGGTTCTACATTTTTGTTGACAATTTTGAAAACTCTGTGATCCACTATCTTTTGTTTCTCCACAGAAAAAAAAACACAAACCCCACCACCACCACCCCTGGGACGCGCCAAACGGCGGGGCGCCGGTGCCGGGAGCAGCAGCCGTAGCCGCCCCATCTCCCGGTTCCTCAGGCGTGTTCTCTCACCCCCCACTCCCCGCCGGCGCCCCGTTCCCAGTGGGCGCCCCGGCTGGGGGAGGAGGGTGGGTAGTGCTGCGCCGCCCCCGGGGCACGGGCACGCGCCCGCGGGCGTGGTCTCCCCGCGGTCCAGCAGCGCCCGCGCGTTTCCGACCCAATCCCGCAATTTCTTACCCTGACAGCACAGCGTCCCCATTTAGGGAGGTTGGGCCGTACCATGGGAGCGTTGCCGAAGAGGGGTGGGTGCGCGCAGTGCGGGCGCCTGGGCGTGCGCTGCTGCACGACCCGCTCGCCAAAAAGCGGCAGAGGAATACCAGAGCAGCGGGCGCCGGCGGCGCGGACGCTCCAAGCAGCGAGCCAGCCTTTGGCTCTTCAATGGGGCTGTCTGGTTGTGTGTGTGTGTGTCCCCACCACCCGGCCCAGCTGAAAGGGTGAGGGCCGCATCGCCCTCCCCGCCGGCCGCAGTGCGCCGCGCCGGGCCGGGGGAGGGCCCGGGTGCCCGGATGTCGATGAAAATGAGGGTGATCCCCGCCTGCGGCGGGTGGCCCGGGCGCGGGCGGCGGGGGCGCGGGCGGCGCAGTGACGCCGGAGCGGGAGGGCGGGCGGCGGGGCGGCCGGCTGGCCGGCAAATGGGAGAGAAGGCTTTGGCAGGGGGGTAGAGCCTGGAGCGCTGGGAAAGAGCTCATGGAGAGAGGACGCTTGGCAGCGTAAGCTTTGCGATGGCTGCCCAGTCGAGGTACGGCATTAAATAACTTTTACCGCTGCTGGTGGATTTCACTGAGGGCTCTTCATAGCCCGGTGCGGTGGGGGATGCCCGCGGTCCTTTTCGGGCACCGTCCGCTGTTGATTTGCGCGCTGCGTTCCGCAGAAATGTGTGTGGAAGCACGTCCTGGGTGGGCTTAGTTCGAGTGTTCTGTTCATTGAAGTGTCCGCTGCCTCCTCCCAGCATAAATTTTCTTTTAACAGGAAAAATAAAGTCTTAATTGCTCCCTGTCAAATCTCTCCCTATCCGACAAGTTAATAGCGTGCTGAAACTGATCTCCTTCTCCCTTGTGGACTTGCCTGTTGTTTGTGTGGGGTTTTTCCCCTCCTGTAACCAGCCTAGTGTAAACAGGCTTCTGTGATTGCTTACGGCAATATTTGGAAGGTAAATGGTCTGTGTTTGGTTGGATGGGAGAGCTGGCTGTGTGGAATGGAAGCGGGTTGTGTCTGCTTGTGTGCAGACCTGCTGGGTGGCTGGGAGGCTAGAAAATGGTTGTGGAGAAGAGTATGAAAAAGAGTGATCCAATGTAGTTGCTGTCAGGGAGCAAAATTCAAGCAAATGCACCAGTCTTGGTTAAATACTTTTCAACTGTGGTTTTTTTTAAAAATTACTTCTTACCTGCTGGGGGGGGGGCATCCTGTCTAAAGTAAATTTCGCACTCAGCATGGGGGAGGCAGCTTTTCTTAAGTCACAGTACTTGATGAAGCAGTGCTATTTAAGGTACCTGTTAAATGCCTGTTAGCTTTTACGATGCTTTAATGGGCGTTTCAGAAATGCCGGAGAGAGAAACTCCTCTTTTCGGTCTGTAGTCCCATACCAAACAAGCTCCCCTGCTCCCCTTTCCTCCGGAGGGGTGGGGGGTGGTTTAAAAATGGTGGCATATCCTACACAGAAGTTTGGCACTCGCAGTGTATCTTCTGTCTTCACAGTGGTGCTTTTCTGCAGGTTTGAAGCCAAGAGTTGGCTTTAAATTACAAACTGCAAAATGACAGAGCCCTGAGGTTTGGGGAGGAAGGACGGGAAGATTGATTGCTTCGTTAACAGCTGAACTCTTTAGCTCCGACTGCCTGCTCTCTCTGCATGTGGGGAGACTGGGCGTGCTTAACAAAAAGGCAAAGGTTTATTTTTTTCAGCATCTTTTTTTCCTTTGTACGATCACTTATTCGCATGATTTACTGGCCTGCATTATCAGCACGTTGCTGTAATAGGTCTGCATGCTAAGAGAGGATACAGCATAAATCTTACTGCTGCTGGCTGGCCTTTTGCAGTTTGGCTTGGCTCCGAGGCCAGGGACACGCTTGATGTCTCAGAGGTCACACAGCCATTTTCTTGGGTGGCAGGAGGGCACATGGGAGCTGGGTCCCAGCAGTAGCCCCCAGCCTCAACATACTGGCTGAGAAAGGGCAAGGCGGGCATTGGGGTTGGCGAACCACATCCCTAACCTGTAAGGTGCCTGGTGCAGAGGATAAAGTTTTATACATTGAGTGGCTCAAACTGAGATTGAGGAGAATGGACCAAGGGCTGGGTCCATGGGGCTGAGTGCTGCAGGGCAGGTGAAAGGTCAGGACCGTGCCACACAGCTACTGTTTGAGACAGACATAGAGACAAGATGTGCACCCGCCAGTCTGTACCCTCCCTTCTCCTTCGTGTGCATTGGCTTTTGCTTTTGTCAGGATGCTATGAGGTGCTGAAGCTCTAAAACAGCGTCAGAGCATTTCAGCATAGTGAGTAAGAAGGTAATCTCTGTATGCTTGAAGATCAGTGTTAAAGTCTCTCATCATTACTCGTTTTAAGACATTTAAGAGAGTAGGAGTGAATATGAGCAGCAGAAATTAATCTCTTGCAGGAGAGAGGTTACATTTGCCAGAAAACCTGGTGCTTGTGGTATTTCTGTTTTGGCGGCACAGGTCAGCAGGGGTATCCATCTCAGTCCAAGAGATTTGTGCTTTGTGGGTGTGCAGAAGCTTTTATTAAACAGTGAAGGATGAATTAATATTAATAGTAAATAATTGGAGTTGTACTGCGTGGGACTAAGAGGCCACATGTCTCCAGAATTCATTTGCCAAAACGTGTCAGAGGGTTTACTCTGCTAGGTAGCTGACAAAAGATGTGGGTGAGCTTTTGGTGTGCATTTCTTCTTTGTGAAAAATACAACCAGTTTCTGCAAGTTCGGTAAATTACTGATGCATTGGTATGATACAGGGCACTGTAGCATTTTGGGTATCACTCTGTGTGAGGCCTTTGGGCACTCCTCCATCTGCTTGGGTTTGCTATTTCTCACATGCTGTATGTTGCAGCTAGTGAAAGGGATGTGACATTGGGGATGGTGCTTGTTTGGTAACAAGAAAATCCTGCATCCTCTCTGTAGCTTAAGTGCTGTGATCCTGAGCAGCTCACCTGGCATTTGGGTTTCACTATTCAAGGGGTAGAAGGGTAAGGAAAAGAAGGTGATGAAACATGCTGGTTGCTGCTCTTCAGCATTTTAAAAACTGTAATAGTGACGATTGAGAAACCGATGAGCTAATGGATGCCATAACGTTTTTTTAAATAATAAATCTTAAGAAATAATTATGTGGTGAGTTGGGTATGCTTTATTTCAGCAGTTTGAGAATGATCAGCTTCTACCAATGGCTGACGTAGAAAGCTTATATCTAGAGCCATTAGGTGGAGAAACTATCTTCCAGTTAGCATTGTTTTGTGTATGATGGAGATTTTTTTTTTTTTTGTTAAGCTGCTGGTTGAGCCGTAGGTTTGCAGTTGTAGCTTTCTATGCACTCACTTCTGGAACGGGTGGATGATCTGATGCCTGTAGTGTCCCTGGTCAACAGGGCTTGTGTCAGGTTTTTATGGTATATTCAGGAATGTATGAGCAGAAGCAGAATTGATCTGAATGAGGACAAGTTTACTTTCCTGTTAAATGTGGTGTGATATTCATGACATGCTGTTCAGCTGCTCTGAGATACCACAGGACCCCTAGGAGGTGTGTGGGACAGACTGGCACCTGCGCTCACTACCAGCTACTACCAGTGATCAGTGAGGCATGAGGATATGGCTCTTTAACTGAGTGGTGGACCCCGTCTCTCTTCTGCTTCCTTCTTCATTAAAATGTGTGCTCTGCTGCACCAATTGCAAGCTGAGGATCTTCAGGTGTACAGCTGCTTTTTTGAAGATGTAGGCTGCTTTTCTCAGGCTGGTTGGGATCCACTAACCTTGTCGGTTACACTTATTTAAAATTGGTGGATAAGTAAATATTTTGTTGTTATGGATGCTAAGAATTTCCAATTGTCATATAACTTGCCATTCAAAGTGGTCATGATTTGTATGATTGTAGGTATGCAGAGTGAATGCAATTTCCTAATCTTTGTACATAGGTGAATGCAGTAGTACAGTCAGAGCAACATGAAATCTGAGTGTTGTGCTAGCATCCCCGCTGGTCTCACCTTGCTCTTTATCCTGAGTCAGTCCTGCAGGGAAGGGTAGTGATGGATAGCAATCTGGGAAGCCCTCTGTTTCTGCCCTCTAAAGCCAAGTCGTACCAGCTAAACCCAGAAGAGCCTTGAAACAAGGCTGTACCACTCATTTCGGTAGAAAAAGAAGGTGGTGCTGTGCAGAAATTAAAATGTGGCTATATCTGCATTTAAAACATGATAAATGCAGAAAAACAGTTTCTTCTGAAGGCTGAGGCTTTTCCCTGAGGAGAGGCTATGTTGAATGATGCCATTTGATTTCATTCCATGTCATTTCACAGCTTTCCAGGCCAGATCTAAAGACATATTTCATAACTTGTTTGTTTCATGGGTCCTGTTGATACAGGCAAATGCCAGTATTGGTGATGCTGCATTCCAGTCAGCTGAGGTAGGTGAAGGAGGGCTGGCTGAAACAATGTCTTGTTGGATTTTACCTGTCTATTGAAAGCTAAAATATCCTGTGAACCCCTGTTGTTTTTCCTTGTACACTGCTGCCAGCTCTGCTTGTAGAAACACAACTCTGTTTTCTCCAGAATAAAATGCCAGCTGATCCATTATAGCACGTTTTGTGGGCTGCTGGGGATTTTCAGCTCAGAGTTACTTTCTGAGCCTGGGGTCTGTTGGTTTGGGGCAGGCCTGCGGCTGAAGCTTCCCCACAGAGAAGAGAGCACAGGGAGGTGGATTTTTCAAGTAGGTTTGCTGGGTTTTGTGTGTGGCTTTGTTTTGGCTGGTTTTTTTTTTGTTTTGGTGTTTGGTTGGTTGGTGGTTTATTTTTTTTTCAGTGCGGGTTCCAAGTTGTAACAGGCCCTTGAAAACTCTGAAATACTATTGTCATGGTATACTTGAGCTGGTATAGAAGGGAACATTTCCTTAGATCACATAATTTTCATGGGCCTGAATCTGAATTGTAGAAAGAGGCATCTTCTCACTGCTTTTTATGAGAAAACAATTTGCTAGTCAACTGCAAGATGCAGTATGAATAGCAGGAAACAAGCCTTTTAATGAGCTGTATAAGTTCTCCTTAGCTCTTTCCTTCTGAGCGTAGTCATAGTGAATGATGGCATGAAGCTTTTAAATGCCTTTAAAATATAGAAAAGCTGTCTCAGTAAAGTACATAGGAATGCTACGAAGACATTGTTCTTCATGAGGCGGACTGCAGTGAAGTGAGAAAGAGTTCTCCACTGAGTGCAGGGTGTCCTCGTAAGACCTGGCTCAGGTGCAGGTTGGTCAGAGGCCCAGAGGCTGGTTTACTGCCTAGCTTGAGAGCAGCATGGTGAACAAGTTACTTTAATGTGGAGATGCCTGAGCCTCAAAAAAAACCCAAACCAAAACACAAAAAAAACCACCCCACACATCCTGTTCAGACTTGAACACAGCGTGGAGATTTTTTTCCCTGTGGTATGTTATAGTAAAAGAAGTACTGCCTACGTTATGTTCTGCAGTTTTGGCTTCTGCAGTTCATCTGTGTCCATGATAAAAATGAGAAGACACACGTAGCACTGGCTGGGGTGGAGCAACTGGCTGGGGCAGATACTGCTCCAAAATGCAACATTTTCATAGGTGGTATAAGATAGAGCTGCATTGCTCCAGCAGAATGCTTTTATGAGAAATGGGCGAGCTACTGCATGTGCTATAAGCAGATTTTCCACAGTTGCATATTCACGGGCAATTTGGGGAAGAGAAGTTACATTCTAGATCTGTAGAGTCAAGCAGCTGTGGAAAGCAGTGAGAGACAGAATCCTTCCCACATGTCTTTCAGCTGGCTGCATTTGGCAGAGCTAGCTGCCAGCTCCCTTGTACACTGCAGAAATTGGTGATCACCTTATTTTATTGCACAGGTTTAAGCAGTGCATTTCTTTTGCTGCCTTATTCTTGTAGGGGATGGAGAGGTGGCAGACAGGGAGAAAAAGCAGGTGTGTGGGCACAAAACTGCATTTGAGGAGGCGCTCTGCTAAAATTAGTAGTGTTTTCAGCATTGTCAAGCTGAGGTGTCTAGGCAGGTTTGAATAGGCAACCTTCATCACAGCTGCCATATGTTTCATGAAGATGTTAGTCTTCTGGATTAGTTTAGGTTTAGATATTGTTTAGTGTATAGAGTTGTAATTTTTAGTTGTACTGAGTCTTTATTGTACCAGTGACTTTTAAAATTTTCCTTTAGTGTTGTTTTTTCAGTGCTACCTGTCAGGTTAAGAGAAAAAAATATCCCTGCTTTAATTTTTAAAGGAAGTTCAACAAGCAAATTGTTAATGTTTAACCTCAGAGGTAACAGATTCTGAGACTCATTCTCAGAACTGTAAAAAATGTGAGTTTCATTTTTGTACTTGTAGAAAAAAAAGCAACAAAAAACAACAACAAAAAAGCAACAAAGCACAGCAACCAACAAAAATACCCCTACCCCCAGTTCACCAAAACGTAAGCAGGAAGAGTACAGCAGAAGCCCTTTTAAAAAAGAAACAAAAGAGCAAACTCACAAGCATATGGAGTATTTTTATTCTATACATATTTTTTTTTTTTGCTTAGAATACCATATACTGTGTAATCTATAAGCAGCAAATGATGTATTCATCGATGTATGAACAGCTCCTTCATGGCAGAGTCTCGTTCAGCATCTGGTGTATCTGTGAGTTATGTGAGAGAGTGAAATAAGGGTATCTGCTAGCATCTGAAATTGAAAGGAATTATTAAAATGTATAGCGGTAAAGGGATGCTTACATCTTTGGAGAGTTGTAGGCATATGGTAAGAAATTGCTTTCAGTATCCTTGTGCTTCTGCAGTTTGTTAGATTGTGCTTAAAAAGATATTATCAAGATAATTCATCTTTGCAAGTATAGTTTAGAAACTCTCCCTCATAACTGGTCTGCAGCTATTTCTCAAGAATCCTCTTCCCCCAGTAGGCTGTTTTGGAAAAAACATCCTAGTTTGAAGACAAGGAATATCCTGGCAGTTTAGAAGTGCTTTGGTGAAATGCTCCTCTTTTCCCTGACTCCACAATCCTCAGCAGAACAGGCTGTTCTAGTAAAAGTTGTTTTCCTGGTGCTAGTAAGCCTGTGGTTCTGCTGGGAACAGGCTGTCAGTCTAGGGACCTATTTCTTCATACCATGGCTGAAATAACCTATGCTAACAGAAAGATAGCGTGGGCTAGCTGAGCTGCAGAGCAGGGAGGTTTGCTTGTTTTTTTTAATGACTGGGAGCGGCCATTACCTAGAGGCCCCCATCCCTGATGGCTACCATGTCTGTCTGTCACTGACTGCAGCTTCGAGGCCTTGTTTACCCTGAGAAGTTTTGCAGGCATAGCTAAAAGTACAGGCAGCAAATATACTGCAGAGGTGAGATAACTGTGTTGGCCAAAGGTTAGTGTAAACTCCATGATAGCGGTGAATCAGGCTGCTTCTTTTGGCATATGGTTTCTGGGGGGATGGGTATGGGGGATGGTGGATGTAAGCTGTGTTGGCTGAAGAGCTCTTCTGGACCACCATGTGTCCCTTCTTTGCTGAGACCCTGCAGACCCCTTGTAGTGGGATAGTCTGCTTTGTCCAGCTCTTAATTGGTGAAAAAAAAAACCCATCTCTGTCCTATGGGACCATGGTGTTTCCTGTAGTCCAGCCTGAAAGTCTCTCTTTAATTTTACTGAAATGTTACACCCACCTTTTAATGTTGTTTTTAAACTTACTTCTAGAATTGTCCATCAATATAAATTAAAAAAACCCAGTAGAACCTCTGTGGTTTATATAGATAGAAAAATGAAGATGCCTCACACATAAATCACTAGGTTCATAGTATGTGCCTCCTTTGGAGAGACTATTTTTTTCCATTACTGGTGCAGTATAGTCTGACACGAGGAATGCAGTTACTTCTCTGTTCCTGCTGGGTGTCCTTTGGCAAAAGTAATTTGTACGGCTACTCTTCCTTTTTTTTTTTTTTTTTTTAAACCCTTGTGTTGTATCTTCACTGTGCGAGTGAAGTGATTGCATTTGGTTCTGGTACTTGTTTGGGGAGGTGGGAATGGGGGGAATGGAGAGCAGTCACTAGAAGTAACATAATGATACTTGAGACTTTGTACCACATTGTCTCTTGTGATTCTTGTGCTAAACTGTGGTTACTGCCTGCGTTAGCACATGAGAAATAAAACTCATCCCCCTTCTTGGAGAGGCTGTTTTGGAGCCTGCCTTTACCAGCGTGATACCTGGTTGTGCTTAGCCTGTTTGCTGTTTTCTCACTTGTGCCTCTCTTCAGTATTTGCTACCAGAAAGCCAGGCCCACTTGTAAACTTCAGTCGCAGCCCGGCTTGCAGTTAATTCTCAGTCTGTGCTGCAGGGTGATCTTGCCTGATGGGCTCCCAGATCTGAGCTACATCACAGTCTGGAGAGGGAGCTTTGCTGTAGGATGCTTTCCCCACAGTTGTATCTTTTGCAGGCTGATAGGAAGCTTGGCAGTACTTGAAGTAGTGCTTCGCACTTCAGAAATAGTTATCCAGTTTTAAAGCTTTAATTCCACCAATTCAGAAGCATGTGGAGTTCATATGGGTTTTTTTTCTTGTGTCTGTATGTTTTATGCACATTCATTTTTGAAAGCTCATGATTTTCAACTTGTTTAGATGCTCTGGGTCTCAAAAATGTTTAAATATATGAAGTGTCGGGTTTCCTTTTGGGTTTCTGGTTTAACACATGACATTCTATAACTTTTATTCTGGAAACAAGATGAACAAGTCTCTTAATATTTAAAGGGAATGTTATCACTTTGCCGAGGTTCTGGAACACCATTAAAGATCTTTGTCTGTTTGCAAACCCCTATCCATTTTACATGGGCTGGCTTCAGCGAAGTAATAATAGGCTTTCTTTGCTTAGCTAGTGTTTGTGACACTCCTACACTCCTAAAAGGAAATACCTGGTTCTGTGTAATGGACTACAGGAGTAAAAAAACTACTAGGCTAGAGCTTAAGAAAATTCTGTGTAATTGCCCAAATTGGGGAGAGACAGAAAAATAGGTAGAGTTGTGTTCTGTTCTTTGAGAAAGACTAATCTGCTTTTAGAAACACCATAATAATGAGATGTGGTATTCAGAGACACAGGGGATTTTTCCTGTTGCGTTCTGCATGAAAAGCAGTTGACTCATACACTGAGGCATTAAAAAGAATGGACCAAAAAAAATTCGTAAATTGGCTAACTTGGAAAAATTCAGTAAGTCAGAGTATCACCTTTGAAAAAAATACTTTGGTCATTCAGTGAATTAAGTGCCACAAAGCTTTCCCTTGCAGTTCTCTTAATTTAACTGTAAGAAAAATGGCACCCATACTCCCAGACATAGAAGCATGTGCTAATAAAGGAATACCTGTATAGCTTTTGTTCTTTTAGGTATAGGGGATTTTTAATGTCATCAAGCTATCGGGATAAAAACGATGTGATATATAAAGGAGCTGGCAGAAATTCTTCCCTGCTGGGAAAACTCAGCGTTTGTAAGTCAGATGGTATAATGTAATCAAGAAATAGCAAGTAAAAAAGCAGGAAGAGAACATGGATGACACTAATAATGCTGTAAATATGTGCCATCTAGCTATAACAGGTATTAGTGTTTTTTCCATGAGTTACCTATGGAAAAAATGCTTATTTTTAGCATATCATTCAACAAGTTTCATTTTGGGAGAAAAACAAGCTTTACTTTCTTAGCAGGATACCAATGTTTGTATTGAGCAGTGTTGTAGCTTACTAGGGAACCATTAACAAGAACAGCTGAAGGGAAAGTTACTAGCTTAAATTCATATCTTAAAAAAATTAATTTCTCTGAGTACAAAGGTGTGCATAAAGTTTGATTGTGAGTAGTTATACATTTTACCTACAGACCGCAGCCTTTTTTGAGAGAATAAACTGTGCTGGAGACACATTTTTTAGCAAAGACCTATGCAGATACGTGGAATTGTGCCTACAAGGCAGCCTAGCCGGTTTGGGATGAAGAATTTAACATGGGAAAGAAGAAGAAAGAAGAGTTTTGGGTTTTGTTTTGGGTTTTTTTTTTTTAGCAAACATTAGACGTTTCCTCTGCAGATGCCCTTAACTTTTTGTTAAAGTTGTTCCCTCCTTCTTCCAGACTAGCTTCAAACTCATGGTGGATAAATAGGATGACCTCAACCTTGGTTCTGAGTGAACCAAAATGAGACCGCCCCAAACTGGAATTTCTGTACCTATTTTAGCATGTTGCTGAGCATAGCATAGTGTTGTTGCTTGGTGCTGTGGTGCATGGACGGTGTAACTCTGCACAAGTAGGACCACAATGGATTAAAGTGAATGGAGGAAAATGTCAGTCTGCAGAAATGATAACATTAAAACTTGGCTTCCAAGCTGGATCTTCTGTTACTTAAATGCGTTAATCAGTCTGGTTCCTAATGATTTGGAAAGTGTGTAAACTGAATGAACTGACCTAGAGTAGATGGGTTTCTTTCATCACACATCCCTTTTTTGTGTGTCTTTGGAGGAGGGACTATTGCTTTTCCTTTCTTTTACAATGTAGACAGCTGATGTAGTCTAGCACTGTGTTTCACAGCCAGAAACGTCCTTCTGTAATTCTTAAATGAAAACACTTTGTAATTATAACATAATCTGATAATTGCAACCAAAATCTGCTCAGGCTCTGTTTTGGCAGCTGTGTTGGTGTGTTTTGATGTTGTTTTACTAGTTTGAACAACTTGCAAGAAAATTTAACATGAAAACTTAGGAACAGTGCTGTTTAAAACCAAAACAAAACACCCCAAAACAATGAAAAAAAAAACACATGACCCCCCAAAAAAGAGAAAACAAACAACCAAACCCCACTACCACAAAAACAACAAAATCAACCTGTCCTGTAATGCTTCTAAAACCAGATGTGATCTCGGTTAATTTTTAAATCTAATGACCATTTAGTTGACATTACGTCCATTGGGCTGAACCTTGTGTTGTTTTGTGGTCAAATACAGTTGTTTCAGTCCTTACCCCTAAGCTGACTTGGTATCCGCCCTGTACTTGGAGAGAGACATGTATGGAGTGTGTGGTGTCTCAGTCAAGGGTCTTGCATTCAGTTCTGTTTCCACGATAGAAAATGGTATGTTGTGTGCCCTAAGAGTGCTTATTCCTATAGCTTTCTGATTTGGCAGTAATCATTTGGGCTAGCCAAAACTGCGGGGAGGGGAAGGAAAAAGTCCTTTTTTCAGCTATAGCAAAAGAAAAACTCAGCCATGTTTAAAAATATTCCTCCCCCCTTGAAAAAGTCTGATAGAAATGATGTCTAAAAGAAGGTATTGTGAAGAAAACTGTTTTGTGTTCCAGCCCCATCTTTTGCTTTTGATGGATTTCTGTGTTAGCCTTCCTTTTCATTTTTTCCTACAGCTTTCTAGCTGTTAAGTTGGTGGATGAGGGATGTCATGCATGGGGCAGATGACAAAGGATGCAACTTATGGACAGTGGAAATACTGGGAAAATTACTTCTTTACTTCCCTGTTCCTTTGTACATTGATCAAATATCAAGTTAATGGTTTCCTTCTTAAAGAATTGCTTCCCTGAAGCAGGGCCGTCCTCCACCCTCTCAGCCTAATGATGGAAATGTACAGATGATACTGATATAAGCTATGTTTGCTTGAGTGTAACATCTTTAAAGACCGTTTATGTACTGTAATCTGCCAAGCAAATAATGATTTGGTTTTGTCTATTCAACACTTATTTCTTCTCCCTAGAGAAGCCTCTGAACACACAAGAACCAGAATATGAGGGCTGAAGAACCAGCAGCAGTCACTGGGGTTAATATGATGGGTTTAGAATGTCTTTAAGTCACGTAGTTTTCTTAGAAAGTCCTTGAACTATTCTTTCACCCCTTCCTCTTCTCTTTCCCTTTGATGAGTGGGCGCAAGTGAGGTGCGGGCTCTGACTAGATACAGATCTTGGATCTTGCTGACATGCAGCGAAGTTTCAGTGGAAAGTAGGAAACCAGATGAGGGTTGAAATGGCTTTTGTGAGTTTGGCCTGCCAAGGGCGTGCTGGAAGCTGAGACGGTGGCAAAAGGCGATGCGCCAGGGCTCAGCAGGGTGTACGTGCAAGGTGTTGTTACAGCTGCTGCTCTGAATTTCATGGGTTTCTCTGGGTTTTTCTTTGTTGGTCTCATTCTGGGCCAAATTGTAGCCTTCTGCATGCACGCTCGGTTCCAGCTGATCTATTCCTTCCACAACTTTTGAGAGTCTTAAACTGTGTATTATAAGGCAGTGAACTACTTTGAAAGGAGGAATTTAGACCAATATCTGTTTTTCTAGTTTCCTTTGGCTTTAAGCTTTCAAGTCCAATTCAAGAAAGCATTCCTGTTAAAGAGCTGTGCACGAGCTTGTGCTCAGAATAAATTCTTGACCTGGAGATTTCACACAGAGGATGGTTTTTGCATGTGTGTCTGTATAAGCAGGTGCTCAAAATGGGTTCCTGATTCACAGCTTGAAATTGAGGAATGACTTCTACATGTGTGCATGACAGAGAGAGAGAGAGATGTGGAGAGCGGGGGGGATATTAACCTTACCATTTCCTTTGTTCTTTCTCTGTTCTGTGTACTGCTACAAGCATCATATTTCTAAGCAGGGTTGTGTTAAGTGAAGAAACGTGGGACTCTAAGGCACAATAGGCTGGCTGAGGAGGATTCTAGGAGTTGTTCTGAGGATGGATAAAAGGAAAGTTTCAGGTGGAACAGGAAAATGTAGAAATAGCGACTCTCTCGGTTCTTTCCTTCCTCCCATTTTTCAAGTGGCTTCCAGAAACACTTATGCATAACAAGTTTGTTGTGCAAAACATCTACTTTTTTGTGGCTGCATGTTTAGTAACTGTGACAACTAAGCAATTGAGTAAGGTGGAAGAGATACAGAATGTATTGGAAAGTGTGTGCTGAGATTTTAGGGGAGATTTAGTTATCCTCTGGCTTAAAAGAAAAAAGGTTATTCTAAATCCCTATGATCAGCTTGTGCTTTCTTGAAAATAGTTAGCTTTCTACAGATGACTTGGCTGGATGTTACTTGGGTTATTTGGGGTGTTAGCTGGTGCTGGAGTTGTTATTCATCATGTTTGTGGATGCTTCATTAATGAATCTCTGGGACAGCAAGAGGCTACAGAGAGAGATGGAGCAATCCAGAGGAAGCGTGTCCCCATGATGACGCAGGAAGCTGTCTGGTTGGAAGCAGGTTGTTCAAGAGGCTTACCACACTTGACACACTGGTTGTAGCTCTAGACAGAGTCAGAGGTGAGGGAAAATGCAGTAGCCTGCACGGAAGAATTTAAAACAGTCTTCAGAGGTTTGACACAATGGTTACTGTAGGGTATCTGCTTGGTCCTCTGGAGAGCAAAGCACAGACCTCCTGCCCGCATGCTCAGGGCGATGAATAAGTGTCATTAGGAGCATGCGTGGGAGGGACAGGGAAGAGGAACCCCAGGAAGAGGTGGTGCTGATTCATTCTCCTTCCAAATCATCTGTCGCCACCATAGCATTGAGGACAGGGACTTGACGAGGCTGGTGGTTGTTACCATGAAAATACTCATAAGGGCAGAGGCTCTGATGGGTTTTATTAGAAGAGGTGATGTATCCGTGGAAGATGTCCTGAGTTCACCATTGAGTGGGCAAAATGCTGCACATGCCTGGTGAAACTCCTCCTATGTATTCCTGCAGCACTTTGGTGTAATTTTCCAGCCTTGGTCACAAACTTGGCACAAAATCACCGCCATTATTGTCTAGGCAGACGTGACTTCCTTTAAGAGTGGTAGTTTCCCCGGACAAAAGGACAGCTGGTTGAGAACAGTCTTGGAAAGATACCAATTCCTTAGAAGGTTATAACTGGAAACAAAATGATACGTCTGGAAGCCGATGAAATAGAAGAGCTGTAATGTAATTAACAAGTACTTTGACTAGTTGCCTTTTACCAGTTGGCTGTCAGGTTTTGCTCCTTGAAGAAGGAAAGAAAAGTTGCTGTGATATGACTGTATGTTCATTCTTATAGCTGAGACTGGCATATTTTTAATGGAACTAAAGTTGAGCTTCCCCTCTGATTTTCATTTGTTGGAGTTACATCTAACATCTGTTTGCTCCATGTGCTTCCTGCCAAGGTCTGAGGAAGAGCATCTTCCTCATTTGTCACAGCCGTTTACTTTGCAAGGGCTTCACTGGTACTGACAGTTTCTAAGGGCTGAAACTTCATGCATGTGATGAAGAGGGGGGCTTTCACTAGTAACCTCCAGTTCTCGTGGGCTTAGAATGGATCAGGCAGAGGGCAAGGACTTTGGAAAGAGCAGCAGAGCTATGCTGTGGAGAAAGAAGGGGGGGGGGGAAATCCCCAAACGAAACACTAAACTAAAATGGGGGATGAGGGGAAATTGCCACAGAAATGGCAAACATATATCATTGTCCAGTTTTCTTGGTGGTAATTTTTTCTTGGTGGTAATTTTTTCTTGGTGGTAATTTTTTCTTGGTGGTAATTTTTTCTTGGTGGTAATTTTTTCTTGGTGGTAATTTTTTCTTGGTGGTAATTTTTTCTTGGTGGTAATTTTTTCTTGGTGGTAATTTTTTCTTGGTGGTAATTTTTTCTTGGTGGTAATTTTTTCTTGGTGGTAATTTTTTCTTGGTGGTAATTTTTTCTTGGTGGTAATTTTTTCTTGGTGGTAATTTTTTCTTGGTGGTAATTTTTTCTTGGTGGTAATTTTTTCTTGGTGGTAATTTTTTCTTGGTGGTAATTTTTTCTTGGTGGTAATTTTTTCTTGGTGGTAATTTTTTCTTGGTGGTAATTTTTTCTTGGTGGTAATTTATTTACTGAGGCTGCACGAATGCTGGAGATGCCTGAGCCCTGCATGTGTACTAAAATGTAAGGGATGGAAGTGGTCACTTTTCACAGAAGTAAAATTTCCTTGACATTTCTTACTCTGCTCTTAGAGGCACAAGCAATGATGCCGTGTTTACAGAGGAACTCATACCGCACATGAGTGCCTTGCCAGTGACTCTCCCCTGGTTTCCCCCAAGCTCCTGGCAGGCAGTCAGCTCCTCCATTACTTACTCCACATTGGCCCATGTGTAGTCATGCTAACTGTCCTCTCCCTGGTTTAGGGACCCAGCATGAGAGGAGGGTGTATCTGTTGACCCATGAGCACCGCTTGCCCTTCCTGGGCGGCTTCACAGGGGCTCTGCCTGACAGGCATCTGCTCTTGAGACTCCTATGGTTGTATTACATTTGTTGCTCAATGGTTTAACAAAGTGCTTTTAACGGAAACGTAAAACCGGATAGAAATACAAAGCCTAATGGAATAATCTCTTAATTGCAGTGCTATAAATGACTATTCAGCACGATTACTGTACTTGCAGGGGGGACAGTGGGGAGGAAAGAATATTGAATGAAAGACGCTAAACACTTCAGCTGCTAAGAACGATGATTTATTGCCAATCTGAGCATCAGGCTAAGCAGGACAAATAAACTGACAATATTAAGTGCTTTTGGAGGTAGAAATTGCCTCATTCAGGGTATTCACTATGTGGGGCACGTAAATTCTACCAGGATAAATGCACAAAGAGCAATTAATTAATAGCAGTGAGATACTCATGCATGCACTGTCCTTAGGCAACCCAGAAAAAGTATTAATCAGCACATTGCCCAATTATTGGCAGATAACTCCTGGTATGTAGTGGTTTGCCATTTCAGCTAGAAAATGCATTGTCCCTCTGTGCCTCCCTGTAAAAATCATGGCTTTTGCTGTCACAAAAAAACCCTAATGTTTTTAAACAGCAAAGGAGATGCACTCAAAGGCACATTGATGTTACCATTTTTTGGTACTGCTGCAAGCCTTTCAAGACATGTTAGTCCTTACAGAAGCTGTGTCCATCTGTTGAATATCTCACCTAGGTTAGGCAGCAGTAGGTAAAAAAAGGCTAGCTCGGTATTGAGCTGGCAGCTGATATGGTGTACAGCTGCGTGCTCTCCACAACAGAGCATGGTTATCACGGATTATGTGCTCCAAGAGTACATGCTGCTCAGGGAGGCAAGGTAAGTGCTTTGGAAGTGTCCTTGCTGGTTCCCACCAGTACTACCCTTTCCCACGGTTTACTGCATGCTTCCCCTGTGCTGCCTAAGAATAAGGCCTGACTTCATGTGCTTGCAGAAGCCCTTCTGTCACTCAAGCCTTTCTTTGTATGTTTGGACATCCCACGTGCCTCTTGCACTCTGTCTTTCTCTGGTGCGCACAGATGCAGAGCAAGAACTGTGCCTGCACCAAGCAAGTAGGAGAGATTTCCAGTGTTTGCAGTGGGTCTTAGCGCTGCCAAACTGCTCCTGTCCCGTGGGAACTGGAGCTGGCTGTTTTCGATCTGAGCCAGAGTGTGATGTTCCCACTGCCTGCACGCAAGTGTTGCAAATGATGATAAAGCTGAGTGGTTTGCTGTTTCTCATCTGGCTTCCAGTACTGGGGAAAAGATGGGAGCTTTTCAAACAGAGGTTCAGATGATGTGAGGAAAATAATATTTTTTTTTTTAATCACAAAATTAGGAAAAAGTTGAATAAATGTATTAAGAATTGAAGGGGAAAAGTATTTGTAGCCTTTTAAATTATTATTCTCTTAAGGGAGTGGCTTTTTGTAGTTGCTAAAAGTAACAGCTTGTGTAAAATGAACTGCATGTAAGTATTTTTAAAAAGCAGGAAAAAGGGAAGATAAGATATTTCAGAGGGTATTTTGGAGTGGCATATGCTTTGCAATGTGCATTAGGCACGCATCGGTACCTGCCTAATGCACCCTGTCATGGATTATTGCTCTTGCATAGTTTGAACGCTTTCCAAGTCCTTTTGAATGACAATGACATGCTTTGTTATATAGACATCAGGCTAATGATTCAAATGCAGTTTGAAACTCCAGCATAGAGAGGTACTCAGATATAGAGCATGCGTGCCTCAAAAAAAAAAAAAAAATTGAACAACAGTTACAGACAATAGGAAAATTAACAGGTGCTTGTGTGTGTAGATGGAAAAAATAGGAAATACTTCTGGAATAATTATAGCCTGGCAAAGACTGCAGGAAATATTTTTAAATAGGCTTTTCAACATATAAACAGATCTTTTCTACAAACATTGCTAATCTCTTTCTGTTCCTACTTAGTCCTTGCTATGCAGATAAGACTTGTCCAACCTGTTACTGGGTACATGCTTGTTATGTAAGTGGAAATTCAAAAGAATAGGAAACCTTTTCATTCATGCATGATTTGTTTGCTGCTAATTCTGATGAAAGTATGAAAGAATTGAGGTCTTTAATATTCTTTAATTTTTTCTTAATCTCAAATTAGTTACAGTACTGTCCTTTTCCTGTTCATAGTACATTAGGTCTGATTTAGTCAATTGTTTGGGAAGGATTTACACAGAGAATATGTTTCCCCCAAAATACTATAGATTTACTCATGTGCTTAATAGGTTGCAGGGGGTTAAAGATTCAGGAAGCGGAATTGCACATATTCATATTTTTGAGACAGTTTCAAATGTTTGTATGTGTAGGTTTTGCTCTTGTTAAGCATCACAGCAAATGAAACCACTGATAGCATTTGATATGTAGTTTATTCTTTAAACAGCTTCAGGTTTGCAGTCACAAAAGGAACAAATGCGAAGGCTGATGTTACATTCCTTTTTATGTTGGGCTTTATTTGCGTTAAGCTGTAGGGCTTCAGGAGTACACTTTAGCCCACAGCTGGGATGGTAGTAGAGGGTAGAAAGGAGGACCCTTCCAACTGTGCAGGAAATAGAAGGTGAAAGGCTCTCAGGCTCTGCAGCAGTCTTGCTGCCAATCTTGCAGACTGACAGCATTTAGGAAAGGCTGAAATCAGGTCTTTGAAAAACAGGGTTTTTTTGGAAGCGTTTAAGGGAACAGGCTTACATGCTTTACAGTGGTATGGATGGCTCTGTTGCCTCAAGAGGAGAATTGACAAAAGATAAGTTGTGATGTATGTGCATGTATTTGTGTGTCATGCAAAGCAGGACGAAGTAATGCTGAAACTGGTGCTCCACCTGCATGACATGGTGCGGGGAGTGTGCAGGGGCTCTTTGTGGAGAAATGGTGCTGAAGTTGAGCTGCATGTGAAATGATGTGATACACTGTGTGGCAATAGATGTATGATGTGGCATCTGTGGAGTGCATGGCAATATGGCTGATGGACTTCTGAGCTGCTCCACAGAGCATGGACAAGGTCAGTTGATAGCAGGCTCCTACGGAAAACCAGTGATATATTCACTTGGCTGGATGTACAGGGATGTTAGCTATGTGCAGAGGAGTATTACGGGAGAAGAGTTTTAAAACGCAGACACATGAAGCAGCTGCTCACTGAACATTTCAGTTTCTTTTTGACTATATATCTTGTTACAGTTCTTTGTTGGTGTAGTGGAGAAAAATAATTTTTTTAATAGCATTTAGGAAGTCAGTTCTATGCAACCAGTGAACAAAAGGCATGTCTGCTTGAATAATTTTAATGTAGTCTTAAAGTAGGAAATTAATTGCATTTGACTTCTTGCACCTGCAGTGAGCATTTATGTATATGCGAAGAACTGAGGAAGAAAGAGATTGTAAGACTTGAATCCTTGATTTAACTTTCAAAATTATTAAAAAATTATTAGAAATTATGAAAAATATAAAATTTAAAATTAAACATTGTTTTTTCTGAAATGTAATAACTGATATAATTTAGATTTTATTTATTCTACTTTGCTGTAATCTACTTTTTTCTTAAGACCTTTTAATTGGGATGGTTCTTTGAAAGGCTTATAATTTTTACGAGGACCTTGGGAAAACAGCAACTGGGTTGGGGGGAACCATTGGACTTTGCTTTACTGAATACTTCTGTGCTAGGTCAGGGATAAAATGTTTGGACAGTTGGTGTGAAGAAACAGTAGGTCTAAGCAATCATGGTTTCATTTCCTACAGTCAGTAAGATGGAAACGTGTGTGAATCAAAATCTTGTAGTTGTCTAAAATGAATTAAAACAGGTCTGGGAAATTAATATTAAAGGCAGAACTGGTTTTGGGGTTTTTTTTTGATCCCTTGATTGATTGTGTCTTTCTCAATCAGTATTAGTTTGTAACAGCCTTTTACCTAATCTCTCAGGTCTCCAAGATGTCCTGGTAAAAGACATTCTTTTGGAGCCTATTTTAAAGAAACAGAAGCCTGATTTCATTTTTACATTCAATTTTTTGTAGATTGCTACCAAGAATGCATGGCTCTCTTGCTGCCTTTAAACCTGTTACCAATAAATTGATTGTACTGAACAACAATAACAACAACAAAAAATATTTCAAGGCAAAAGCAAATGATCAGGTAGGATAGGTCTTATATAGGGTAGCATGTAGGTTTTACCCTATGCATTTCCCCAGGCAAACCTGGAACAGTTCATCTGAGGTGCTGAATTTCTGCTGCTGAGAGGAGGAATTCAGAGGCAGATGTGTGTGGTGGGAGATTTCATGCAGCACTTTACTGAAGAAAGCCTTCAGATTGATTGGACAGCAGCTGATAACCACTTCTGTCTATTCAAGTATGCCTTGTCAGCATTAGAAACAGTGATATTTTGCTAGTGCTGAGTTGATAAAACACTGCAGTCATGGCCTCTGCATTTCCACTGGGGAACACCTCCTTACTGTGTTGGGCAGTTGTGCACACGTGCATGCAGCAAAAGGCTATCCCTGCTCTGAAAGGCTTGCTGATTACCACATAGCAGTTACGCTGTTCTTGTACTCATATAATTGACTTAAAGAGCTGTAACAGAAAGGTTTGGCACAGAGATAATAGCTGAAGTGGTGCACTGAAGGTACGGGGTGCTAGAGGATCCACCCAGACTTGACAAAACTTGAGATTTGGCACTCTTCCACTGATTTTACTTCAGTCGCATAATTGTCCTGAGCTGGGGTTTGTAAGCTAACACTTGAGTTAGATATATTAATGTATCTCAGGCTGACTTAAACAAATGGGAGGAGTGCATGATTGTTTTTGTTATGAGTGGCGTGCAGATAATCAAGAGGGAGAAACGTTGTGGGAGGGGATAATGTGACGGAGCAGTCTGTTACCGAGTGGTGAGAGTTAGTGCGGGTTCTGTAATCCTGGTGGAGAGTAGGTGGTGTCGAGCTGCGTCTCTGTGTGTGCTCACCTTAATTTTTCTTCTTGCCCTTATACTGTCTGAACACTGACTTTTCCAAACAAGTTGCCACTGTGCTGCTCTAATGTGGCCACATTTGAGTTCATTTATACATTCTTAACTCATGGCAGTTGCTGAGTGCTTTACCTATTTTCATCAAGGGGAAAAAAAACCTACCACCTTGCAGCAAGCTCCAGATGCTGCAGAGGCAGGGTTAGTACTACAGAACACAGTTACTTAAACAGCAGCTGATGCACAGTAGCTTGTTACCCTGCTGCCAGCATGCCTGCGCTTGCCCTCTGGCAAGTTAGGAATAATACGAGGTTGCTTTTTGTTGATGGGAGACCATATGACCACCTTTGACTTTTAAATCCATAAAAATGGGAAAAGGTCACTTCTGAGAAGTAGATCTTGATCTTGTGTTCACAATGAGTTTGCATGTCAAACAGATGGTTTAAAAGCTGAGCTCTGGCTACAGGAAGATTTATCGTTAACTGCAGTAAGTTTTAAACAAAATCAGACTGCAGGTATCACACTGAAGTAGAAGTCTGGTTACTTTTTCAGAAGGCTGTCTACTATGACAACAGTTCTTTTGCAACCCTGGGTTACTACAGTACATCTGTCGTTACTTAAACACACACTTTCCCTAGTGAGATTTGATCCTAGGTCACTTCCTTTTAAAGTTACTTTGTATCTATGTTGTATTGTAATGTTTAGACTGGGTGGAGCAAGATCTGGCCTGATCAACCCCGGGAAAGTGACTGTGCCTGGTGTCAATATGTTTTTCAACTGTCTCTAGTTTCTTCCTCTCTATCTGAGGAAATCAAAACAAGAGCACATCATTAGAGATAATTTCTCGCTTGCCCATTGACACTTTTTTTGGCATATTTCTCAACATCTGGCATTCTTCTAGAAGAAGAAACCCTGGAGAAAATTCTGTGACTTACTTCTCCCAGTCTTTTTCCTCATTTCCTTACTACTTCCTCACGTCATGTTTGCATTAATTCTGTAGAGGTGTGCGTGACACTCAGTGAGGGCTTTGTGACAATTTTTTTTAATGTGTAATATTTGTTAGAAGTCTGGGCTTTCATCTGGAAATATGCCACAGTGTTTACATGGGGAGATCTGCTGGCTTTAGGAAGGCAGGTAGAAATATGTTCATTTTCAATGGTATAAGTTCTAGTAAGGTTGCTATCTTAGTGTGTGTGGCACTTGGTAGGTAAAAAACACAAAAAAAGGAGTAGCTGTTTTTTGTGATAAAGGGGACTCATAGGCTTTTAGGGATAAGTTTCCATAGCTATTGATAATATGTTGTTCATAACTGGGGAAAGCTTGCTACCAGGGCATAGCTTTATATGAGATGTCAGTGCATGTGCATATGAAGCATTTGGTCAGAAATGACCCTATGGTGGGCAGTATTTTAAATGCAAAATTGACTGTACCTTCTGCATACAAGTCCTTTTTCTGCACTCATTTTTCACAAAACTCTCTTGAAGGAAAAAAAAAGTAAATGGTGTTGGGGTTTAGCCCCAGTCAGCAACTAAGCACCACACAGCTGCTCACTCATTCCCCCCACCCCAGTGGGATGGGGAAGAGAACTGGAAGAGCAAAACTAAGAAAACTCATGGGTTGAGATAAGAACAGTTTAATAGTAATAGGAAAACAGAGAGAGAGAGGTGAAACCTGGGGGAAAAAAACCCAAGTGATACAACCTCTGAGCAGCACTGACCAATGCCGCCAGTCCCTGGGCCACAATTGCTGCTTCCCCCGGCCAACTGCCCCCACATAATATACTGACCATGATGTCATATGATACGGAATATCCCTTTGGCCAGTTTGGATCAGTTCTCTTGGCTGAGCCCCATCCCAATTTCTTGTGCACGTGGCAGAGCATGGGAGGCTGAAAAAGTCCTTGACTAGTGTAAGCAGTACTTAACAACTAAAACATCACTGTTGTCAACATTATTCTCATACTAAATCCAAAACACAGCACTATACCAACTGCTAGGAAAAAAAATAACTCTATCCCAGCCAAAACCACAGCAATGGAATTCTTGTGTTGATTGTCATACTATCACAGAGTCACAGGTTGGAAGGGACCTCAGGGGTCATCTATTCCAGCCTTTCTAGGAAGAGCACAGTCTAGACAAGATGGCCCAGCACCCTGTCCGGATGACTCTTGAAGGTATCCAACGTGGCCAAGTCAACCACTTCCCTGGGGAGATTATTCCAATGGGTGACTGTCCTCACTGTGAAAAATTTCCTTCTGGTGTCCAATCGGAATCTCCCCAAGAGCAACTTGTGTCCATTCCACCTTGTCATCTCCATGTGACTCCACGTAAAAAGGGAGTCTCCATCTTCTTTGTAGTAAGTACTGGTACATGGTGATGAGATCCCCTCTAAGCCTCCTTTTCTCAAGGCTGAACAAACCCAGTTCTCCCAGCCTATCCTCGTATGGCAGCTTTCCAGCCCTTTGATCATCTTGGTGGCCCTTCTCTGGACCCCTTCCAGCCTGTTCACATCCTTTTTGTATAGTGGGGACCAGAAGTGTACACAGGACTCCAGGTATGCTCTATTGAAAAAAAAAATATTATTTTTTGCTTTGTTATCTTAGAATAATGAGCACATGTTAGTCAGAGTTTCTTTAAAAAAAAAAAAAAGACTATCAACTCAGGAAACATGCTTTACAGGATAGGAGAAGGGAAGGGAGAATAATGGAAGGATATAAAGCCATCCACCAAGTATATGCCCCTCTATAAACTAAACAAACCTATTTAGCAATGTCTTTTACCTACTTGTCCACTTAACATCAGAATCTGCCTGTTTCTGACTGTTTCTTAGGCAAAGCAACATAGTATATGCAAAGAGTGTGAGCTACTACAGTAAGTCTGTGCATAGCAATTTCCAAGATATTTACAGCCATCGGGTATGTCAATGAAAAGTTCTGTTCCGCTCATGTGAAAAGCATTTTGTGGCCTTGAACCAACAATGTTTCCTAACTGGTTCAGCTCAGCTGCCCTTAGCTTGATTCAGCCAGGCAGCTTGTGTCTTCTGGTCATCTGATGGACCTGCTGGGGCTTAGAAGGAAGATGAAATGTTGGTGATGGTTGCTCTGTCCTGCAGAGGCACTCAAGATGGTGGTGTGAATGCAGATGCTCTAGGCTGTGTTATGCAGCATGACTGTTCTCATTGGAAAATAAGCTGACATTGGAAGGAATTTGCCTCAGCACAGATGAACCATCAGGAAGATAACATCTGAGGCTTGTCAGAATGGGGCCTAAACTAATGCAAGATGATGCCAAGACAAATGCAGAAGAAAGAAGAATGATAGATGAAACTCAAATGTGATCCTGCAGTCACTGTGGTGATGGATGGTGCTTAATGAAGGCTACGCTAGGAGTCTTTGAATTGAAGAAGTGATTTCTGAATAGCTTATGAACCTGCTTGCTGAAGCAGGTTTTGGGAGGGGGGCGTGAAGTGCTTAGAAATGGTGTGAGTGTGGGACCACTTGAAAGAAGAGAAGTTGAATGGAGTGGGATAAGAATCTGAATTAGCTGCATGACCACTGTGGGGGCAGCAAGAGGAACAGCATGGCTGGCCTTTAAAATCTGTTCTTCCTGTGCTTTGACGGTAGATGTTTTCTCTCTAAGCTAAAATTCCAAGCAGATCCAAAGTTTACATTCTGGTAGAAAGGCTACACCCCATATATTTGTTGATAGTGCCAAGGCCTTGTATTTACTTCCAGCAGCCTTTGATCTAGGGAGGCATGATGTAAGTACCTTTGAAGGGTAAATGTCTTCTCTGTTTGTGTGATCGTTTCCTCAGGCCTTTTTGCAGACAGGTCTTGGGGTGATCGTGGGTGACTCAGAGTCCCTTCCCTGCTAGAGCAGGATCTGCTCAGCAGGGAATGCCGTTTCTCCAAACAGACCGATTCTCAGACAAAGCCAGGATGTAACACGCTGTCAGAGAGATGTGGGTGTACGTTTCTCAAAGTACCAGCTGAGCTTAACCAGACTGGTCTTGGGTCTGAGTGTGCGCTGTGGGAGCGCCTCTGGAGGCACTCAGGTCTATGTGAAAATGTTTGCTCAGCTATGCACCAGAAGAGTGTAACTGTGTTAGTGGCAGACTGAAGTCTCCCATTTTCATACAAAGAGTGAAGTTTAGAATAACTCATTCTTCACTGATGCTGCTGCAAAGTAACTCCAGTCATTTGGGCATGTGTCTGCATCCTGACCAGGCTAACTTTTTAATCCTTGCTGGTGAAGGTAGAAGAGACATGGATGGGCTCCTCTTGTCTGCAAAAGGTACTCACGTGTAAGCTCAGTCTTGTCACAGTTGGGTCACCACAACAAAGGCTGCTTGGTGTGCAGCTGTGAGGGGGCGGTGCTCGGAGCTTGGGGAGTGGTCCTGCACTAGGCTACGTATCTAGAGCTGCTCCGTCAGTGTGGCAGCCAAGACACCAGCAGCTTTGTCTGAATCTTTCTGTGCATACTCAATTACTGAAATAGCAGTCTAGTTGCAGACCTTTACTCTCCTAGCCAAAAAGACATATGTACCTTCAGGGATGAAAGGCAGTCAGACCACTTACTTGGCTTGGGGAAATCCTGATGAATTAGGCTGCTGTATACAGAACGCCTCGTCTCTAAGAGGCAAAATGGTCAGGATTTTTCATTGTACGTACCTGGTGGTTTAAATTTTTCACATTTCCTCCTTTGCCTGCCACATCCAGATCAAACAAAGCCTTAAATTCATCATTGTTCCAACGCCTTGTCTGCTCTCCTTGTAATTAGACTTCACACATCCACACCTTCTTAGAAGCCCTCCTAGTATATTTGCATTTAAATGGAGAATGATAACTTTCGTGTTCCCGGTGTAACTTATAATTAACACCTTTTCTGACAGCATTCCATTAACATCAGCATACATGGGGTGAGGTTGAAAGCCTGTGTTTCTTTAGAGACTTCATTTCTGCAGCATCACGAGTGGAGAGACTGCCACTTGGTTTGTTCAGGTGATTCAACTACGGCAACATAGTTAAGTGCTGTTATTGAAGACAACTAAGTGAAGATTGTATAAACTGAAGTAATTGTCACATTTTTCCAAGTTTTCTAAGTTGCTGCTGTATGCGGCTGTTAAGTGAGGCTGGCCCCTCAGCATGAGCTGCTGCTTTTTGTTGGGAACACCTTTCTGCTGTTGGGTTCTGTTTGCATGCTGTATTCTGGCCTCTCTGAGGTTCACCACATAGGGAGTGGGTCGTTTGTTTGTGTTTATATATTAATTGGGAGGCTTTCTTGCCTCTTGCACTCAAAATGTTTTCTGCTTTTAGCGTAAATGGTGTGTCTGTGGAGACTGAGGTGTGAGAGCTGCTGCCACTGTGGAGAAGAGGAGGAATAGGATAGACCTGTTGCTTAGGGGAGCAGTGCAGCTTGGAGCACTACTGTTGGAAGAATTTCTGGCTGGAGAGTGCCACACCTTTTTGAAAGAATCTGAGGCCTGCCTAGTACGATATTGCTATAATGGCTTTCATTTACAACTACATAAAAATTAGATCTTAAATATTGCAGTACGTGAGGGAAGACCCAGGTCATAAACCTTTCGATTGTTTTGCTTCTTTTAAGTAGGCGGAGAAGAGACTGTTACCATCAATTATTTGCATCTTTTCACAAATCTCTTTCCTCTTCTGAGCCTTCAGTGGTTTGTAGACCATAGGCTGAGAAATACCGCTCTGAATCCTGGGGTGTGTTTTTAAGCACAATCATTTGAGTATTTGGGGGTTTTAGGCTCAGTTCTGTGAAGGGTTTGCAGTGTTTGATGAACATCTGAGAGTTCCCAATTCCTGCCAAAGTCACTGGGCGCTGCAGGGGCTCAGGTCTTCTCAGGAAATGTTCGGGCTTACTCCTGGGAACTGCTTGATGAAGAAAGGCCTATTGATGCTGAAAGGAAGCAAAAACCTTTTAATGGCTGAGTAATTAATATATTTTTAAACTTGGCAACATCAATAGGAAATTAATAAATAAGAATTTAAACCCAAAGATTACTCTGGAAGAGGCAGAATGAGAAGATGCCTAATGGCTTTTGCCAGGAAAAAAACAACTTAGCTTCTGCTTAAGCAAACTGGAAGTTCTCTGCTGCCTGTTATAACAACCCACACATTCTCCACTTAATTTTTTTTTGGAGTAATCGAGAGGGCTGTGTATTTAAAACATAGGAAGAGGTGCATTCAGCATCATCTTTATGTTTTGATGGAAAGCTTGCCACAGTAATGGATTTTCTTGGAACATTATTTTTGTTCAAAAATATTTGCCAGGAGGTTTCTTAGAATCATTGTGGAAGTACAGATGGGCTGTGAGGCCTTGATCTCTTGCTTGGTGGTCTAATGCTGCTATCATACAGTCAGTAAACAGAGCTGGATAGGCTTGATGAGTTGAGGGAGCTAGAGGAAGCAAAAACTTGAAAAACAAATTCCACTTCGTATTTCTCCAGAGTGAATATATGTATTTTTGGAAAGCATATACCAAAGCTGGTTGATGATGGTGACACAGAAAATAGTTGACCATCTGTTGCTCTTCTGCCGTATGATTTCCTCTTGTCACTTGTTTCTGTTCAAATTGTGTATGTTCTGTGAAATAGATGTTGATGTGAAACAGAACTTAAAAATATCCAGCAAGTCACAACTTGATGATGTTTCCATAAAGGAAAGGAAGCAAAGGTTGGGCCGAGGCATTTCTGATGCCGTTTGTTATTAACTTTAATGTTGTCCTTCCATCTGCTTGTCCTACCGTCACTGTCAGGCAAGCTGCTTAGGTGATACAGTGTGAAAGCCGAACACATCTGTGATGCTTGGTAACTTCCTGTGCCATGCGTTTATCTATGTTTCTTTTCAAGTTGGTGGGCTGATGAATGAAACTGCATATTTAATCTTTGTAGATGTGATCCTGGCTGTATAAATTGGTGACAATTTTTCTATGGAGACTTTTAGAGCAGCAGAGCCAGGGCGCTGCAGCGAGGCTATTACAGAGCATCCCTGTCATTTCTGTTTAATCTTTTTAGGGGGTGATGTGTCTTGCCTTGAAATTAAACAAGAATATGTCTCTCAGTCTTGAGAAACGTTGGTCAGTAGCTTCTCATGATAAAGAGTCCATTTAATGACAAAACAGCTTCAATAAATTTGTGATTTCCTGCAGTTGTACTGAAAGGAAATGTTCTCTCTTAATGTTTCAGAGGGAAGAGGTCCCGTGCGTTTGGAAGGAAGTGACCGGTCGTTTGTGTTTGCTTTTTAGCCTTTCTCCACCCCCTTCCCTGCTGCTGGAATAATTTCTTTTGGGGCCCAGCAATATAGCTTATTACTCTTAAGACTAAAGCAGATTTTTATTCTCATTTCGTTGTCATTTGGAGAAAACACAGGACAGGAGGAGAGGCAGAATTTTTTCCTGCACCACTCTTTCTTGGAAATGTTGTCATGGGCTGGATTGTTACGTATCAGTGTTTGAAACCCTGTAGTAAGGATTGTCATGCCACTGAGAGTGGCTTCAGAGCACATTGGTATTTTCATAGTTTGTGTTACAGACCTAAGCCTGGATGATGTCATGGGTCAGGGTGTATGCTTTGCTGAACTTATAAACCAAATCTCTCATAACTGGAGCCAGTGGACTACCTTCTCCAGCATGGGATGCTTTGAGCCTAGGAGTATTTTACTGTCTCAGTCTGTTGCAAAGCATGATTTGGTGTTTTTTTTTTGGGCGGGAGGGATTTGTGCATGTGTTTACTTCTTGTGGAGCATGTTTGAAGATGTTCAGGACTAATATTTCAGGGCAGACATTCAGTCTTATCTGCCTGTTTGACCATACTGGGTGTTTGGGTTTTCCTGGTGCCATGTCAGGTGTAGCCCAGCTGCAGAGAGTGCAGCACTGTTTTTAAATATCAAATGTTGAACTGTTTTCCTCCTGAAGACAGATGCAGTGGGACCATGGAGTCCGCCAGTTCTCAGGCTCCCATGTGCTTGGAATATTGGTGCTAAGCAAGCCTGGAGGTCCAGTTTCCCAAAGCATTTCTGCAAATCAGTAAGGAAGAGCTTGGGCGTGGTTTTGGTTTTGAGGTTTTTTGAGTTTCCATTCTCGGAAAATCTAAATATCAAAGGTGCTGATCTGGAGAGGTTGCCGAAGAACAGGAGCTGGGGATTCGCCCTGCAGCTTTGGCAGTAGCAAGGTTAGGGCTCCGTCTGCATGTGAGAGGGACAGCTTGCTGGAGCCTGGCAGGCGGCTTCGCTACACAGGTTTCCTCTGATGGCGCCTGGCAGGCAGTGGAGACCTCCTCTCCTCTTGGCACGGGTCCACGCAGGGCCTGGCTGACTGTGGTTCTCCAATGCTTTCTGCCTGGCTTCCTAACAGTGACTCTGGGGAAAACTGTGCAGTGTTATGTGTTACAGCATAACCCAGGTTTCAAAAGCTTGAAGGAGCATACTGACAAATACCCTACATGGCCAGGTTAATGGTGGACAGAAACAGTGTCTCCACAGGTGTTGGGACTAGGATAACTACAGGCTTGCATTAAAAAAGGGGACATTTCAGTAGGCAGCAGATGCTTCTGTTTGGAATTAGAATGCTGTCTAGTACAATACAATTTATTTGTTTTTAAGTAAAAGCAGCTCAGTATGAGATGAAGTAGCACGAATGGAAACCTGATAACCTACATGGTAAAATATATGAATTAAAATGAGTTTTAGCTGTTGTCTTCAGGTAGTTTAAGAGCTTGCCTGTAACTTAGAGAAGGGAGGGCTGGTGCTGTCAGCTGTGTGACCAAATAAGTAACTACTCAGTGTTTATTCCCATATCCTTACGGTTTTAAAACTGTACCTTCTCCTGTGCACTGAAGCTGGAGGAAAGCTTGCAACAAAAATTAGTTTGATCTGCTTCAGAAGGGGAGGCAGAGGGTGGATGGTGATCCTGAACAGCAAAATGGAGGGGAATGACCCCTCGCTTGGCTGAACCAGTCGCCAGCTGTGCATGGCCAGCAGCCTGGGCCGCTGGTCACCATGACAGCATGAAGAGGTCTGCAGTAGTAACAACGCGTGACTAACCTCGCTGAGCAGTGCCCGCTAGTCCTGTACATGTGAGAGCACCCGTGTCTGCTGAGCTGTCCCAGAGCAGGCACGTTCATCTTCTTTTAAACCTGCAAGAACTGGCATTGTGGTAAAAAGGCGGTTTCCCTTCCCCTCCCCTCCATCCCTCCTCTCTTTCTCTTCACACACTCTTTAAAAAGAATTTATTGCTGGGAAGAGAGCTTGGGGTCAAGGAAGGTTCAGGGAAAGAAAAGGCCTTTAGAAGCTATTACAGCTGCTGTTTTTGCAGCAAGTGGCATGTAAGATGTTTTACATTCGGTATTGGGACACATATAGGAAAGATAGCTACTTTGTATCATAAATATTATTGTTGCAAGAGATACCAGTTACAGTTGTTTAGGGTTTTCCTTTTGTTTTAAAGTAATCAGAACCTCTGAATAAAACAGCTTGATTGCTCTGAATTTGGATGCTCGCCAGCCTAGAAATAGAAGGATATCCGTAATCCACATGGACATAGCACAGTGTTTTAGAGAAAACAATTTGCAGGATCATAATACATGACTTGGGGCTGGTTGTCTTCTGGGTTTTTTTTGGTTCTTTTTTTTTTTTTTTTAATTGCTGCTGTTAGTTTTTAAAGTGCTTGTAAGTTACGGTTTCTGTTGCTTTAACTTGAGATCTAGTGAGCTGTTTACAGCAAGGCATAATGTAAAACAAAAACCCTGATCGGCCAGTGCTTACAGCAGATTTTATGCTGGGAGAACAAATAAAAATAGCCCCTGAGGTTTTCCCCAGTTCCTCCAACATGTCAGACTGATGTTCTGCTTGCCTCCTTTCCAGTAAATTTTTGCTTGTGCATGCATGTGTACATACATGTTCTGTTTTGTCTTAAGACTTGATATTATTGCTAGAGTTTGTGGTAAAGAGGCTGAAATATTAGTAATACTGTGCTAATGCTTTGGTTTGTGATTAACATTTATGAACTCAAACTTCTAATATTTCAGGGTTGTTTGGTTGGGGGGTGGGGTGGGTTTTTTGTTTTGGTTTGTTTTTTTGAAAGGTGCAGAAGCTGAACCTTGTGAGCTGATGTAGTGTCCCAATGATGACTTCCCTTCATTTTGCCGGAGGTTTGCACATGTGTGCCCAGGTCAGGCCTGTTTTGCATGACTGAAGAATGCTCTCTCATTGCCCAACACAAAGTCTGTTCAAACAAATACGAATTCTTTGCCTATTTCAGTGGGCTTTGGCTCACTCTCCTGCTCTGCAAGTTGAATCAACTAAACAAAACATAAAACTTCTCAGTCAGGATTTCCACTTGTTTGTTTCACAGCAGGGTCTCACTGTGGAGTGATTCAACCTCTCAGTGCTCTTCCAGCCAGGAAGATGGACATGTGGTTACACTGATATTTGTAGATCATCACTAATGCTTTTCGGTGTTGGTTTACTGCTGATAGTGTCATGCTGTTTTGTATTTTCCTGCTAGAATAGTAATCTGGATAGTTGATGGCTCCTGCCCTTTTTACCCAGCAACCATAAGAAAAAAAACCTTAAAAGGTTTTTTAAAATACCAAGTCATGTTCTCAGTAGGTTTATCATACAAAGTGAGAACACGGGTGAACATGTGGATACCCTCGGACTCCCCATCTCAGCTTGTAACTGGATCCGTCTAACATATTGTATATATTTTTTTGTTTGTTTAAGAAGGTTGATCTACATTATCTCCTTGCTAATAAATCTTATGTAAAGAAGGTGATCAGAGGAGCAAATTTTAGATTACTGCTGAAAGCTAGGCAAGCAAGGGGTAGTGTAGTCATTACAAGGATAGGATGCTTGACTCTGGTAGTGTGCAGAGGTTGTTACTCAAAAGTCCTCAGTGTTTTGTAGGAATGCCCACTACTACAGTAATGAACCTAGAAAGATCTCAAGTATGAAATACTATTGCATGTGCCTTACTAAACAATAATGCAGATTATAAAGTGATGTGGTATGCTCTAGTAGTGACGTTAGAGTTTTTGCAAGGTAACCAAGGTTGTTGGGGAGGTAGGGAATGGGTCTGTTAGAAGAGAAGTTACTCTTTTAGTCTTGACAGCATTCCCCAAGATACTTGTGTTCAACCTCATGGCTTTTATGTCTTTCTCTGTCCCCTCTGAAAGAGGCAAACAATCTCTTACCTGGGAAGAAAATGACATTGGCTTATTTTAAAACAATCTGTGTTAAAAAGAGATGGATTTGCTGTGGCTTTTGTCCTCATGTATTGTTTAAATGAGCATTTTAAACCACTTTCATTTCTTATAATCTTTGGGTTCAGCAGAGAGCTATGCCAGCTCAGCAGCTTGTGTCCAGGAGGCCTGGATCTGAAGTGTGCCGCAACAATCTGCAAATTGCAGTAGCAAATCTATTCTGGGGAAAGCTAGCACAATATCTGTGGGTGCTGCATACTCCAGCCAACACCATGAGTAATTTAATAAGTACTAGGGAGAAAAACAAACAAAACCAAGTATGTATATTTAATGTTGAAGTTGTATTAATAAAGTACTGTGTAGGTCTGAGTGCTTGGCATTCATGGTGTGGATCAAGACAGAAGTAGCACCAGGACAGGCTAAGATGTAGGCAATGTTGTTCAGACCAAAATGTGTATATCAAAAGATGCAAAGCAGGAGAAGGACCTTGCTCTCTTTAACACAGTTGTCACACTTGTAAACAGTAGGTCCCCTTTGTGTCTTTTAATTTCCTTTATGTCCCTCTGTCTATTGAATGGTGAAAATTATGGCTGAAGAACTGGCAGGGGAAAATATGACTGGGAAAACTGAATACTATTGTTAGGCTCAAAAATATACTTGGTGGTAGCTTCAAAAGGAAAGAAGTCAAAGTGGGTGGGGGAGAGCTGGAGCTGAGCACCTGCTTGCAGTAAGAGTCTTGATTAGTCTGAACACATCAGAAGAGCTCCTTGCAAGAGACTTGTATAATTTGTTAAGGGAAGATATTGACAGCAGGGCAAAGAGGCTGGGAAATGGCAAGAAGCAAGGACTACCGCCAAGGGCAGTGGTTTTGTTCCTTTGCCCTCCCCACTGTGTTGACTTGAGTGGTCTGCAGCCGTGGGGGAAATGAACTGGGGACTGAGGGGGAAGAGGAGCTGATTGATCCAGGTTAAATTAATGCCCTCAAAAAAACCCAACCCAACAAAAACAGCAAAAAATTTGTTCTAAAGTTGGCATTGGTGTTCCTGACAATGGGCCATAGTGTCACAGATTGGTGAAGAGGATGTTTCATAGGTTTCCTTCGTGCTAAAAGCCAGCATCTCAGCTTTTAAAACCATCTTTTGTGGGGTGTTTTGGTTTTTTTTTTTTCATGCTTGCTGTTAAGGGAATTTTTTTGAAGTTTATATAAAGGATATATACAGATCATTTTTTACTTCCTGGAATGTTTGGAAAACGGTATTTCATTCAGTAAAAATTTTCCAGGTAATTTGAACAGATATGTTTTAAAAATTCTGTCAACTTGAAATGCATTTGCTAAAAATCCCATTTGCACACATACAATTTCAAGCAGCCGATGTAGCCAAGATTGTTTCTGGTTTGCTGTATGACTCCTAATTTTTTGTCTTCAGTAGTTGATATCTCCCATACCTGGCTGCACAAAGTTTTCCTGGCACGCAGAGGGCAACTGACCAAGTAACTGATTATAGATATGAAATTACTCACATGCATAATGACATCAGATGTGAAAAGGAAATGCTTCTATATTGTTTGTAACAGAAGGATTGTGTATATTTACTGAATCAGTGATCTGTGATTCCTTTTTATTTTTAAAATTGTATCATTTGCAGAAGTGGAGTACATAGCAAAACAGAAGTTTCCAGTAAGCTCTATGTTTGGAAACAGTTCAGTACTAACAAAGTTGGAAACTATTTCAAATGTGCACAGACTAAGCCCTGAATATGTTTTTCTGTCTTAATGGCACAAGTACATCCTTGCTGCAGTTCCATATATGGAAATTTGCCATCAGACAACATCATTTTCCAGCACTCATGTTGAGTCAGGAAACCCCCTCTGCAGTAGTCTTGGTTAACTGTTACAGCAAAGCTAATCCTCTGCATCTGCTTTTGGGATGATTAAACTTTCTGTAGATTATGATGCGTGTAGTATTTGACAAGATGTCACTCGTAGGGAAGACAAGGCTCTTCTCTTCCAAATAGGGACACTTGAGAAGTTGAACCCACTAAGAAGAATATAGGAATCGTATGTATGCAGTAGAATATGCAGTAGAGTCGAAATAGGAGAGAAAAACCTGCGTCCACATACTATGCCTGCATGCTTTTTCTTCCCAAATGTCCATAAATATTAAAGCAATAAATTCCCTTATTTTGCAGTGGTGTTTCACTGTAGTATAGTTTAAAGGATCTTGTTTTCCATGAAGTCATCCTGCTGTGCATGTAACACAGCTTTATTGCTGTTCTGATGCAGGGCTGGTGGAGTTGAGTGCATGTGTATGTGGTTGAGGAGGAACAGCGGGGTCTGACCTGGTGTTTTCCAAATTTCTAAAACCTTCTCTTTAAATATATTTATGTGGTCGCTTTAAATGCAACTACATAGTTTGCCATGTAAGCAGCTTTCCAAATGTCTGTTTAAAGTAGAGAGTAAGTTATCAGGCCTGTTTATAAAGTAGGCAAAGTTCAGTCTCTGAAAGTGGCAACACCGTCAAAATAGTGGATTCTTTTTTACTCTCGGGTGAAGAGTTAGGGCAGAAGTCTGGAGGAGAACAAAACCAGTAGTTTTCATATTGATTCCTGCAACTGGATTTGCCAGCTCATGCACTTATCACCATGTTGACTTCTTAATTTGTGTTTCACAATTAAATGGATGGATAGTTTTCCCCTTCATGCCCTTCTTGATATATGCTATTGAGAGTAGAAATCACTGAGAAGGATGCCATGCTGTACCTTGTATGTTACATTATTATGTGATATGGCAAATACTTGACATAACTGGTTCGTCAGCTATAACCACCCTGTGGATTTCAAAATTACTTTCATGCTGGACCTATACCATTGTCTGAAAACCACGGTTTCTGCACGAAGTAGATACTAGTTGATAACGCTGGTGTAAAATGTTAACCATCCTTTCTTTCTTTCTTTCCTAAAGCTTGTACAACGAAGACAGGAACTTGCTGCGTATTCGAGAGAAAGAGAGGCGAAATCAGGAGGCTCTGCAGGAGAAAGACAAGTTCCCTGAGAAGACTCCCCTCTTTGCAGAACCCTATAAGGTAAATGGTAGGGGGGTGCATGGTGGAGGGAGAGGAGGAAAGAGGGTTGGGGTGGAAGAGGGTAGCTGTGGCCTCTGCATATGGTATCATAGACTTGAGCATGATACATGCAAACACAGCATCTTCCTGTCTGCTTAACTTAAATTTATCAGAGTATGTGCTTAAAGCTCTGTAGATGGTGCAAGTAGAGTATAGACTTTGGGTTGGGCAGATTCATTTGGGAGCCTCCTGTAGTCTGGGAGTTTGAGGGAGGGTGTTCAAGAGTAGCTTGGCTGCCTGCCTGCCTGCAGCTGTGGTTGAAACAAACTGGCCTGATGTTAGAGCTCCTGAAGACTGCAGGCACACCTGCAATCTTGGCTCAGAAGAACTAATACTGACTAGAGCAGTCCCACTTGCTTTGGAGAGACTGCATACAGGATCAAGATGAGCTTGTGTAACTTCACTTATGGTGATGCACAGTGATAAAAATAAGATCCTGAAGAATGTCTCTTCTTGAGCTATTTCTTTTGGGGGGGAAGGGGGAGGGAAGGGGTCCATGCTTTTAAAATTTCCCCCTCTCTGTTCTTCTGTTGCAGACTACTAAAGAAGATGAGTTGTCAAACCGAATTCAGAACATGCTGGGCAATTATGAGGAGGTCAAGGAGCTCATCAGCAACAAATCCCATCAGAATCTCATAGGGATTCCAAAAAGTGTTGCTCCTCTGATCCCACAAGGAAAGCCTGATCGTCCATACTTCCCTGAAAAGACCAGCCATACATTACCATCCTCATTCCACCGCACAACCCACCATCCACCCATGGGACCTACGGCTGTAGCTCCTCCCCCTCCAAGCCACTCCGTTCACTACCAAAAGGCACAATCAAGAACAGAAGCAGCTTCAGGTTTGCACACCAAGAGTCATAGTGTATCAAATGGTCAGAGCCAAGGTCAAGAACACAATCGTGGTGGCCAGGAGAGTCATGCAGGTTTTCACCACAAGAGAAATGACAGGCATGCGGTTGGTGAAGGTCATGCTAATGAACTGCAGCCTTCCATTTTGGCCCGTTCTCCATTGCTGTCACCTGTGTCTTCTCCAGTGGCACCCCCGTCACCTCTACATTCCAGCCAGCATAGCAATTCCAGGTCACAGAACAGCAGCAAAAGTCATGGGCCAACCCACAGTCAAAAAAAATCATCTCAGGACCTAGTGACAGGATCACAGGAGAAGGAAAGTCAGGATAGCTCAGCTGTTACCCTAACCAGCACCACTCAGCCTTCCTCTCAGACTTTTCCCCCACCATTGCCATCAAAAACCAGTGCAATGCAGCAGAAACCAACTGCCTATGTCAGACCAATGGATGGCCAAGATCAGGCACCAGCTGAATCACCGGAGCTCAAACCTCTCCTGGAGGAATACCATGGAGAACCTGATGAAAAAATCTTAGATTTGAAGGCGAACACTAAAGCCAAACTATCCAAATTGGAAATCCCTTCTGAGCCTGTAGAGGTGAGTGCAATTGTTGCAGGGCTCTGTTGCTGGCAGGGTAAGTTCAGCTGTGGAAGAACAGGTCATCAAAGGGCAGAGACTACTGGAAGCAATGATGGCTATACATGTGTTGTCGTATTTAGAAGGTGCATTGTGAGGTTGGCTTTTGCTGACCTGGGTGACAGAACTGGATGGTGAAAATGGAACACTTGCCATGATTCTGATTTTCTCAGCGAAGCTGCAGCTGCTTTTGTGATTAGACAGAGTGCTTCTGTTGCTGTGATTTTTGTTTTGCCTCTAACGATTGTTGAAAAGGAAAAGGGGGAAATTACGTGCAGAGTAGGTCGAGTGGTGATGCACCTGAAGTTAGTACATGCAGAGAGTCCATACTCAGACTGAGTGCTGGTGGGTAGAGGCCCCAAATCCTCACTGAATATTGGGGCAGCTGACTATGCAGTGAGTTCTGTGGTCACCTGGTAGGCTGAAGGTTTTGGGGCTTTGTGATAAGTGACTGGGAACACCACAGGGTTCTTCTAAGTAAGTTTGTAAGTTCTCACTATAGACCCCCAGGAAAATATTAATGTGGGAAAAAAGAGATCCTGTAGACTCCTGCCATGTTGTTCTTCCTTGGGAAACACAACAGCATTCTGTCTCCCATTTCATCAAATGCCTTTTAAGCAAGTTCTGAAGGTAAATTTAGTGCAGAGGTGGAATTCTCAATAAGGAAGATCCTAAAAGTTCTGTAAAACTTTGCATTCAAGCAAAGATACTTTCTTTCTTGTCCCAGCTATGAGCAAAAATGAGCAGAACTCTGCTATGTGTTTGTTCTTATCAGCAGAAGACAGCCTAGGCATCAAGCTTGAGCATACCTTCGTTGCAGTCACTAACATTTGTCCTTTTCTGCCAAGGACTGAGAGAGATGTTGCAAAAGACATGGGATGGGAAGCTGCAGTTGTTGCAGTGAAGAGGTGACGGTTGGACCAAAGACAAAATGTGTTGCATGTAAAACTGGTTATTCCTACTCATCTGAGAACAACTTCCTCCTAATATGTAGTATTTTCTTGAGAGTGAAAAACTAGCTTATTAATTTGCTTCCCCCCCCCCGCATTTAGAAATTAATAATGTTTTGGGGCTTAGATTTCAATCTTCAGTTAGAATCTGCAATTTCAATCTGCAGATAGATTTCTGCCTTCCTGTGCTCTTTCATCTTTCATTGTGCTTTTTTGGTCATTTTCATGGATTGCTCTTTTCCAGGTTGAGTCATTTCAATTGGTTGCAGCAAGGTTGAATGCAGGGTATTGCAGATTAGCAGGTGCAATTCAGAACATAACACTGTTGCTCTTGTACTACTTCAGTGGCCCTCTTGCCAGAAGGAAGAAAACTTCAGAAAATGGGGATTTTTTCATATACTTTTCCCTGCATCTTGAGTTGGTTAGAGATCACATGGAGTGTGTGGCATAGGCTGGCGCAGTTGAGTTGGGTTAGATTAGTCTGTTCTAGCTTTGACTTGAGAGACAAGGAAAGAGCAGCAATCAGAGTGGTTGGGAAGGCTTTTCTGTAGATTTCAGAAAGCATCTCTCACCTACGTTTGAGCCCTGCTGTGAAGTCCAGTGGCTTCACAAGGAGCAGGTGTGTTGTTTAGGACACTATTAGGAAACTTCAGGGGAAGGGGAGGGCTGGAATTATAATTGCTTCTTAACCAGGGGCTTAAGAAGTGGCTCCTTCCTTTACAGTTATTTTGATACAGCAAGATTCCTTGTTATACTCCATCTGTTTTTGCTGATCCCAAGACCACCTGTGTGGTTTGTCACGTGCGGTGGCGGCAGAAGCCTTGGATCTCAGATGTGCTCTAGGTTAAAGCAGCTTGAAGCTCGCACTGATAAAGCAGTGGGAGAGGAGCAGCGCTGCTGTTGGTTGTGTGGTATTCAGCAAATGCGCGCTCTTCTTCGTTGTGCCCTTGGAAGCATGTTGTGTGCTGGTGGTCCCCAGCTAAGGGACCAGTACATTAATTCTGCCTGCCTTGTGGTTCAGCTTCCTGCGAGTTCAGACACACTTGGTTCCCAGGTACGTTTGGCAGTTCTACCACGCTCATCCTTCAGCGCTGAGAATAGTGCTACGCCCTATGGGATGTAGGATTCCACAGTGCTGACCTAAGGCAGCTGAGCAAGGAGAACTACAAAGATAGTTTTCAAATTGTATTTTGCCTTTGTTATAAAAAGGGAGAGTGTGGGGGCAGCCTGCTTGCCATGGAAAAGGGTGTTGATCAGCTGCAAATGGCTGTAGGCAATTTCTTGTGGAAAATGAGAGGAAACTTGCAAAATGACATTGTTGGGAAGTTGTGAAAATACTTTAATGCTGGGAGACTTTATTTGCTTCAAAGTAGGTTTGGCATTGCACATGGTACCTCAAAATAGCACGTGCACTGTGATCTGCATTTCATTATTTGCTTGACCGGATATTTTACTCCTGGAGGAGAGGTAAAGCAGTGCAGGGCCTTACCTTCTGCATTACCCATTCTTTATTATCCATTGCCAAAATGATAAAGGGCATTTCTGGGTTTAAAACGTGTTTAAAAGTTTAAACCTAAAACTAGGTTTAAAACTGCAGTTCCTGGGGTTTGGGTGTAGGTTTTTTAATATTTTTTTGTTGAGAGGCCATGCTTATTTTTCAGAAATTAGACTTCCTCGTTCTTTCCCAACTCTCCTGATCCCACTTCTGTTTTCATCTTATCTTTTTTCCCATCGCCATGCTTTTTATGTCATCTCGTGTATCTCTGGTTTAATATGGTTTTAGGTAGGGCAGCATTAGCGATGATGCTGTATGATGAATGAAACTTCTTTCTCACTTTCCATTCAGCACAGGACTCTGAATCCAAATGCCCATAAAAATCCTACAGCTGCCAGAGCACAAGTAGTGTTACCCATGCTGGTCGGGGAGTGCTAGTAGATCTGCGGCAGAGTAAGAACGTAGTAAAAAGGGAATTGAAGGTAATGAAAGAAATGGTTTTGCACAAACCAAAACCCTGGTTTTAATTATATGCTTAGTCCATTTCAAAGATGATAGATAAAACCTTGTGTGAGTATGCTGAATGATCCTCATTTGAGGCAGATATCTCTAGATTGTGACCTCTGACTTTTTCTGTGCATAGACGTTTTGGAAAATGGCTCTGTAAGCTCTAGTGAAAAATCCCGTTACTTCATATTCTGTTTGTTTCAGGCTTGTCATTGTCATGTGTACTTATTTCTGTTTGGTTTCAATGGTTAACATATATTTGATGATACAGTCTTTCAGTGCTAAAGCCTGGGGAGTGAAGAGGAAGAAAGTGTGTGATTGCACACCTGGATGTATTTCTTGTGTGCTGGATGTACAGTGTGAGAGAGGTGATTGGGGAACAGGGCTGGGTTGGTTTGCATTTAGGAAACATCCACTGAGGTATGTTGCGTGCAGGTGAAAGATTTATGCAAAGAGAGGATCTTGGGAAGGCTAATCAGGGGGTCCTTTGGCTGAAAAGTTGGTCCTCCCTGTTGGTTTTTGGTGAAATATGAGCTGTGGGGAGGCTCCTGCCCTCCCATGACCCTGACAGTGAATAGGTCTAGGCTAGCACAAACTGCTGTTCTTCCCTCTTACTCCCAGGAACTGGGAGCATGGTTTTATAAATGTTATAATTTGTAACTGTTTGGCCTCAGTTACACTGAACAGCCACATGCCAAATACAGTTTTTCCTATGATCTCCCCTGGCAAAATTGAGGAAAGCCATTTCTCCTACCACATGTTTTTTGGCTAATTGAATTTCTAAGGCGTGTGTCACCTGCAGCTGTGAATTCATTATTGACAGCTTCTGTTCATGGCAACACTGACAAGTTAAGCCTTTCAGTCTGAATAGACAAGCAGATTCACTGTAGAGTGAATTAATCCACAGTGGATAACTGTGCAGTGACTCACTTTGCATTCACATAAAGAAACTGAACAGTTCTTTTCCCTTTTCCCCAAATAAAAACCTTTGCTTTCAGATGTCATCCCTGTCTCTTTAAGGCATCTTTCCAAACTTATTGAGAAGGCTTAAAAATATAGCATATGTGAAGCTTAGATGTATCCTTTCTCTTAATGTTGCCAGGTTTTACCTCTTCCCCCAGCACCTAAACAAAGATGCTTTTAAAGCCATCCTATCTTTTCATGTCTTCAGGAGAGTGCAGCACCAACAGAGACCCTTGTATTACACCCATTGACAGAGACTGTGATGTCTTAAAGGGAATTTGCTTGTGGCAGGGCCAAGAAGCAGTGAGGCTAGTTTGAGAGTGTTTATAAATCCTCAAGCATTATTAAGGGTATAGTGTCTGGAGGAATGTGTAGTACTTGATGCTTACTGAAGATTTGGCTTTGTTTTCCTGGCAGTTTCATAAACATTAGGGAGTAGCTCCTTTTATCTCATCTAATGAGACCTCATTGGACTCTCCTCTTTCACCTACAAACTGGGAAGCAACCAATTAAAAAAAAACCAAACAACAGTGAAGGAGCCCAGATATGTTAAGTCTTTTTGGTAACACTGTATTATCCTTGAAGCACAGCATACACAGAAAGATCTCTGTGTTGGAAGTGGGATTGCTGTCATCGAGCTCTGTTCACCTCAGTAAACATTTGTGAATGGTTACCAGTTAAAACATGATTGTTTCATAGTATATAGAAATGACTAACTACCTAGAAAGAGGTTTGGGTGACAAAAAGAAAAAGTCCATTCTAGATAAAACATTTTTCACTGACTTTTCTCCATGGCAGCTGAGCTTTTCTACTGGCAGGAGTAGTCAGAGAGGTGAACCCTGTAAACTAGAAATAAGTGTATTGCTTTAATTCTGCGTCCTTTAAAAATGAAAATCTTTAAAAATATATATAGCACTGTCATTTGGTCTTACATAATGAATACAGAGTATTTAGCATTAAGCTACTGTTCTTTTCTTTCTACCAACCTTATATTTATTTATCATTTACTGAATAGAGGGGAGATTGGGCTTTTTTTTCCCCCCCTCTCCCCTTTGTATTCCTTGTTTTGATTCTTCCCCCCCCCCCGCACCAAGAGAGGTAGCAAGTTGTTATTTCTGTGTCTCCTCTGCTGCGCTCTCTATAGTCAGAAGTGCCTTATGTGATTGGACAAAGGTTTCCTTGCTTCATGATGAGCATTGTGTAAATTTGTCTTTTTGTTGGTGTGTGACTCCTAAAGAAGCAGATCAAACACACAAATGACAATTGTTACTACTAGATTTTTAATGTTTGTTTATGGTCTCCAGGACAAAGAACGCTCTGGAAGAGCTGGAGGGTTGGGGGCATGTGGGGCAAGGAGCAGGTGGTTGGTTCAGAGGCCTAAAGGACAACTGTTACTTCAGTTTAACTTGACTCTGATGTTCAAAGTTCATGCGTCAGACTGCAAAAGCCGTAAATTAGAAGTAGTCTTGTTCATCTTCCTCTTTGATGCTTGGAGAAGGTACACTCAGGTCCAGTGTTCAACTACCAGCTCTCAGCTGCAAGGCTTTTCAGGTTTGAGATCCTTGCTTGCTTGCTTAGCAACAGGGCCTGGACTTGGCTTTTATGCAAAATACCAATAATAGGGGAATTATTAAAAAAAACCAAAACCCACAAACAAAACACCAACACCCACAAAAACATAGTGCTGCATTCAGCCATCAGGCCACCAGAAACAGGTGGTGTTTGTTCTTCCTGCTTGGAAGCCCAGCTAGGGAGTATCAGTGTGAAGAAAGGAACAGGGGTCCTGCATCTGCCTGGAGTGTATGGTGAGGAGGGGAAGGAGGAGGTGCCACAAAACAGTGTTTCCGAGAGAGTGGTTGAGTCCTCAATAGGTTCTCCCGTCAGGTATGGACAGACTGAGCTCTTTGGTAAAGCCAAACCCGACTTCTTTCCATAGAGTGTCCCTGGGCACCATAGCAGGCATTTGTCCAAATTTGGTTGCTAAATTCAAAAAAGTAGTTAGATGGGGATTTGCAAATCCTGCAGAGAGTAAGAGAAAGATAGATACAGATAAGGTCAGGCAAGAATTTCCAAAAACTTCATTACATCTTTCGAGATGACTCAGAAGTCAGTGTCTCATCCAGACTGGTGTGAGAAACTCAGGCCTAAATGAGTTGTCATAGCATATTAATCGCTGGGAAGTTTTTGGTTGAGGTTTTTTAGGTGGTTGTTCTTCCTATGAAGGGCTTGTGATCAGCCATCCTTACTGGAAGCAGTTATGATTCCAGCACTGCATTTGGACCATAGTCTTTCTCACTGGCAACTGTAAAGAGTGCTGAGTTTAAAAAGGAGGGACCAAAAAAACAAAAACAAAAAAAAACACCACCCCACAACCCCGCAAAAAACCAAACCAAACCCAAAATCCAAAAGAAAACCTGTGGTCCTCTGCAGTTTGCAAAGTCAGGGGACAACACACTGAATTTAAGGACAACTTAAGCACACTTCTGTTGTTAACTACTGCTGTGCAGAACAAAATCAGTGCTTGTTAAATGTTGTGTATGTAAACAGCTAGCTTTTTCCTGTAATAACCCATTTTGTGTTAATGGCTGCATGTTAATAAGTAAAATTAATATCCTGCAGTTGTGGCTATGAGTAATTTTCCAAACTTTCATCTGTACAACAGGGACTAACACACACAAGTTTTACGAAGGTAAGTGAATAAAAGTGTGGAGAAATATTCAGATGTAGTAATCCTGAGAAGGTGTCAAAATGAAATTGATAACCCTGTTTTCAAAGCAGAGGGTTAGTAGTGAGCTCTGGTAAGTCAGACAAGAAGCAGTGGTTTGGAAGTGAGGGGAAGCCCAGCAAGTGCTGTAAGCTGCTCTGTAAAGCTCCCTCTGTCCAACACAGCAATGGAAAAACATCTATATGGGACAAATTCTCATGTTTCTCCTGAGCGCTTGATGTTGTCAGGTTAATATTTTTGAAACGCAGGGCAATTGGAATGCAGGAATGAGTGGCTGGCTTGTGAGCGAGTATGGAAAACATCAGTGAGATGGTTTTGCTGGATCCCTCAGGTTTCCTAACTCTTTTGTGAGCCATGGATGTCGAGAGCCAGCTGTGTAGAGAGCAAGGGGAAGGTAGCACGTGCCACTGGGGCTGCAGTTACGTTAGGGTAAGCTGTGGTTTGAGGGGGACAGCACAGAGTTTGTGGGCTTTGCTGGTGCTGCCCATGAGTCCCAGGGAAGGAAGGAAGGAGGCATCATTTGAAGGTGGCTGAAAACAGGTTGTCTAAGAGTCTGCTCTATCTTGCAGGGGTTTCGTATGAGGATGCTTTCCTTGTGCTATAATTGCTAAACAAAACCAAATCAAACCTGCAGAGCTTGTCCGCAAGCTGTGCTTAGCTTGAGGTTTGTGGTCTCTATTTTAGTCCTTCAGAAAAGCTTGGGTGCCTGAAGGCCTGACTTGGCAAATCGCTTTAGCAGAAAAACTAGTAAGTAGTAGTATCTCTTTCTGGGAACCTGGAATCATTTGTCTTGAGAAATATCATTGCTTCACTTTCACTGATTGTAATGGTTATACTGACAGAATTTGAAAGAGGAGTAAACCCATAATGCAGTGAGCTGTATGCTGGGTATTTTCCTTCCTCTGAAGGATATATATTTTTTTTTTTTAATTGGCTCTTCAAGAAAAGCCCCATCTTCTACCTTGAAGGCTTAACCATTGCTGTCATTACTTAAACCAGTGCCGCCCACCCCTCCAGTGATGATGGTGAAGTCCTTTGCCAGAGCTGCTTAGCATAAGTTAAATTTTGGCGGAAGGACCCAGCCTGGAGGCCAGCATGAATTACCTGACCCTGAACAGTATTCTGAATTTGAAGCCAAACATGAAACTCCACCTTACAGGAGGTTGCATTATATCCAGATTTATTAACTTCTGAACAGTAACAAGTCTAATTTTAGTTTGGTGAATGACAAATGTTACTGCTTCTCTAGAACTGTCTTAGAATTGGGAATTATTACTTCTAACTTTTTAACTAATGAAATTTGCTGTACAAATCTTTTAAGTGCAGAAGCAGCCTGTGCCTTTGCAGACGAAGCTTAGCTGCTTTGATAGCAACTTAAGGAAAGCAAATTCAATGAAGGGAGCAGGCTACAGAAAAATATATATATTACAAAAAAGTGTATGGGGGGGTAGTTTGGGAATGGAAACAGTATTCCCCAACTGTCAGGTGGGCACCGCAGCTGCATCAGCATTACTGGTTTGTGAAGCAGCTTGTTTGGGACAGTAAGCTTCCAAGGGAGGAAGTGAGCTACCAGCTGCTGGGTGGTGTGTCAGGGAGGGAGGGGTTAGTTGGTTTTAATGTTTTGTTAAGCTGAAGTGGTTGTTTTCAAACCTTGTGTGGATAGTAATAGTTTGTAGTAATTGCCTGATGCTCCTGCTAAAAATCTGTGTGGAAACAAGAAAACTTTGTGTCATCCTTATCTTTGGTTATTGTTCATATGGGTCTCCCATGGTGACTGCTTGCAAAACTGTTGTCTGAACAGAGTAATATGTACTCACGTAGTGGTATCTCAAAGAAGGAATTGTTGTGGGGAAGGAGCAGCAAGTGAAAATAGAACTTGGGTTCCTTGCTTGTGCGTGCATGTCATGAATGAAATTCAAGGAGGTTGTGATCAGCAGCAGAAACATTAAAAGGGGCATTTCACACTGCGAATGCAATGATTGTTACTGCCCAATATTCTGACAAACAAACAAGAGAAGTGATGTGGAAAGCCTGAGGAGAAGTCTAAGAGCAGATGACAGCCAAACCTTCCAATAAGGCAACTTCAAAGCAAGCACTGAAGGCAGGGAGAGGTGGCAGGCAACGTGCATGTTAATGAGCTCAAAACAAAACACAGCCACTGGCAGCTTATCGCTGCCAGTTTCAAAAGTAAAGCCAGACATTTATCTCAGAGGAGGATACTGTGGTGGCCTCAACTGTTCCTCTGCCTCATCTCCAGACTCCATTGTCCTGCAGTTGTAAGGTCTTTGATTGTAAGAGGTATAAAAAGTTTTGGGTTGGTTTTTTCTTTTTTAATTTTATTTGTTGGGGTTTAAAATTAATTTTATTTTAGCTGTAGTTCTGGAAAGAATAAAAAACGAAACACAAAAACACGGTCTTTTGAAAATTCATGTCATGCTTGATGTTAGGCAGCACCAACAGATGATTTTTTTTTTTTTTTTTTTAGCCTGGGGCAATAAGCTTGTTAAAATGAAAAGCTGAGCAGCAGCTTGAATTCTGGCCTGATATCCATTTAAATGTGAGATATGTCTAAGGTTTGTTTAAAAATGATTTGTTATTTATTTAAGAATTCCTTTGGAGATTAAAGTAGAAAATGTTTCTGTCCTGGACATGGCTCAACCTGTCAGTCCTCTGCAACCAGACTGTGTTGGTTGGGGCATATTTCAGAACCTTTAAGGAAAACTGCAAGCTTCAATGGAGCCTTGAAGCTGCAGTATTTTATCCTGTGTTAAAGTAAAATGAAACAGGCAAAAAAAAAGATAAACAGCTCACTGGAGACCATAAATCACAATACCTTCACCTCTTTTCCTCCTCCTCTCCTGCATTTATGTTGCACTGGGTTTTCCCAGTGTTCCCTCTCCTACCCCCTTTGGTGGACCAAGCCAGGGGGCAGTGGGAAGGGCATAGTGTGCAAGGTGAGGAGGGTTGAACATGGTTGGCAGCTCCTGAAGTTATTTTTCTGTAGACTAAAGTATACGTCAGATTTTCATAATATACAGTTAGCTAGCTATTCATCAGCCTTCCTGTTACAAGCCTCTCTTAACAACCAGGATGGAGTTTGTCACTGGAGTTTGTATTGTGGTATAACATGCCTAAATCTGGGATGGCACTTGCTCTTAAACACAAGTCATTTGCTTAGAAGATACTTTGACTCCATCACTATCCTCTTACTGGGCATAGTGGTTGGCACCTTGGAAGACATTATGGGTGTTCATCTGCATCTTTGTAAGAGAATGGATTGTATGTCTTTCTAAGAGGACTGGGGGGTTTAATTACTTTTTAAAAAATCACTCGACAAAACCATATATTTTTGAAGTTTTTTCACATTATATATAATGATACTTTAATACTCAGTCTTGTTGTAATAGCACTTAGCCTGGTCGACTCCATTTTATTTTTCTGATTCTTTTTGTATTAAAAGATAAAAAAACAAGGAAAAAACCCACCTTCAACTTCACTATGAGGACTGAAACTGAGCTACATCATTCCCAGTGAACATCCCTGATAACTTGCATGTAAATATGCAAAGCTGTGTGGTAACCCTTAGGCATTGTGGTAAGTGTGAGCTGAAACAAATTGCAGCCAGAGGAAGGTTAACTAGAGGATTCTCTGCTGCTTGTTACACCAAGTGCCCAAAGACATATCTTGAGTCTTCTCTGTGGCCCCTTCTGGCTCGCAGAAGTGAAAGTAGTTGGTTCCTTTTATGCTCTTACATTATTTTCATTTATTTTTCCCCTTATTTGCTGTAGCAGCTGTATTGCAGGTATGTCCAGAGGCACTGACCCTGATCACTGCTCCTTGGGGTGGTTTCATAGACACAAGCAGTTTGGGGGTTTGGCAAAGCACTACTGGTTATGAGGTCAGAATTGTGTACAGCTTTTGCATTTTAAAATACATAAACAGATTTCAGCTTCTCTAGTTTTCCGTTACCTGATCTGCATGCAGTATCTTAGGAGTAATTGAAGTCAATCCCAGTGGACAGGTGGACAGAGGAGAATTATGTGGCCGTGCTGTGTTTTGGTTTGTTTGGGTTTTTTTTTGTTGCTGTTTTTGTTTGGTTTGTTTGCCCCCCCCCAACCCAGCCATAGTATGCAGGTATTATAATGTAAACAGGAAAAGCTACTTGTTGTATTTGATTTAATAGGCGAGTCCCACTGGATGCAAGAGACTTCTTTCCCTTGTGTGCCTCTCCTTTGGAAGAAGCCACATGTTTTATCCAGGCTGGAAATAAAACAGCAATAAAATGCCAAAGCAGCTCTAGTAGTTCACGTGAAAATCCTCCACCAACCTGTTTGTAGATTTTTTTAAACTCTCCACAATGTTTCTTGCACAAGTGGAAAGTGCCAAAGGGACAGATGTTGCCAATTTGAACCATACAGGGGGAAGGCAAATATTGCTAAGCAACCGTGTGCCTGAGAGAGCATTTTTCGGAGAGGAGCCAAGGGAGTTATGCCTGGGAGCGCTTGCAGCTTCTCATGGCTTGGTGCGAGGGAAGAGATTAAAAGTTCTTTCCTGTCAGGGCTGATGCCGCCAGCACAAAAGACACCGTAACCTATTGACACTGATTAGGGCTGACAAGGGAATGTATGAAAACAGGAAATCTCCCCTGCCATGTAGGAAGGCAGTAAGACATGCTCACAGAGGTAAGTGCACCTCACAGATGTGGCTCGGCACTAAGCCACCTCTGCCTCTCAACGGGAGGAGGTGAAACCTGGGCAGGCAGCCAAGCCCTGTGAAGTCTAGGGGCGGGGGGCCTTGCCTGTGTCCAACTTTCGTGTCTGGCTGGGAGTAGGTCACTAAAGGATGGGCTAGTGGGGAGAAGGGGCTGTTTTCAGTAAGTCTTGTAATTGCAGGCTGTCTCATGTAAATCAAGTTAACGTATCTAGTTATCTGAGGATGAAAGAGCTTATAAACAAGACAAGTCTTAAAATGCCTGTGTATAGTTGTGCTTCTCGCTAGCCAAGCAGCACTTCATAGCTAAGTGCCAGGCTGGGGGTCATTCTTCTGGTGGTCCTGAATGCCACTGGAGATGTTTCCTCAGAGAGTGAATTTGCCTCTTTCAAACCTCTGAATTATTCTGGCAGTATACTTCTGGTGTCTTGTTCGAGAGATGTATTTTCAGGAATAAAACATAGATTCATCTTCCTACATTGGACATCACATTAACACTCTCCTAATGCTATTTTGAGCACCTGGTCTTTGAACTGATTCTTTCTATTGTTTGAGTGAAGGGAAATGGTCAGCACACACTTTGTGTTTTATTTCTTACGTCATGGGATTTTTACTGGGTACCAGTGAACCACAGTGGAAGTAGCCTTTTTGTGGCTTGAGGATGCTCCATAGGCATCGTCTGCATCAGCACGGTGATGCATCTTATGAGTCTGGTGGTACTGCTCTTGCTTCTTGGGCTCTGTGGTGATTGCAGTGCTCTTGCCCTGTACAGGTGCTGCAGCAAGAAGTTGCTACACTGAAATGTTGGTCAGCTCTCTGGTTTTCAGTGAGCATGAGTACTAAGGGGAGAAGAGTTTTCCTGCTGTTTTGATGACGAGGAGCTTGAGAGGGCAGCTGTTCTGGTCCTGTATTGCAGAAGTGATTCCCAATGTTACCTGGTAGGGTGTGAGATTGCCAGAGCCTACCAAAGAAGGCAGCAAGTAATCGCTGCTGCCTTAGGGGCAGCAATATTGGCTAGAACACAGCTCTAGCATCCTTGGCAAGGATGGGCTCATAGTGAGGGTCCAGATCTCTGCAAGCAGCCCTGTGCATAGGGACCTGACCCCTGCAGTCTTCAGCACTGGCTGCTTCTGAAGCTGATGGCTGATGCTGAACCAGTGGTACACCGATCCTGAATTTCAGCATCTCTGGCTGACGTGCTGTACTGTTTCCAAATCTTGACTGTACCAATATGTCAATTTTTGAAAGGACATTCAGAAAGTAGTGGTATTCTTGCCCTGGCATACCACTCAGAGTAGTCTGTTTTCTATCAGTTATGCCTCCCTCTCTTGTTATTTTCCTTGTGTGGTTATTCTCTACTTCAAAGTTTCAGGTCTCATTTTTCATTTTCACTGATGTCTAATGATGTTGCTGACTGAATTATCTTTAATATCCCCCTAACTCCCAAGTGTTAGCTGCCAGTTCTCGTCATCATAATGATAAGCATTTATTACTTAGACAATAACTTAGTGCTTGTTATAAACAGCAGAATATTTTAATTCCCAGTTGGAAAAGATGATATTCCTACTTTATTGATCTTCTGCTAAATCCTTTTTCTAAACTGCATTACATTTTCTTTTCAAATTGTTCAATAGGTCAAACAGTTCATAAACATTATTAGATATTGAGGTGCTCTTTTTGCATGCAGTCAGGTGTAGCAAATAGCGCAAGACATGAACTTGGCAGTCCATCCTGCTCCAAGCGAAAGGTCTGGGTACATCTCCCAGAGAGGCTCTGCTGTCAGCCCAGCTGCCTTTGCATATATCCAACCACATGGAAAACAAACTGCAGCTGCCTGTGGACATGACTTAGCGTTCATTTCAGACCCAGCAAGCGCTTGATGCTGGAAAGCGTCCTCTGCCTCCTCCCTTCCCTGCAGCTGCCTTCATCTAATAAAAGCCATTACTGCTTTCTATGAGTCCTGCTTCTCGAGGATGCTGAATTTAATCATTTTGGTATTTCTGCCTATTCTTAAGATGGAGCTTTTCTTGAGTCAAAGGAGGAAGGTACAAGTGTGATGTTTGCCTTGGCTGCTAAGGAAATAGAGCTCAGTTGTGCTGGACTCATGGACTGATTTTTAACAGTTTAGTCACCTTCGAAATTAGTAAAAAAATAAAACTTCACCTAAACTTGCATTACTGACAAACTCCAGTTTAGGTGATTTACCCAGATGTGCACTTTCTTTTCAAGATAAATAGTAACTATTGCTATCAAATACATTGCTGTATAGTTTGGATTACACCACAGTCAGAAATACTACCTTGGCTGGCTTATTAAGCTTTATCAAGCCACAAGAAAAATGTGTCTGTTAAAAAAACACAACAAAACTAAAACTTAGTTTTCAGACCTCTTTTCCTCTTTCACTGCTTGAATTTAGAAAAAACAGTGACAGCATAGCAAGACTTACTTTTTCCTTTTCTTGAGAAATGTTGAGAATATTAAGTTTCTGTATTAGCAGAATTTTGAGAGGACTTACTTGTCTTGAATTGGAGCCTAAATTCAAGTATTTGTTTTAATGCACTATTGAATTCAATAAACAAAGCACCCCCAAAGGGAGAAATTCCTTAAGTTTAGAGCTCAAACCCACAGAAATGGAGAAAATTTTGAGTGAGCACTTCCCAATAATTTTGAAGACTAGCTGCTGTATGTATTTACAAGTATTTTTCTGTGTCTCTAGAAGGGACACACTGGCAGGGTGACTGCGCATTTTAAAAATCTATTGTAAAATAAACAATGTGTGGAATGATTCCTTATTAATGCTGTGGTATATATTTCTTTTAAAGCTTGTAGGTTTGCTGTTTTGCGGTGTTTTTTTCTTTTTTAACATGGCAGAAGAACACTAGTTTTTTTAAATATGCCTTATGCACATTGTATTTTGAATATCAGTGGCATATGAAGAATCCTATGGGTTTTGGAAGATGGAGGGTGAATTCATGTAAGAGGAGACAAAGTCATGTCAGATTTGGATCCTGCCAACCTGCTCCTTCTATAAAGGAATATGTTGGTTTCTTTCATCAGCCTGCCAGCTCATTGCTGTTCCAACTAAGTTGTAATTCAGACTTGGTGGGACATCATCTGTTTGCTAAAGGTGAAAGGTGCAGTATTTTCAGCCTGAATGTTTTCACCTGAAGTAAGCATTTTACTAAAGCTGCTCTTGGCTGTTGTGTTGTCTATTTGAAGTTTTGCTGTGATAATCCTTGGCTGGATGTGCTGAAAGAATACCATGTGCACTTTACAGATGCAGAAGACAGGCTGACTTCCCTTGTGTCCTTGGGTTTGCTGTACTGCAGAGCAGGGTCAGCTCCATTCCTTCCCCTCTCTACTAATACAGCATTCATGTTACCACAGTAATACTACACATTTCCATAACAAAAGCAAGAAGAGAAGCAGTGTGGTATTTTTTTTCCCCCGTTTGCTATGGTAGCAGTAACCCCTTGGGTAAGTCCTACCCTTTCCTTAGACATTTCCTCAGAGTCCTATAGCCCACATGTAGGGAAATGCTTGCCCAGCTTGCAGGATTATTTAGGGATTGCATGTGAAGCTATCCTGATGTAGAGACTTTGCCTGAGAGGACATAAAGAACAAACTGCAGTACACAAAGGTGTTGAGCCCAATCTGTCATATGACTACAAATTATTAACCTTCTTGCTCACATCCCTGAAGTATTTAAAATGGTTTGAGTATTTTGCCACTGATTCATGGGAACTTTTCACGCAAATATTGCCATCATATGAGCAATTATGTATGAAGGAAAGTATAGGCAGCAAAACAGTAATACAGAAAATCTGGAAATGAGCATAGTGGATGACAGCCACAAGTAATTAAGTCTTCTCCAGTTCGCTGTCCCCAAAAGCTGCTTCAGGGAAAGATGCAGAAAGCTTTTCCTTAGGCAGAGGTTGGCTGGTGTCTTGGAAATTCTTGGAACCATCTCCCCTTGGTTGGATTTTAATTATAAGCCATTCAGATGGTATGTTAAATAAGAAAAAAAAGTCGCTTCTTCCCTCCAGGTTAAACAGACAAGGAAAGAAACAGCGAACTGACCCTCTCCTGTCCTCTCAGTATTGCTTTGTCTTCTGACAGCTATTGAGCTTGGGAGGCTGATGGCCCATAGCCTTCCTAATATACCTGACTTAGAGGGATCACTTCTCAAATGCCAGCCAGGTACATAAGCTCAGCACCTCCCACCTCACTTAGTTGTGGGTAAAAATTGTATGTGACAGCTCTGCAGCACTTAAGCCTGGCTGTAAAGAATTTCTGGGATTTGGGAACCGCCATCTTTAATGCAGAGTTTGTGAGATGATAAAAATGTCCTTTAGGGAAGCTTACATTTTGAGTCATAACAGAGGCAAGTATCCTCTACATAGGGATTTTAAATATTAGTTGCAGACTGGTTTTTCTAGGCACAGCACAGGCAACGCAGGCCCTAGAAGGCTGTGTCCAGCCCTGGCAAACAAGCTGAGTGTGCTGCAGGCTTTACACTGAGTGTGCAAAGCTGTTTACTGAGGGGAGGATGAAAGTGTCTCTGTGTGTGTTCAGTTGAGTAATAATAATCATCTCCTAGGAGTAGGCCTTGTCAGCCACGGACACTGCTTTTACAGCTGAAAGTTTAAGGTAAGCTACTCCGAGAGATAGTTTGTATGCTGGAAAGGGAGACCAGTTAACTGGTGGACAGGACTTGCTGTGGCTTCCAGTCTTCTATGGCAAGATAGGGGAGCTTTCTAAGAGACTTGTCCAATACTTATCTCAGGGAGGATAGCTTTCATCTGTGTATACATGACTTAATAATAATGATTATAATAATAATGCCCTTTGTCCGAACCCCAAAGCATCAAATCTAGAAATATTCTGTTTGCATTTAGGTCAGTTGTAAAACAATGGCAAAAGTTACCTTTATAAGCAAAAGGATATCCTGATGTTTTTTTCCCACAGGTTAAGTTCCTTGGTTTGGAAGCATTTAAAAATATTTCTTAAATTTCCGTTAAGGTTTAAAAATAGCACCTGGGCTCTTTCTCAGTTAAGAACTGTCCTTTCTTAAGGAGAGATATAAAATTCCTGTTCTTTCAACACACGTGTTTTCTTTCTTCTTTTCTTTTGGGAATTCTATCCTTGGACCCACTAACAAGCATCCCTTTATTTACTTCCCTCCTGCTTGCCTTCTTTGTTGATGCACTGGTGCTGGTGGCTGATGACTTCCAGCTCCCCTCCGAGTTGTGTGGTCTGTCCCAGGTAGCAGCATGGAGCTGTGCCGGGTGCTGGCCTGGGGCTGGTGATGCTGCTCCAGGCTCCAGCCTGCCTCTTCAATTCCTTTGTTTTCTAAATCTTGATGTGCAGTGGTAGCAATGCAGAGAGATGGCATGGGGTACTGCTCTTCAAAACAGACAGAACAAATCGAAGGTCCCAGTTCAGAAAAGCAGTCCTATTAAATATTAAAACAGTGTGAGGGTCTGCATCGCTGTGTCTTGTGTACTGAGTCATCACTCAGTAAACAAGATCACAATTCACTCAGTGAACAGGACGTACAGATCACAAGTGTCACCACTGCCATCATAAATCTAACTGTGCTCATTTTCCAAGGGGAAAGTGGTGTTTGGAAAGGGAAAAAACTTGAGAGAGATGGCAGCAGTTAATTATCCGAGGTGATCCCCAGAACAACAGGACACCTCTCAGCACTAAAAACGCCAGTTTCCTTGATGGTCTTAACAAATGTAGTTACTGTTTTCTTACCTTTTTGTTCAACTCAAATGAAGATCAGGACTTACTATCAAATTGTTTCTCAAGCTCACATTAGGGGATTTGGAAATTAAGTCTACTAGCTGTAAAAAAATAATGCCTACTGCATTACTATTTCCATAGAAGGGAAACCATACTAGTGCCAAAATTATGGTTGACATCAGAAGTCAGCCTGCTTGGAGACTGTAGTTCCTACGTGATTTGAAATTACTTCTTGTATAAACACCCAGGGTTTTGCGATGCTGGCACTGAGAATCCATAAGATATACAGTAGTGGTCAAGAACAGAATGGGAAAGAGTTAGAAGTCTGGGAAGCATGTGTAGGTTTTCAAGTGTTGCCAGATTTTTATCTTTTTTTTTTTTTGTCAAAGCAGTTGATTTGAGAACCTAGGTGCATCCTTTGTACTCACTCATATTGTTAACAAGTATCTTAATGCACAGATTTTTTTTGTTTATTTGTAAAAACCCCCAAAAGGTAGCTATGCTTGGCTTGTACCCAAGTGAAAAGAATTAATTTGTAAATTGCTATTTGCTTTTAAGATCCTAATTCCTGCTGACCTGCAGCAAAACATGGACCTTTAAATGGTTAAATCACTTTGGGAAGTAAAGCTAGAGCTTCTGAGAAACTTGAAATCTTTGAGAGATATACCCCATCATTTGAATTTCCTATCTTGTGCTGCATATTTATTTAATTATGGCACTTCCTGGTTTTCAGCTTTGCTATTGTTGATATATCATACTTATATATGTATTAGCCTTGATACAACATTCCTACTAATGATCATGTGTTAAATTTTGCAAATAACTTTGATGCAGCCTAATATATGATTTCATGCCTTTTTTTTTTTAGAAAAATGTTAAAAATTACTATCTTTCAACCAGGTCTGAGCTGTTTTCCCTTCCAGCCCTGAGAATAATAATACCAAAGCTGTGATTTTACTTCCTGCCCTGCTCCTTTTCTGTGACTATTTTATATTAGCCAAAATCCATATGTAAACTTAGTTATGTCAGCAGAGTACAGATTTATTTTATTTATTCAACTGACACATTATCAACAAAAATCTCCTTTGACACCAGTTCTGTTTAGTTCTGCTAGTTGTACAGCTTCATCAGTATCAGCTGTTTTCTGGAGTAGGCTAGGAGTCAGGCTACTCAAAATACTGTAAAAAGTATGTCTAATAGCATAAATTGCAATGAGGTGTTATTGGAAATTAGAAAATACCTGAAATCATGGCTTGCTGCTCTTACTCAAATGCTTTTCATACCTTCAATACTTACATTGAAAGACACCTTGTGTTTGTTCTGAAAGGACCAAGAGAACACAGACTCAGCCTGTTACGGACAAGTACTATAGATTCATGTTAAGCAGTATAAAAAAATTCTTTACTGGAGAGACTTTAGGGGGACAGTAGGTAAGAAAGTTGCAGGATCAAGGGGTCAAAATTAAATTCTTGAGAGGTACTATTCAGATGGTAGTTACAATGGGGAGGTGCTTTTGTGCAAATGTTCTTCATGTAAAGCAATTTACTATTGAAATAATCAGCCTTGTCTGGAGTTCTAGTCTACATGGCTATATGCAGGTGATGCTGCACTTAATTTTCATGTTTAGTTTGTTTGGATTTCAATTATATTATTATTAGATGAAGGCTAACAAGTTATGCAGGAATTGCCTTCAGCAACTCAAGATTTTTTATTAAAACATATCAGTAGTCCGTTCCCCTAGAACACAAAACCCTTTGTTCCTTCAGACAAAGGAAGACAAAATAGCGATTTTTTTTTTCCTTATGCTGTTTGAACACAAGAAGGAGGCCCATGCACTTATTTTTAGATTGAGCAAAATAATCCATCTCAGAGTTACAAAAGCGTGTAAAATCTTCAAAGAATGTTTTATTTCCTCTAGGTGCCCACGCAGGAACACGACAGTACAACCATTGTTTATTCAGCATTTTGATGCAAAATGCTTAAATTGCCAGGATCATTCAGTGTCAGCTGAAGAAAGCAAGAGTAGAACTCTAGTTGGTGGAAATGGTTTGATTTGTTTTCAAACCTGCGATGAGGGTGGCAGCAGGCCGGAGCTGCTGTCTTCTCTTGCGAGCTGGACTGCTGGGTTGATGGTGGGGCAGAAGCAGGAGAGCGCCTGGTGGTGTGGCATTGTTTTGGTGAAATAACTTAAGCCTTGCCTTGGAAAGGAGAGGATTCAAATGGGTTAAGTGCTCTTGTGAAATAGTCCCCAGGGGACTTGGCTACATGCACACTGCTGGTTAAACACTGGTGCTCACAGAGGACTTGAAACAACACCCAGATAAATTATTTTAGAAGGCTCCTGTCAACTTTGAGACTGGTGGATTGGATTTGTAATCTACAGTGAAGTCTTGTATGTCAAAAGCAAACAAGCAGCATAACACAAATGGGAAAACAAATGTAGTTTTAATGTAATTTTGAAGATTTTGTCTAACTGGATGAGGGAGAGCCTTTCTGTACATTTCTTTGGTGCTTCAGCATTGTTTTAGTGTGCATACAGCAAAAAGTATAACAAGGTTTTTCATTAAATACAAAAGTGCAACTTAATGCCGTAAACAATGGCAAGCAGATCTACTTTAGCTTTCCTTTGATTTGCTGGAATTATTCCAGTCTCGCTTCATTATGATCAAGAACTAAGTTGGTGAGAGGGGAGACATAGGATGCTCATCCTTCACCACTAAACCCACCCAGCTGCCTACCTGAAGCTAGAGCAAAAATTAAACAAGTGCATCCCCAAACATGTATTTTTTTACAGCTGCTGCAGTGTGCAGTGCCTTGTTAGTGCTGCACTAGAAAAAAGTTTCTTCTGTTTCCACAAAGACAGTCTGATAACAAGGTTTTTATAAAATTGGTTTTCTATTTCAGTTTTCTTTGTGTTTCATTTCCTCTTTTTGTTCCTTTCTCTGCTACCTTATTGTGTCTTTTTTTCGTTGTAGTTGTCATGTTTTTGTTGAGATGAGGTGAGCTTTCTTCTGCGCTAAGAATGATGCATCTTCCAGTAATTTTTAACCTCCTGTGAAAATTAATCCTAGTCTTAGGCAACCTGCTGAGAAAATTGCCTTCTCTTCTCATGGGTTTGTCATTCTCTGACAGCAGCTTCCTGAATTTTCTAGAACAGCTCGAGCTGCTGTTACAGGGACTTTGCTGCCAAATAGTATCTGTACGTTATTTTACGGTAGGAATGAAACCTCAGGCAACATTCTGCATAACAAAATGGCCTTTAAAATCTGTAGCTATGATTTATGAAGAACATATTTAGCTCTGTACAATTTGTGATTTGAAACAAATTATATCAACAAAGATTTCATTACTAGATAATAAAAGTCCCTTTTAATTGTAAGTTTCTGAAATAAACATTTTTGAGCTTAATATGAAAACAGCACCAAGGAAAACCTGCATCTATGCAAGTATTCCCACACTGAAGTCAAGGAAAGGATCGTCTCATCCTTAAAATACAGCTTGTTTTGAAGTCTCTGCATGCTCTTTTATCTGATTAGTTACTGACTTAATCCCAAGCTCACAGGCAACAGTGCAAAGATTTACTCATCTCAGTAAGTTTTAGCTCAAATTCCATCTTTTTTCCTTTAAAAAATGCTAACATGTTTTTTGTATGAACTTTTAAAAAATAAATAAACAAAAACTCCAACCCCTACAATTTGTGAACCTGAAAGAAATCAGAAGAAAATCTTGTGTTAACTACCTGCCTGCACTTCTGTTTTATATGATGCAATTTTGCTGTTTTTGTTTGCTCTTCATCAGAGTTGCCATTTTCCCTGTGTAGTCAGTTCTACTGTGGTTTGCAGGGGTCTTTTTTACTGCAGCAGCTGTGATAGTGATGTTTTCCCTTCATATATTCTTGCAAAAACACAGATGTTTACAAATGCACGGGGCGTATCTGAATAATTTTGACTTTTATGTATACGTGTTTTGGGTTAACCACATGCCCTTTGAATCGTCTTCTGCTGCTTCTGAATCCCCACAGTGTTGCAGGTGGTGCAGGAATGCAGCAGAAAAACTGCTATCCCAAGTGCTGGCTGTGCCTTCCCTAGAGACCATATTGCTGCCCGCTCAGCAGAGCTGCTTGCTGCACAGCCGGGATGCTGCCTCTCTGAGTTGCTGTTAGTGAAGCCCTGCAGAGCGCCCCGGGCTTGTTCTGTACTGTTCCTGGTGCTGTGGGCTCTGCAGCCCCACAGTGCTGTGAAGAGGAGCCAGCTGGCTTAAAAATATCTGCTCCTTGTGTGTGGGCTCATTACCAATCTCAGTCCTCCATCAGTGATGTTGGTGCAAGGTTTGCTTTTGACTTCAGGTTGCTCTCACAAGCCGAGGAATCCACCTGCGAACAGGGAAAGTTGGCATGGTAGCAGACAGTAGCTGTTTGGTTTCTCCCTCAGTAGGTGAAATCAGGTTCACCTAAGTGGTTGGTGGTGCTAGACCTGAACAAGTTGTATTATATTAGAAAGGGTAGATGCTGATAAAACCTGTGGGTTGGAAACGAAAATGTGGTTTTATGCCCCAGAGAGCTGTTGAGGTTAATAAGTTTCACCAACACATCCTGCACTTCAAAACCAAGTCATCACTTTCTTTTGTTTCCAATCTGTTTAGCTACAAGCAATTAAAAAAAAAAAAACCCTGAACTGTAGTTCAGAGTACTGAGGCAAAAAAAGTGCGTTTGGCTAGGTTAGTGCATGTGAGAAAATAGAGCGTCATGACACAATCTTACCTATTTGCGGCTTTCTAGGGAGAAGGAAATTTGCTGGTAGCAAAACATACATTGATTGCATAGGAGGTTTTCCTTGTGTCTTTTTGAAAGTCTAAAATACCAGGTCCATAAAGTCTTTGAAATGATTATTTGTAAGTTATGCAGTATCAGATGCAATATAAAGGCACATTAGATTTGTAAAATGTAAAGAATTGTAACAATTTTTCCATGCAGTTCATGGGAATTTTACCACTGTAGTAGCAAGGTTAAGCTATGAACTGTGTGCTTACAGAGATCATTTTGACTGTACAGGTTGGCTCTGGATCCAAATGGTTTACCAAACATTGGAAGCTGTCTAAAATGAAGACCTTTGCTCCCTCCAGGTGTGCTGAGCATTAGTGGAAGTGTGCTCGCCTTCCCCCTCAGCTGCACCACTTTTGATATTCATCTGGTACCATGGCCAGGTGATCAAAGGAGCTGAATCAACAGAAAGGGAATGATTGTCTGCCAGGGTAAGTCCTGGAGTGTCTCAGTGCAGGCTCAGGCCAGTGGCCAGTGCCAGGGGAAGGGAAGGGCAGCAGAGGAGTGCATGTGGCTGGGGCCCATGCAGTCACTCATCCTGGCAGCCACTAAGGGCTGCATCGCCTTCCCTGCATTGTCAAGCCTTGCTCTTGAGACTCAGAGCTTTTTCTGTTTCAAAATTATTTTTGCTTTGTCTTCCCTCTCCTCCCTGGCTTCCACTCGAGGCAAAAAGCTCAAAAACAGAGTCCTGTTCTTGGTGACTCTGCTGATGGCTGACTTGCTCACCTGCCCGAAAGACTTGCGGGGCTGATTTTTGCCTCAAGGCTACTGTTTTAGTTGGGATTACTTTATGGCAGTTCCTTTTGTGACTTCTATCTGAGATTCATTACTGCTAAAACAAATATTGTTTGCTCTAAGGTTCATGCTTAATGCTGCCAGAGATCATACAACACGAATTGAAATGTAAAGCTCATAGGCATGATAATGTTAGCATTGCTATCTAATCAGTCTTGGTTTGCATTTCTGTTCCCCCTCACCCAACCCCACCCCGCCGCTTTTTTTTTTTTTTTAGCATGTCTTAACAATTGCTTTTCATAGTAATAAAATCTTGTCAAATTCTCAATTTGGATACTGTTTGAAAGATTGTTAGGGAACCTGCCTATCTGCAAAATAAACCTTTATCTGGTTGAATTGGAAAAACTTTTTGTTTGCTCTCCTAAGAAAGGGTTCCCTATGCATCAGACACTTTTGGCAATCAGTAAGTGTGTGAAAGAAAAAGATCTGTTGAACTATGTCTGCAGCAAAATATAAACATCTTTTAAAAACATGTTTAACAACTACCTGTACTGCTGGCTTTCTTGCAGGATGGTGGCTGTCTGACTAGAAATTATTTTAATCACAAATATATTCACACAGTCTTCATATTTGTTCTGATAAATGCTCTCCTGAATAGATAACTAGGAATTGTTGCTTCAGCTTTTCCTGAAAACAGCTTTGTCTCCACATCATCTGAAAAAGTAAGCCAGGTTTCAGATCATTGGACCTGTCTTTGTATCATAGATGTGTTTTAATGTTATACGGAACATGTAAACATCCTTGGCAGAGAACACGCCTGGTGTCTGGTGTTCCTCAAGATTGCATGTGAAAACCTTTTTTGAATTTTTGTGTTTGTGTGTTTGTTTTGATCAACAAGGTAATTTGAGTTTCAAATTTTGGCAGCTTTTTTCAATACATGCCAGAACAATACAGCATCCATAATCAACCATTAGTAGAGGCTTGTTTAAAATACCTACTGTCTTTTTTGTTGGCTTGTTCATTTTGGAAACATGCTCTGTGTGTGTGCATGCAACTTGCATCTGTGTGTAGTATGGAGAGGGGGGATTTTAACTGCACAAATATGCAGGTGGAAAGTTGCTTTGAAGAGTAAATTAGCATGTTATCCCTAGCGTGACTTCTGTGTGAGTAAGAGAGACCATCTAATATGCAAAATCTCGTGCATCTAATATGCAAGATCCCGTGCTCTGAGCTGGTTAAGCGTGTATATGTGAAGTGAGGGCAGGATGGTAAGTTTTAGCCTGATTTTTGTCCTGCCTGTTTTCAAACTAACCCTATACGCATGTGCAATTTTGTGATCTTTATTACATTCAAATGGCAAAAGCCTGTGCAGTTGAGGTGAAAAACAAAAGTAAAGCTAAATATATTTAAATATAATATTAAATGGGAAGCATTTGTAAATGTGACCCTTTGGGGTTTTTTTTGCATGAACAGGTGACCTTCTCTGCTCATAGTTGCAGTGGCAAAGCTGTAATTATGAAACAAAGAAAACTGGCAGCACAATGAAGGGCATGGAACTCATAATTTGCTTTTCTCATCCTTGATGTGCTAATAATTTAGTCTGAAATCAGGTGAAGAACATGCTGTAGCTGTTCTTCACCTATGCTGCCTGGATATCTACAGGCACCAGTTTCACCTGAGATGAAGGAGACGGAGAAGCAGGGGACTTGTTCGTGCACAGGATGTCAGAGGGCAGCTCTAAATGGGCTGTGACAGCAGACATGCAAATAAGCAGAAATAAGCAGTCAGGTGGAAATTACTGAGACGAGAAGGAACAGAAAGGTCCGCAACACCTTAATACTTGCCTGAAAGGCAGGCTGTATCCGTTCCAGTTAATATCTGCTTCCAGACCTCCTGTCCTCATCTTTGCACGATCTGTACACTGTTACTGCCACTGGCCTTGTTTGAGCCCACACATCTTAGCAGTGCCACTCGGTGACTTCTGAAATAATGTATGGCCTACTCTCTCCTGACAATGATTTTTCTGAGAGCCTGCTTGAAACTATTCTGCCACAGCCTCCTGATGAAGCAAGCTATTTAAAAACTGGGAAGAAAGCTTCAGCCCCCCACTTCCATGCATGAGAGGCATATGGTCCTTGAGCTCCATTTGGCACATGTGGCAGAGTGGGATAAAAATGTGTGCTGTAATTTTTAAGGGAATAGCTTTTAAAAAAAGAAGCAACCTTAGAAGCTCTTCAACCCCATTCTCATTAGCAAAAAAAAAAGACTGCTTATTCCTTGTAGTATCTATGACAAAACCTTATTTTTAAAAAGGTGCCCAGTTTTTGAGCTTTGGCCAAGTGTTGACTGCATTGTGCCAGAGAGGAGAACGCTGGGTTTTTGCAAGGCTCCTTTCAATGTCTCTCTCATTTTCCCCTTCCCCCTCTATCTATCATGCTGAGACTGAGCAGGCTGCTGGTCCCTCCTGCTGTGACAGTCTAGCGGGTGTAACTGTGTCAGCAGGAAAAGAGCACAGTGCAGGAGGGTTGGTGCAGCCCCCTTCCTGTGTTACTCCCTGGTTGGGGCACTGCACCGCTTCTGGTTGATGGCCGGGGGTCTGGCCTACATATTATCGTGGCATGACATTTGTGTACTAGGTGGTTCCTCAAGCAGTTTAGCTGGGTTTTGGGTGATTTTTATTATCCTGATTTCCTCATTCATCCCTCTTAAGCGTGTATAACAGAGCTGTGCGAGGCTTGGGGCATGAGCAGAGCTTTGTGCTCATGAGGCACGTAGTTTTTTGGAATTGCTTGTGAAGAGAGGACTTGAAGGTATTTCTGAGAATTTCATCACACAGTTGCTATGCAGCTTGAATTGAGTGCCTGTGCAGATTTTCAATTGTTTTCTAAATTAAGAGCTCCCTCTCTTCATTTGTGGGTATGTGCACTTGTGCATTTTTGTAAGCCTGTTGTAGTAAAGGCAGACTAGTTTCTCATGTAACTTCTAGGACTTCTTGTGTTTGTGTAGATGCTTGTTGTTATATTGGCCACAATCCTGAAGTCCTCTTCAGCTCAGGATCGAAGTAGTACTGAATCCTTCAGTGGCTGGACTTCTAATGGGCAAGGGTAAACCCTATCGCATAGTCAAATCAGCAGATCACGTGCTACCCTAGTATGTATGGGGAGGGGATCAAACAAAATCTTTCACAGCCAAATTTCTAATAGGTGCTTTAACTGCTAATTCCACTTCTTTTTCACCTCCTTTAGCATAAGGAAAGCTACTTTTCATGTGATTGAATGCATTATGGTACAGGAGACAAACATTTAACTTCTTCAGGGGAAGCGTGATGCTATAGAGCAAAGCAAAACACGCTTCATGTGGCCAGCTGCAGTAGGTTATCATGTAGGTAGTAATTCCTGCAGGTCTCTAGCCTTTGAGTTGTTTATGCTCTGATAAAGTGAAAGCATTAATGTCTTTATTACTCAGGTAAAGAAACTACATAAAATTTATCGCTGAAGCATGTGGTATTTATATGCATTTTTGCTTTCTGTACGTTGGCTTTCTGGATATGTTATGTTTTGCTGTGTGTGTAACTGAGCAGAAAGGTAGTTGCTGGAATCTGTAGGAATTCATCAATTTAATCTCTCTGAAGTAACTTCCTCAACTGCATTTTCCCAGAAGGAAAACAAGCATAGTAGTACTGTCTGAAATTACTCTGAATTGCATGTCCTTCCCTACATTATTATCTGGGCAATGCACTTGCTTATATCAGAAGCTTTTAAAGCGTTGAGCCTGCAGTAGATGCTAAATGAAACTGTACAACTTCTTTGTCAAAACAACCCAAATGAAAACAACCCCTCCCAGAAAATCCTGAAAATATATGGTACCTTTATTTTATTTAAACTTTCACAGGTTTTGTCTTGGCTGAGGTCACTAGTAGTGAGGAAGGAGGAAGTGGGTGATTTTGTGCAACCAGCAAGGGGAGAGAGTGGATGTGGGATTTAGGTGGTGCTGGTCTGACCTATTATGTTGAAGTTATGTTGAACCAAAAGGTTTGAGTGAAGGCCTTTTCAGACAACTTCAGCTATACTTAACAGTACTTCAGGCATATTGCCTTGTAGTAGTATTTTGTTAACCTTGAGATGATATGTCTTTGCAAAATATTACTTGGCCTTCGTCAACCAGTTGTGCAGGTTGGTGAATTGGAAAAATAATATTGCAATAATTATAAAAAGGAGATAATGTGGCAGTGTCTCACCATTTTAATAGCATGACGCTTTTTCTTTAGTAACTGAGAGAGGCTTAGAAGTCGTTAATGGTAGTCTCTGCATTTTTCTGTAATCAAAATTTATTCAATGGATTTGGCTTTATGTTTATCCAGCTTTTTGTTGGAGAAACCTTAAAACCAAACTTATCCTTTACTTTGTGAAATGTCTGTTACGCCACTTAAGTCCGTGAATCCTTATCAAAGAGATACTTGATTTCGTCTTCATGACCTTTTTAAACCTTTCTCTTAGCTTTTTAAGCTTGCAGGTAAGGAAGTCGTCTGTTAAATTAGCCTTGCAAAACTTATTACGGAAATGCATCAGTTCAGGTTCTGCTCTTATCATACATTATCGTATGAGTATAATTTTAAATTTGTCCCTTAAATCATTGGTCATGTAACAGGCGTGAACCATGTTACATAGTCTGTGTCTATCCGTTCCTGGGATTTTTGTGGGTAAGCACTGCAAATTATAAAGGCGGCAGTTTCTTCTGCCTGCTCTCTTAGAGAAGTTTTCTCTCTTTCTGAACAAGATTTCTTTCCAAGTTACATCCATTTATTTAACCTCCCTGGGGCCTGTGGGCCCGCATCAGCAGAGAAACTGAGCTGGAGTCTTGGGTCAGATGTGAGTAGCTGCTTGTGGCTGGACATGTGCCTCTGGCTCTGGTGGTGCCTTGTGCTGGAGAGATGGTAAACAGAGAAGCATGCTACCCTGCAGACCTTTTTGGAGGCTGCAAGATCACTGGGAGTTTGGCCTTCACTTGAGCAAAACCAGACTTTTTGGTACATAAATTAGTATTATTGCTGAGAGGGGTGGCTGATATTGAAGTACAGCATCAGATTGGGTGGGAATGTTGGCATTAAAAAGCAAAATCAAAATAAAAACCCAGCAACCCAACGGTTCTGGATGTCCTATGATTGCGCTTGACTTCAGCCATCAAAAGGTTTGAGTGGCACTCGGAGACATCTGCATCATTCCCAAACTGATAGAGAGTATGAATGTGGCATGAGGAAATCCTAGCTGCAGATTGTGCCAATGTCAGTGTCAGCCAGCAAATATACACAGGGCTTAAATCAAGCTGTCTATGAGGAGTACATTACAGTGTTCCCTGTAAAGGCTGTAAAACTGCTAGCGGGGATAGAGAGCAATGTAATATTTTATCTTCTACACCCACAATCCTCAATAAAGCTGATATCATTTCAGTGATTTCTTTGGTTTTAGGGCTTTTTAAGTCTTCTTTGAGCAACACTGTATTTCTCCTTTTCCCTAAACTCTTCTCTTAAATCTGTCAAGGACAGTCCTTGCTGCTGGATGGCAGTTGTGGTTTAATGGTAGTTTACAGGCTGAAACATAGCCAAGGTGTGACTTGAAGAAAAAATGACAAAAAATTACTCAGCATGCAGAAAAGCCCAACTCCCTCAGGCGCTGGATGCGTAGCATTGTAAAAGATGAGGAGTCCTCGGACACTGCAGCTGGATGGAGTGAAAGGGTATGTGCCTGCCCTGTCCAGGACTAGCAGATTTGGGGTGCAGGGGCTGTGATGGGCTGCACCCTCACTGTAGAAATGATAGTCACAGTCCTACCTGAGAGACAGGAGGGTTCCCCAGTGCAGTCAAATGGCTCTGATCAGTTTTGTTGTGGTTTTGGCACTGAGAACAAATTGTCTGTGCATGTCCCGAACAGTATGTGATTTTAATCTCTAGAGCAAACTTTTCACCATGTATTTGATACAGGTGTTGCAAGTCCATTTGTGGGCAGCAGTTTTGTTTACCTGTTGCACAGTTTACTGCTGGTGAAAGTGTCGTTCAGGTGCAGCAGGATAGCAGAACAGAAATTAAAGGTGCCTGAAAACCCATGCTCTTCAGGGAGAGTCTCCAGCAGGGGGATGGGCTTCCTAGCATGTCCTAATTTAGTGGCTCTGGGAGTAAACTGCTAGCCAAAGATGAAAGCAATCCTGACCATCCCTGATACCTTATGTCCTGTCTCCAGAGCTGCACATATTTTGAGGGCAGGTACTTAAACCTTGTGTCTTAAAAAGGCAAAAATAGAGGTCCTTGTCCTGCTGATGCAGACTTCTGTAGTGCTCGTTCAGTGTCATGTGTTTGCTTTTCTTTAAATTTTGTGCCATGAGGAAGAAAGTGGCTTCTGCTAAGCCACTGAGCCTGTGAAGAACAGCAGTCACTGAACAGTGCCCTTTTGGGGATACGATAAATCCTCCTGACAATTGCACTGTAAGTTCTCATTGTATGTAAACCTGTATCAATTTCAAAGCCTCTTCAGGCTTATCTGCATGTGAGTTGTTTGGCAAGGATAAGAGAAGTCCAAACTGGCTGTTGCAGATATTGACTGATTCTCAGGTTAATCGAATTCCACTTTTGTCATCAGTTATCACCTCATAAAACTTTAGTTTCTGGAATGGGAGAAGCAAACGGATTTTGATTTGTTGTAATCAATCCATTGTAGAGAGAGTTTTTGAATACTTTGTCCAAGCAGGATCTTGACTCCTTATCTGTTTTGTGGGAAGGGTTTTTACTGTGGTGCTCTCATGGGATATCTCAGGAGGTTTCTGAAGCAATCTGCTAGTTGAATGCTGCTTTTGTGTACAGCAAGGTGCAAGTTTCTGTGTCTGCTGTTCACCACTTATTAAATTAAGTAGTAAATTAGCTGGTTAAGCTTGCTGGGAAGAAAGAGAGGAAAAGAGGGACCCCTTTTTGGCACAGTGAGTTACGAAGCATCCCAATTTCTTGCCACGTGGTAGAAGTGCCCTGCTGTTTGCTCTCCCTCTCCCCCCCTGCCTGCTGTGGGGCACTTCTGCAAGCCTTGCTAGATCCCAACCCCCTGCTTTCATTTGTGTGAATCACCTGGCTGTGCCTCAGCTTCCATTTGTCTTGGGGTGAGTAAGTCAGAAACAGCTATCCATGTGTGATTTCTCTGAAGAAAAGTCAAATCTCTTGTCAAATGAGAGCCTTATATAGGCACAGACAAATGAGGTTGCAGGGAAAGAGGCTCCTCATCTCCTCCTCTCCCTCCAATGTAAATAGTGCAGCATATGGGAAACAGATGAGTGACCTTTCTGTGAGAGTGCTAAGGACAATGCTTTTTGACTTTATTAAAAGTGTTTCCTTGCATTGCTGTTTACCTTTTTCTGGGGAAGATCCTTCTGATTGGGCACTGTAGCTCACTGCCCTCTTCCTTTAACGTGAGGAACATCTTCCTGGCCTTTCCCTTTCAGCAGTTATGCCAATAGCTGGATGGTTCCATTGAATCTCTTGTTTATAGGCAAGAAACTGGTCTTGGATGCACTTTGCTCACTCTAATTACGCAGCTTTTCAGTAGTTTTTCATTTCAATTTCCTTTAATGATGTCAGTTAGGAAAGGATGCATAAATGACAGGTACTTTCAAAACACATGCCTTGCTGGTAGGTGAGAAGCCAGTCTGTCAAAGTGAAGTGGTGTTCCCCGTGGCCAGGTGGCAGGTCAGTGTGTGGAAGCAGCACGGGTCCTGCTGTGGAGCACCCCCAGCACCTAGTGCTGTTGCATCCTCTCCCACTGTGCACAGCCTGGCCATGGAGCAGGTGAGCTCTGTTGGGGACGTGGCTGTTCGCCCTGGCTGTGCGGCTACCCCCATTGCCATGTTCCTGGGGAGCAAGAGGTGTTCTCTGTGCTTGTCCCAGCCCTGCCATGCCCAGCAGTACCCATGCTGCTGTCATGTGGTGTCGCATGTGTGCAGGGGGGTGTCCTGCCAGGAGCCGCTAAGTAGTTTTGCTGATACATTAAAAGCGGGTTTATGTGTTTGCACAAGCTGCAATGCCTGCTGTTATATAACTGGCAAATATTAGCATTGCTTTTGCTTTGTACACTTCCCCAGAGCTTCATTGTGCCTGGGCTCGTGAGCCTGGTTGAAGGCAGATGTAGGTGCTGCCGTGGCTATTTCCTGGTCCCCTTCAGGAGCATTGGTGGAGTGCCAGGGTTCCACCAGGCCTCCCTTCAGAGGTCCTCACTGTGCTTGCGTTGGGGAGCCCCAAACCCTGCCTGGCAGGCATGTGATGGTCACTGCCTGGGCTCCAGCAAAATGGGTGGGGGAGGTACAGGGACAGTCCCTTGATCCAGATCCAAGTCTGGAGGCTTTTCCAGAAATCACCTTGTTGCTCTTACTCAGAGATATGTTCAAGGTTATATTCTGAACTGCACAAGTTACAATTCTATTGCTTTTCTATTTTTTTAATGGCATTTGATGTTCCCATGAGACCAAGAACTGGCATTCAAGGGCCTGGTACATGATTCCTCCAGTTAAACACACCTCTACTTTGCCTTGTCCAAGCTTAGGGCTTCATACTGGCTTCTTTTTCTGCTGAGTGCACATGGGTGCATAGAAGAATGCAAGTCATGAAACGAGGAATCCTGTCAGCTGAATGAGCACCATTGTTTAATGAGCTCTGTTGCTCTTTGTTATTTCCTTAAGAGATGCTGTTTGGAGACACTTTCTTTCTTTCTTGTCTGTCTTAGAATATATCTTCTACTAAAGACTTGAAAACAACAGGCTTTGTAGAAGTGTATTATTAACTGCCCTTCTGATGGGGCTTTTAATTCTTATTAGCACTTTATTATTGATGGACTTCCATGAAATTTATAGAACCATTGGTAAGCAAATGTTTGAGTCATCTGTTTGCCTCATTTCAGTTTGTAAAAACAAAACAAACTCATGCCGTTTCCCTCTTTTCTGTTGTAGCAAACCTTCCCCAGCGATGTCCAGTCTATTGAAGAAATTTTGAAGGTAGGTCCTTTTAAATAATAAAGCTCTGTGTTTGCTTATATTTTGCATGTATTAAAGTAGTGTGTGGGGAAAAAATACCACTCTGCTGCTGGTCTGTCAGCAGATGTTGCAAACACTAAAAGTGTGTTTTGGGGTACACTGTGGGGAAGTAAAGATAAACATTAGCTTCAGATACAGCTGAAGTTGTAAGACCTGTCTTTCTATCAGTATGGAAGTGTAATACAGTCTGGTACTGTCCAAGAGCAAGACTGACAAGTCATCTGAAACAGCTAGAGCTGCTCGTTTGTCAGGTCAAGGACTTGCCATTACTGAATGCATTTCTTCCAAAGGCGCTGGGCATGCTGCCTCTTGTCCATGCTGCCAGCCCCAGGAGCATGCACCTGCGTCCCTCCCACCTGCAAGCACGTGGCACTGCTGCTGGGCCTTCACTGTAATTCTGGTCCATTCGTGCAAAGCTAAGCCAGCTCTGATGCAAAACTCTCTCTGTAACTTTGTGTCAGAGCTGGCTCTGTGAGCAGCGCACAGGCCCCCAGTAGGTGGGTCTGAGTACGTGTCACCCGTTCACTGTGCACGGTGTGAAAATGCACTCTGATCTGCAAGCTGGTCATGTTGATACTGAGAAGACAGTGCCTTCGTGTCGAATATTATTTTGAGACATTGAAGTCGTAATGGAAGTGTTTGGTTTCTGTGATCAATTTCCCTCACTGTTGCTTCAGGTTGCAAAATCCTGATGCCTTTATTGCTCTCACGAAGCTGTTGTTGGGGCAGCTGTTGTTTAGCTGAAAGGTAGCTGTGCACAGGTGCTCACTAGCTGCACAAGTACTCCATCTGGAAGTGTTTCCTTTCATGTTTCATGAGACATTCTGTTTTCTTGCCTGTTAGTAATGCATAACAGTCTTTTTGTAGCAACCACAAGCAAGCATGTACAAATACCTGAAGAGGTGTAGTGCAGTATATTGAGGAGTTTATAATCTATTCAAAGATTGCATAGCTAGTAAATGAAGTGAGCAATGAACTGGACAGTGGGAGGCAGAAAGGAGAAGGCAAGGGTGGTAACAATATGATCAAATAGTTAACCCAGGTTAGCTGTAGGCTGCTTCTAGTTCTTGCACAGAAGCCCCTGTAGGTTGATGCCTGCTTATAGAGCCAGAGGTAGCAATGTGGTTTCATTCCCTGTAAATCTTTGCATTCCATGTTATTCCTAATAGATACAGAAACTAGAGACACTTCTGAACTTTCATATTTGTACCTTGATGAAAGAATGGCACTTGTAAATTATGACACAGTAGAGATTTTCACACTTCAGTCTACTTGGTGCCAAAGGTACAAAAACAATGTACTTTGCACTGACACGTTCCTCATTAATTTCTTTTAAACCCCTGAGCAAACTGTGTGTGGTGCATGTTCATCATGAGATGTGTTCAGCATGAGCATAATTCCTAACCTGAGCTGAGCAAAGTGCCAGTATTGTGTTACTCTACATACTGCTTTCTTGAGGAAGTTGCCAGGGAACAATTGTGATGACAGAAACTCTGGATGGGGGTGGTGGGTGCACACATTGAGTGCTCTTGGGCTGGGGGGTGTGGAATCCTGAGGTAACTATTCCCGAGTATCAGGAGCCAAGAAAAGTCTGTCTTGTGTGAGTTCAACAAGGTGGTTCTGAATTTGACTTCCCCAAAGGCCTCTGCATTAACCCCCATTAAGATATTTTAGTGCATGTTCAAGGCAGATCCTTGTCTGTGCTAGGCTTTTCATGTGTGTTCATTGCAGTGCAAGCCAAGGCTTTAGTATGCTTGTCTGGGCCCAGCTGTGTAGAAGAGGCAGGCTGGAGGTTGATCATTCCTGCCAAACCCTATCCTGTTGCCATGGTATTTGTGCTCTGTTTTCACCTGGACCATGGCTGAATCCAAGAAGCTGGGACCTGGTAGTAATGGTGGGTGAGAGTAAGAGCAGGGGAACAGGGCAGAAGGACTCCTAAAGACACAGCACATTGGGCGGTCTCTTTCTTCAGTTTGAAACCACATCCCAGAGCTCTGCGTCAAAGACATCTTTGTCGGTCAGAGCAAAAGCCAATGTTTCAGGCAGAATAGCATGGGGAACGGCTGGCAGTCAGAGTTCTCTGGCTGACCTCCTCGAGTTATGAAAAGCTTTTTAGAGTGCTGTTGCTGTAAGGGGATATAAGAACTTCCGTAATAGGAAAGTCCTGCGCTTTGAAAAACCCCAGAACTACTCATATATGGCTTTTATTTACTTTTCCCTTTATTAACTCTGATAGCTGTAAGGCTGAGGCCTAATCCTGCAAACACAGTAAGTACTTAACTCTCCACAAGCTTCACTGAGATTGCTGTTACTTGGGCAATGCAAGTATGTTTGCAGAAAAGGAGCAAGTCCTCGCCATGGTCTGGCTGCTGTGCTCAAAGTAGCGCAGCAAGAAGACCTGCTGTCTCTTGGGTTTACAGTTGGGTCAATAAAGACTTCTCGGTAGATCCGTATGAATCCCTTAAGCATAAAACTTCACCGTCATGTATCAGCGAAAATACTGTAAGCTGCTTCTCTCAATCTCTTTCCAGGAAATGACCCACTCATGGCCACCTCCCCTGACAGCTATTCATACGCCTAGTACAGCAGAACCTTCCAAATTTCCGTTCCCAGCAAAGGTAAAACACTCTCTTTTTGCCAGGGCTTTTGATAAATTAGAAAAGGGCCTTCTGGTTTTTGCATGTGTTTTCATCTGATTTTGTCCCCATTTTATAGCTAAAGGCTGTTAGGGGAGATTAATTTTAGAAGTCAGATAAATTAAAGCACAATGGATCTTGAGTTGTGTAACAGCTGCTTGCAACGCATCGTTTTCCTGAGAATTAGATCAGATTGTGCTTCTGAGTAATTGTTTTTGAGTCAGCTATATGGTAGCATAATTATCTTTCCTCTTTTTTATTTTTTAAGTAAGCTTTGTATTTTTAGAGTTGTAAGATGTTTGAGCCAGTGGGGAGAGGGATGAATGAATAATGTTTCAATGACTTACACATTTGTTATAATCATGGGCTTCAAATGTGACTGCTTTTCAGAAACATTTTAAGCATCTCATCTCTGCAGCACAAAAAACCCATTTTATCTTTATTGTCAACTAAAATATTTGCAGAGTGTGTTAAACAGAAGTGTTTGGCAGCTCTTAAAATTTTTAAAATATTTATTCAGAAATGCACATACCACTAGTGTGCTAGCAACACATTTTTGGTGGCCGTAGTACATATAATTTCTGTTCGTGCTAAGCTACATCAGGCCAGCTATGACTTTGAAGTGTCCAGTAGTCTAACTTTGACAAATTAGTCAAAGTATTTATTACAATAAGTAACACGTGGAAAACAAATCAGTGATATGCTGCTATTAAGAGAGAGCTGATTTATTTTATTCTCAATTTGCACTTTGTCCTTTCTTTCTAGGAATCACAGCATGTTGGATGTGTAGCACAGAATCAGAGTAAGTGGAAATCCAAAGAAAACCCACTGTTATGTGTGTATTGACAGATAGTGTTGTGTGTTACACACTGAGAACATCAAATGTTTGCATTGATTAAGGAGCATGATTTCCTGTGCTCCTTTGAACAGTGATGACTTTAGAAAATGCTTAAGAGATTGTGTACGTTCATTACCTAGAAATTAAGGCAGCAGTTCAGCAGAGAACAAGCAGTATTTCATTAGGAAACCCCATTTGGAGTGATGAATAATCTCAATGGCAAACAATTAGACCCTGGAAGAAAGTGACTTTTCTAATCTGATGCTCAGAGACCATAGGGTAAAATATGTTACAAGTGAGGTAAATAAAACCAACTGATTCATTTTTTATTTACAGAACAGTATGATGCACCTTCAAAAGCGTTGCCTAGTTCTCTACCAAGAACATCGTAAGTAAACAGACTCAGTTCCCATCTCTACTGTGCAGTTACTTAAAGGAACCTGGAATGAATTAAAATTTGCTTTACTTGATGATTCTGAAGACTAAGGTTTTATCAGTCTGATTTTTCTCAGAAAATTTCAGTGCAGGGAATTTTCACCAACAAACATCAGTGTTTCATCATTGTGATGACTGTTAAAAACAAAACAAAACTGAAGAAAAAAACCACACCAGCTATTAATGTACCAGATTGAAGTGGTTTTTTGCTCTTTTCATCTGTGGCTACTTAACATCTCACACTTAGTGCTAGTCAAACTACTAATAATGCATTCAACTGACATAAATTATAAAGGATACAAACTGAACCTGATCTATTCTACATATTGTTTTGAAGCCTATGAGGTCTAGTAAAGCTGCAGCTATGAAAACTGTGAAAACTACGGGTGAAATTTAAAAGCTATGGTATAACTTTCTGCAATTGCCCAAGGAAAAGTTTTCTAAAAAGTGTTGTCTTAATTTTGTTTTTATTTAAACAAACAAAAAACCCTTTCATGTGGACTTTCTAAAAACCTCAATTTATATTCTAATAATGTTAGCTAGTTGTGAAATGAGGTAAAGATGAAATGTCTATAGCTTTTTTTAATAGCAATGATATATTTCTACTTTTCTTTATGTATTTCTTTTTCCTATCATGTTTTCTCTCAGAAGAAAGCTTCTTATAATTTGAGTCTCAGTGTAAGTTGTTTATGCATAATCACTACAAAAGTTTTACAATCCTGTGAAAGGAGTGCCAACTAATAAATGAATCACTCCAATTTTAAGTTGGTGGATGAAATAACTTGGTATTGTTCTTGTAGGTGAAAGTGGTTTTCTACTAATTAGGTTAATTACAGGAATTGCTTGGAAGTAGTTTTGTGGGGGCTGATGTTAGTCTTTCAGGATTAACCTGGCCAGATGGCAGCATTGATAGGTTCTGAGCCCCGAGTAACAAATAGATATCTTTTCATCTCTGGAAGGCTAAGGGGTCCATGTGCAAGGCAATTGCTAAACCATTAAATGCCTATCAGTTCATATAATATATAAAGATCTCATGTTACTCCGTGATGTGTTGTTCCATGGAAGGCTGCAAACTACAGACTACAAAGCTTACTTCATTTGTTTTGCCTTTACTTATAATGAAAAACTTAATTAAAAAAACCCAAACCGGGCTAGTCACAAGTCAGAGGAGGAGCAGCTTTCCATCTTGGTTGAGATTGTAGAATTTTGCGGTCAAGCTCTGTAAGATCTGTAAAACAACCCTTTTCATACTGTTCCAGCATGATGCAGAGGAGCCTTCGCTGGCTGGGAGTGTGGGATACTGTCTTGCTGAGCAATCAGCTACTCCCTTAATCCAGCCTTTATTTTGCTCCTCCTCCTTCCACCCCAGCTTGCTCCTCCTGAACTGTTTCTGGAAATTTTCATTGCACTATGAAAAATACTAGTTTCAGTTGCTCCAAGCTCTGTCTTCCTCCTCAGCTACCCTACAACCATCATCTTTATTTCAGCTCTTCCTAGATGCTTGTAAAAATCCCTCTCGCTCTTCAGTCAGTTGTACAGGTGGCAGAGAAAGAAGAGACTTACTGTAGATAAGGATCTGAAAATACTCCTGTCTTAGCCCAAAGGTCCAGAACTATAAATATGGCATGGTACATAGCTCTGTCCTTAGCCAACCTCCCCTCTCTGCTCAGCATCCTTGTGGGCGCTTTAGAGCCAGTGTTCATCTACCAGGGACATGCATACCTACAACTGACGAAGGGAGTTGAAGCAGGAGGAACAGGCTTAGGTTTATATCCAAAACGGAGTGAAGTGAGATTTGCTGAAGGACTTCTCTACGTCTTTGCCTTGAACTGATGCATCCCTTGGTGGTTTTTTTTTGTTGTTTTTTTTTTTTTTTCCGTTGTTGTTGTTGTTGTTTTCATTTGCACAACAGGGCTTGCTTTCTTTGCTATTCAAAGTGCATGTGACTGTCTGAAAACTCAACTGCCTGGAGTAGCTCATGTTACAGAGTGTAGCTGGCTGAAAAGAAACAGCGTTTGTGCTAGTTAATTAGAGGTTGAAATCCCGGTGCATTTGTGTGTCCAAATGAAGCATTCAGGTTTACAGAGCATGCAAGGGTTTCCCAGGTGGCTTTCATTCTTGAATACAGGCCCAAAGTTAGCACCTGACTGCGCTGGAATGGAAGTAGCCCTTTTAAAAGGGGAGATCCCAAGCTCATTCTTGGTTGATGCATCTTTAACCTGGCTGGCAGAGAGAGACCAGCCTGTATTTTCAGTGGTGGTGTTTGGCAAGTGATATTAACTTTAGTGCGGCTTCTCTCACTAAAAGAGCTCTTTTTCAATAGCTTTACAGGGAGATTGACAGTGTGTATATAAGCTGCAAATGAACAGGTCCTGCAAATAAAAACTTGGCATCTATTAACTCCTGAGCTAATCAAAGCATTAAAATTGTTAACGCAGATTTATTTTCTTTAACTAACTATTTAACAATTCGTTGAAACCTTGTTTTGAGGCAACTGGCTTTGTCTATCCTTACAGAAGTATGACTCATTTAAAGTTTTAGTGTTCTTTCTTGATCCTAAACTGAATGTAAGTAGTTGCAATGTTCTCTTATGCTGATGCATTTTATTTACCAGAAGCTCAGGTGAAAAAGGCAGTCCTTTTTATTACAAACAGTTAAATTAGATTTAAAAGAAGACCTAGGTAGTGTTTCCTTGCATTATCCTCTTACCTCTAAAGGAAATGCATCTATAGTCCACAATTCTTAAAGCGAAACAAAAAAATGAACTCTTTTAGCAACTTTTTAGCGTCCCTGAAAGTTTATTCACTATCACCTTTGAAGGACTACTTCCCCTAATGGGTTGGGAAAAAAAAAAAAAGAGTTCATTGAGATGCCAGTAGACATTGGCCAAAGTGCCCAGGAGTGTGGAGAGTGGCAAGTTTGGAGAGTGGCTGTATTGTTGCTATTTCTTTATTTCTTTCTGTGTCTCAGCAGACTGGCAGTGAGCTTTGGCTCTAGCCCGCATGCAAAGTTGGTGCATGCAGGATTGCTGCAGACTGCATACTGTTTGCCTTCTGTAGGAAATTCAGGGTCCTTTTTTTCCGAGGTGGTGTCTCATAGTGCTTCCCTTCAGTGTTTACTCTAAAAGAAGAGGCAAGAGGTGATTTCCACTGAGAAGGTGTGTGAGGAAATAAGGCAGTGGAAGCTGGGAGGTGGAGGAGGATATTCACAGGGGAATGGCAAAGTCAAAATGCCTGAACAAAGAAAGCACATATGTGTTTGCGAGTATAATCAGACAGAGCCCGTGTGGCACTGAGAGCCTATTCTGCATCAGTGAGAGGTACTTGGGGCCTGTGGGGTCAGTACCATTGCAGGAGGCATCACCTGTGTGGGAGGGGTTGGATCTGTACTGGTAGACACAGGAGACCTCTGGGGTTTCTTCATGCTGTCCTGCTCTGTGGACAAGACCAGATTCATCACTTCAGGTTTGTGGAATTGTCATTCGTTGTGAGACCGTGGCCAGCTTTGGCAGTAAACATGGTCCTATTTCAATGAAATAGGAGCATGCATGTCAACTGCTTTGGTATGAGTGTAAAAATAATTTCTTTAGTTAGTGGGGATAGTGTTTAAATAAGGGAATCACTTTTTTATTCAAGGTTTTTACTCTTTTGTCATGGAATCATAAAGGGAAACTGCTCAGGGTCATTAGAGGTGACCCCCAGAGCCATAAATCTTCTTTGCTTTGTTCATAATTTGACATGAAGGCTTGAAAGAGTGTGAAGGTTTTTGTAGTTTTCCTTTTCCTAACAAGCGTCAGAAACACTAACTCTCTCCACACTTTTCCAAGGTGATGTGGTTCACTGGGAATCTTTCATGTTTGTTTTCTTGCTATAAAATGTGTTGTCATGAGTGGTTGGAGGCATATTTTTCTTATTTGGGCATGAGAACAGTTTCACACAGAGAATCCTTAGTTTTGACCTGATTGATTAAAATCCTTGTCTCAGCTCCCAGGCTTTTTATCCTGTTTTTAGAATGAAACTTCTCTGGGTTGAGGAGTCAGTCTCCAGCTAGTTTCAAGATTTGAATCACTATAGTTTTGAGTAGAAAGAGTTTTGCCTGTCTGTTTTCCAGCTCCTTTTGGGATGCCTGAATGATTGCCAAAGAGGGGGATAACAATTTGGGAGAACTTTTGGTCCCTCTGCTCAAATCCTTCCCCTCCAGCCTCTTGAAGACCTGGTTAATGCACTGAAATTGCAAGCAGTAGTTACCACCTGCAGGCAGAGGAGTAAATTGTGCTTTTGGAAACATTTGCAGGCAGCCTGCTCTCTAGCAATAGTAAAACAGAGTTCATGCCTCCTCACTTGTAAACTGCTTTGAGTATCTGAACTGCTCGATGTTACAGTTACCAGTGAGATGTGCAGGAGCATGAAGGTTGTTGTGTAGTGAAGAAATAGGAGGTAGGCGTGACCTTGGCATTTACATACGTGTGACAGGAGACTTCAGCAGCAAAAAGAGAACCCCTGTGACAGAAAAATTATTCACGGCCTCTGAGAGCAGAGAGCATGAACACGCACAGCTTCTGGTGCAAAGACGATGCTTTCTGCCCCTTGGGCAGCCAGTGCAGGCTAATAGCAGGCTAGTCTATTGCTGTACAAGGATCAGACTTCTTCCACCCCGCCCTGCTGTGCTAGTGTGTTAGGTAACCTTTGTTGAGGAGCATTTCCCTCACAGAACTCTTTGTTGTCTGTAGATGGCAGCCAATGATACTGACCTCCATTGCAAAATGTCCTGAGGTCAGCTGGAAAGCACAGTAAAATGCCTAGGTTGTGTGTTATCATTTTATCATTCATTCAGGTAAAGACATGGTTTAGCGGACTGAGCATGCCGAATGTTCAAAAAGGATGTGGGAGGTTGGTTTGTTTTGGCAAGCGCAAACCAAGTCTTTTTCAGTGTCTGCTGCTTGAAAATGTGTCTGCCTTGGCTGATATTTATCTTCTGGTTGTCTTTCAGAACGCTCCAGGACGACCTGCAGCTCAGTGATAGTGAAGAGAGTGGTGACGACCAAGTCAGTTTTAGATGTTTTATACACTAGGCACACAGACATCCCTTTAAATCATCACCACTTGTTGCATTGTTCTGAGTTCCTTAAGCTAACCTCTCCTCTTTGTTTTTGTGAACAAAACAGGTTGTTGAAAAGCCACCTTCTTCACTTGCTCCTCCAAGGTACAGGTTTGTTCCCAAACTACTAGCTAGACCAAATAAGGAGGGAAAATAAAACTACTTTTTATATATAGGGTGGATGGGTAAGGGTTCCTGGTTTCTCTTGTAGATACAGGCTTTGGTTTCTGGCTGCCTAAAGCTGCTGTTGACAATTGGCTTTAATTGTGTGGGGGTTTATGGAAAGCTCCAATTAGAAATGAATAATCCAGGCATGCTGGATTTTGCCTATGAACCATAATTCTATTTCCCCAACTGTTCCTTCTTTTCTCCTCTTCCCCTTGACCCAGTGTATATGTAGATCACGCTGGAGCTAATGGGATTTTCAGTTGTAGTAGTGATGGGTGAGGTGTAAGTCCAGTTTTAGTTCAGAAGGAAGCCCAAATCAGCCAAGTGGATGAAGAAAAGGGTTAGGTATACTTACTGAGGCTGTTTCAGCTCCTCCTGATAAGGCCGCTGATGGTAAGAAGTTCCTGCCATGTATTGTAACTCAGAAGCAATATTCAAGGTAGGCTGAACAGCCACATGCCAGTATTAGAGGAAGAAAGGTGGAGAAGCTCAGAATTTTTCCTATAGGAGAGCACTGACACATTTTTGGCGTAATATATGTATTATTCAAGCACAGGGTAACGGTCTACAAGGTTGGACTTGCAGAAGGGCATGCAGACTCTTGGCATAATCTGCAAGCTCTTGAAATAGTGTTCTCACGATATCAGTCTGGATCAGTAAAGAGCTTGCCTCCATATCATACAAATGTGTTGATACTGACATGGGAAATGGTTTTCAAAGTTTTAAAAAAACATTTTAAAAAAAATCCACATTTTGATTTCATAAGCCCATTTCAAAACAAAAAGAAGCTGGGCATAAAAGTCATGGCTGTCCCTCAGTTCCATCCGCTCCTATTGTCAGTGCTGGAGGAACGCACCTTTGAGCAGGGGACAGTGTTGCAAAATATGCTGCTGCTTGACATGGCTGTTAATGAAATGGTGGCAGCACCTTGACAAAGTAATACAGATGAAGAAGTGAAAACTCAAGGGGGAGAATACAAAAAAGAGAAACCATCCTGGAATGTATGTTACTATCTTGTTAGCCTTTATAGGAAATTTTTCTTTTGAGGGTTGGGGCTTTCAGAAAAGCACTTGTCAGTGTCGGTTGTTTATTAAACTTTGGTTGGCTAAATGCAGCTTCATATTGTAGCAGTGATGTCCTGTGTATGTATTTGTCTGATTGTGTTGGAGTTGAAGATTTTATTATTTCCAGAGGTGTTTTATGCTGGTACTTTATCTTTGAGTATGGCAGTGTATTCTTTTGGCCTTTTCCCCTCTCATCTAAGTGCCAAAGCACAGGCTTTCAGTTTTATTTTTGAATGCTGCCATGTCGATATAATAAGTAACCTTCACCCATGCTGCTTTCTAATTTTATCGCATGGTGGCCTTGCAGTGCCCTACAGTCCCAGCCCAAGAGTGTGGCATCAGCACATTCCAGCAGCCCGGAGTCAGGGAGCACCAGTGACTCAGACAGCTCTTCAGACTCAGAGACGGAGAGCAACTCGACTGACAGTGAAGCAAACAACCTTCCGAGAGCATCAGCACCTGAGGTGAATGCAAATAAACTGTAGAGGCTGCTGAATACAGCCTCTTGCCTGAGACTCTGCTGTCCAAATGCAGTCAGGACAGGAGACATGAAATAACTGTCATCATTCAGGTGTCCCCTTTACATCTTTGCTGCACCATCAGATGTTTCTTGCCCTTTGCCTCCCTTCTAGTTTGTCAATTAAATAACCCCTAGTTACAGCATAATTAGACTTTTACATGCCTAAACTTGAGGTGTTCCTCCTTCTCCTTTGGCATCATTGTCTAGCGCTCCTGGAGGAATTAGTGCCTTTGCTGGCAAGGCACAAGCAAGGTGCAGAGGAGAAGCATGGCTTGTCTTGGGTGTTTGGGGTCCACCTCTGCATGTGCAGCTTTTTTGGGTTCCAAGGCTATGGGCTCCTTCAGGATGAGACCCTCATATGTTAAGAAGAGCTGCTGCCTCCCTGCAGCTCCTGTGTATGAGTGACAGGTTCAGCTTCTCCCAGATCGCAACTAAAGTGATCAGACCTGCAGGAAGGGCTGGAATGTGCTTAGACTCGCTTCTGTTGAATTTGGATCAGATAATGCTGTGCTGGCATTTCTGAAGCTTTCATTGGGAAAAACAGACAAACAGAACTTGGTGCCTTAAAGTTTCATAATTGAGACCATGCATTTTTTTAAAAATCTGCTGCGCAAGTACTCATGTTCCATGGTTTCAAACAGTTCCTCCAGCTTGCAAAACATTCTCAGGCCAGTGGGAAGCATACAGTTATGTCCTATGGACCACAGTTGATGTAAACCAATCTGCTGACAGTTTTGAGGTACTCTCACAAAGTCCAGAAACCTTGTAATTTATTTCTCCCACCTCCCCCAGCACTAGCTTTCCTTTCTTTTACCTTAGAAACACATGAAGAGGGAGAATTTTCTATGCAGAAAACAAGCTTTGAGAAGGCATGTCTTTTAATCTCACATCTAATACACTTTACCCTCCAGCAGTTCAGTTACAGACTTTGCCCTCTGCAGTGTGGGTGTCTTTGGAAGGAATCAGATGTTATACTTCTCTTTTACCAAATCCTGCCTGGTTTGTCATAACAATAATATATTGCAAGATCCTTCTCACTCTATTGAAGCCTTCACTATTTGCCATTGACCATTTTATCCTTTCTTATTCAGCAAACTGTTCATCTGTGGTGCTCAAGGAGCAAGTTAGTGCATGTGGCCCATTTGTTTAGAGTCAGTTCTTCACATGCAAAAGCATAGACTTTTAAGACCTATAGACAATAGTTCCTCGGGTTTTTTTGTGTTTGGCAAACATAATGAAAACCTGTATGATGGTGTAGATCACAACCAGGATAACCAATGGTAGAAGTGCTGGAAAAGGATTAGAGTATGCCACTGTCTGATAGCTACCCCAGTTATAAACCAAAGTTTCCTAAGTATTTTGGCCATGTGTTTTTTTTTTTTTAAAAAAAGATCTTCAGTGGCTTCTAAGTAAAAATTCTAATGAAAATGAAGCAGGTTTTTGTTATCTGAAAAGTATAATGGAATTTGTGGTTTAATTTTACTTATAAACCCATGATAAAACCAAACTCTGTTTTTTAAACCAAGTTTCTAGTTTGACTCACTCAAACACAGTTGAAGACATGTCTTGTTATACATGTTGTTCTACAGTGAGTTGAGTCTGGATAAAGAAGAAAATCATGGCAGAAGGGATTCATTAGTCTTGGAAAACGTTTCATGTACTAGGCTTTCTCTTTTTGGGGAAGAGTTGTGGCTTTTCTCAGAAGGAAGTATTGTGGTTGGGGAGAATCAGTGAAGGCAGTAGTGTAGCTGTGTTCTGATGGTGTCCAAATAATGAACTACACATTTGAGTGATGCTGACATATACATGCTATTTTTGTAACGGCCCCCAGAGAACCATGCCCTTGATTTGCAGCTTCTGTTGCCTGTTTTAGGGTTGGTTTGGGTTTGCTTCTCTCATAATTTGTCAGGCTACTGTTAGGCAGGTCTTGTAGCAACCATGTTATGTTATCTGGCCATGACTCCAGAGGTCTTCAAACCTTGGTTGTTGCTCATGCCTTCTTGACCCAGGAGGAAGTGAGTGTTGGGTTGTATAGGCAGAGGAGTCAGAAGGGGCTGAACTTGTTGTGCTAGCCATACAATTTCTTTTGGTAAATGGTTTTCTTTTGGTTAAACTACAGGAGCCTGACAGCCTGCCTATCAGACTTCAATGAGATGTGCTAGCTGGCACAGCCCCTCATCTGTTTTGAAAGCAGTGCTGTGTACAAATAACTTTCTAAAAGCATTGCAAGGACAGTGCCTAATCTGTGTTTACAATTGCTGCTTTTTTCAAATGTTGTCTGATTGGGCAACAATGTTGTTTAGTGGCAAACCAAGATGAAGCTTTCATGTAGACTGGTCTCTTACTGAGTGACAAGTAGGGCTAGAAGAGATCCAGGAGTGTTTGTGCAACATATTTGATCCTGTGCAAAAACAAGGCCTGTGTTTCTGAAGTAAATGTTGATGTGCATGCATTAGAGCATCCCCACTGTCTCATGGTCTTTCACTTTCAAGCTCTTTTAACAGTAAGGGGAAATTTTACCGGATTCTGGTAAGCTGTGCTAGGGTGGAAATAGTCCATAAAGGCATCAGTCTTGCATCCTTCCTTTCTTTTTTTGTCTGCAGCCTGACCCACCAACTTCTAATAAGTGGCAGCTCGACAACTGGCTAACCAAGGTGAATCCACCAGCAGTACCAACAGAGAGTCTCAGTGAAATTGCCCATGGGGATGGATGTGAGGAGGGCAAGGAACCCGAACAGGGTGTCAGCAGCAATTCCTCCCACCAGCACGTCGAGCCGAGGGAGCCTCATCACGAGAGCTCCAGCCAAGCAGGCGGGGCTCCTGAGAATGCTCATCTTCCGACCAAACACAACTGCCAGAAGTCTCCTTTGTGCGCCGAGGAGCCCTTGCCCAGGCAGACTGCGGATATCAAAAGGCCCAGCAAGGCCCCGGTGCATGAGGTGCCCAAGGGATGCCTGAAAGTGGAGAGTGACACTGGTCCCTTTGAGGTCAGAGACCAGTCTTCCAGAGACAAGCCAAAGGTCAAAACGAAAGGGAAGCCAAAATCCAGTGACAGAAAAGACCTGAAGCCGGCACTGCAAGAGCCCCCTGAGAGCAGAAAGCACAAGAGCTCCCACCAGGCCAACACCAAACCCTTCTTGGACCTCAAACGCATGAGAGAGGTTTTGTTTGGCAGCACCCACGGGCATCTTGCTCTCAGTGCCCTTCCTGAAGGCCAGGACAAAACCCCGACCAGGACTAGTGGCCACAGGCCTGCCATCGTGGCCAGAGAGGATTTTCACAAGGAGAAACTTCCTGTCCCTATCAGGGAGAAGAAGTTGCTCTCACCAGCAAAAGACTCTCCCACCCCTCAGTCCCTCGTGGTGAAAATAGATCTCAATCTTCTGTCAAGAGTCCCCCAGCCCCCTGGGAAAGGCAGTCACCAGAAGAGACCAGAGGCCAAGGAGCTCCCCAGTGCAAGGAAGCAGGACTTGGAGAAGAAAACCACAGACACTCCTGACAAGTCCCTTCAAAAGAGGAAGGTGAGAGGTGGAGGTGGATTTGTACAAGGACCAAAACGGTGTTTGAAAAACCCACGCAGAGAGTTCACTTGCACTTCATAGGTTGAGAGTGGACCCATTATGCTCCTTGTATAAAGGTGTTGTCAAACTTCTAAAGGGAATGTATATCAAAACTGTCTACAGATGTTTCTTGCTGGTCACAAATCCCCTGCTGAGCAAATGAAAGGCTCTGTAAGCTGTCTAACAAATGCTTTGGTATTTTAAAACATTTTTTGCTGTGTTTTCTTGAAATACTAGTTTTCTCAGACAGCAAAACCCCAGCTGTCCTATGTCAGAGGAGCTTTCAGCAGCAGGCTGTGTCAGCATGTGGCTGGCCAGCCCCCTAGTAGCATTTGTGGGTCTCTCTGTCTTTCAATCCAAGCAGAGCTTTGTAGGGCTGTGGTGTCCCCTCCCCCTGCAACCTTTCTAAAAGCAGCACAGTATCTGAAGTGCCTCCCAAACTGTGCAGTTACCTGCGCTATCCATTTAATGTCTGTTGTGGGAGAGCAGCGTGCCTGCAGTTTGTGCAGGTGCCCAGAGGAAGAACTGACCCAGGCAGCCCTGGTCTGCGGTTTTTCAGTTTTGTCCACATATACACCTTCTGCTGCCTTTAGCCATGCAACCTCAGTCTGAGTAGCATAGTCTTTTTCTGTGTGGAGTCATTTATTTCCATGGAACAGTTGTGATTGCTTGCTTATGCAAAGAGGAACAAATTCTGCAGGTGTGAACTGTATTATTACTAGGGGTGATGGCAGCAGCCCTGTGCCTTTTGCTTTTCCATAAATGCAGACTTCTAACTGAACCATGTTTCACTGATAGTAACAGTCATCATTAAGCTCTGCTTTGATCTCAGCACTTGGATAAATACATAGGAAACTTCTTTGGTTTTCTCTAGAGCTGCCGTGGTGCTAGTAGCGATGCTGATGCTTAAAAGATGCATGTGGCCAGTAAGGGGCCTTCCAGAGACCGCTTTGCAGAGTCCTTCACTGGTGCTTAGGGATGTGGTTTAGTGGTGGACTTGGCAGTGTTAGGTTTATGGTTGGACTTGATGATCTTAAAGGTCTTTTCGAACCTAAATGGTTCTATGATTCATGTGTAATAGGTGCTTTCTGTTGAATTACAAGACTGCCCTTTAACTGAGATAGTTGCTCACAAGTGTTTTTTGGAAAGCTGACTCCCAAAGGGGACTGCAAATATACTTCCAGACAGCTGGTTCAACTGCACAAAGAGTTGGTTGTAGGGCTTATGGTGAATGGGTATTCACTGTGGATATTTCAGTGCCTATACACCTTTTTGGTCCACCACACAGAGCAGGTAGCTTAACAAGTGTGGGTGAATAACCTTGGTTCCCACGTGGGTTTCATTTATTCTTGTCATTTTCCAAACTTCCTGTAGTTGTGGGGGAGAACTGAGACAAGCAGGGAAATGATGAACAAACTTGAGAGACCCCAGCAGTCCCCTTCTTGCAGAGCAGCAGGAGAAAGGTAAACAGGCAGTAAATCTGTTGCTCCTCCTGTTGTCTCTCAAAGACCCAAGAGAGGAGCTATTTGATGTTAGACATGTCTTTCCTTGCAGTCTGAGTGTCTGATTGCAGGAAAACCCACCTCAGAGCCTCACTGCCTCTGTTATGTCAGTGTGCATCAGTGTCCTTGGAGGCTCAGGCTTCATCACAGCCAGTGAGATCAGGTACAGCTGTCAGACATCTTTTGCGGCAGTGTGGAGCTCAACCTGAGAAACAGTTTAAGGACATGATCTAGGTGCTGAAACCTTGCCCCGAGCACACCACCAGAGGTAGACTCTGCCAAGCACAACTCACTGAGTTCCATCACAGTAACATAAACCTGGATGTACTCTTGGGAGAGAGACAGTAAGTCCTGGAATGCTTTTGGCTACCACCAGGCACACTATGGGTAATACTGACTGATAAGTGCAGTTTCTTTTATGTTTTCTTGGCTTGTAGCAAATTATTCTGAAGTTTTTCATTCAGGGGAGCTGATGATTTGCAGGCTTTGTATTGTAAGATCTATGGAGTACAGTTAAAGAGTATTATTTATTACCTTTCTGCTTTAATGGTTCCTGTTCTTCTGGAGGACAATGGCAGTGATTTTTAACTGACTGTTTAAAATTTCACCTTAATCAGATTCTTGTTAATAAAATCAAAACCCCTGCACATCTGGGGAGTCTGAGTGATATCCTGTTACCGCAGTTTCTTCCTTCCCTTTGATAAGGCATATCACAAAACACAATTGCATGCAGTTCATGACTCTGCCAGGAGGAATCTGAATACATTTCTGTATGATTCATGCTGAGTAGGAGAAAAAAGAACAGCTGAAATGCTTATTGTTCAGCAATTGAAGTGCCTTAATTTTGATTCCCATTAGCAACAAGTTTAGCAGTTTTACCCCCCGCTACTATGAAATAATTAATCTATCCAAGCAAAACTAGATGAAATGTCATTTTAGGATACTTGTCAGTGAGCCTGAACTCTATATCCACTGTGCTCTGGGTTTCCACTTTGTCAGTTCTAATATCTTATCTTGTCTTTTTTTTTTTTTTAAACCAGAATTGATAAAACTTAGCTGTGTTGGTCTGTACTTTACATGAACTTTCAAAACCTGAGTGATTTTTTTTTTCCTTTTTTTTCCTTCCTGTTAGAGGCAAGTGGAGAAGGAGATTGATAGGAAGAAAATGAAACCAGAAAAAGAAAAAAAATCATTGCAGTCTTCAGCTAACGAAGACTCCAGTAAATTGAAGTAAGTATACTGTGGTAGAATGGCAGAAAGATGCATAAAACTGAGTCTTTCTTAAAAAGGTTAAGGTGAGGAATTGTATCTCCTGTCCTTATACTCGTGAATTTGCTTGTCTCACAATGTGCCTTCTGAAAATCTGCTGCAGATTTCTCTTTACATCCAGGAAACAGCCATGTGGCTATGGGAATGTAACTTACTCGCCTTTTTATTTGTTGCAGATGTGAAGTGATACTCACCTATCACCTGTGTGTCACCTATTTTCCTCTCCCTTCTTAATGCTGAGGATTATGGTTCCAATCATTCAAGCACAAGCTGATGTTTCAGTGGTTGGTCGTCCTCCCATGCTTGGTTTAAATCGCTACAAAAGTGCTGAATGCTGTGGCATTTGCCCTTATTTCTAACAGTTGAGATGGGAATGAAGACTTCACTGTTTTAAACACAAACTTGTCCATCCTACAGCTTATGTTGCTGCATGCTCTGATCAGCACATTACGCGTAGCTCAGAAAATCTGTTTATGCTGCAAGAAATGTTGTGCCCGTACTCCTTTTCTTTCTAAGTGGGTAGGCAACCATTTGTACTGCTGTTTTTCAGACCAGATGCAGGAAGTGAATTTGTGCAAAAAAGTTATATATTGTTTGAGCTGCAAACAGTGTGGTAGACTGCCTGCCTGCTGGGATGCAGGAGTCATTTCCCCTTCGCTGTTCTGCGGGGAGTGGCAATATGCTTGTTCTGAATGATAGTTTAGGTGTTCCAGGGGATGGCAAGAGAACTTGCCGTCTAGTTGAAGATGTCCCTGCTCATTGAAGGGGGGTTGGACTAGATGACCCTTAAAGGTCCCTTCCAACCCAAACTATTGTATGATTCTATTATATGATTCTAGGTGAGTAAGACTTGAGAGTTCAAGTAGCAATTAATTCTGCTTTCATGAGAAATGGAACTAGTCTTAGTATGCTTTTAAAAAGGGAGTTGAACTAGATGATCTTTAAAGCTCCCTTCCAACCCAAACCGTTCTATGATTCCATGAACAACTTTTTCTTTGCCTTTGTCTTCCTCATGCTGGGTTCTGCTGTCATACTTTCGGGGAAGTTTGTGCTCTCACTGCATGAGAAGCAGCAGAAAGCTTTTTATCAGATTCATGATACTTCACATGCATTTAAAGCTTAGTCTTTGTAAGGTGAGAAGATGATGCGAACATGTTTCGCACATGGGAAACTGAGGGGCAGGCAAATTGAGTTGCTTGCTCAGACTCCTGCTGCAAGCAAGTGAAATAGCTGAAAGTGTGGTCAGAAGTCAAGAGTCTTGTTGCTGTGACTGAGCAATCATGTCCACAGCAGAGTGAGTTCTGGCAGCCTCTTGGGAAAGGATATTGTACTAAGTGTAACTGTACGTCCATAAATTTTGACTTGGTAATCATTACTCTTTTCCTAATTGGACAGGTCCTGCTGAAAGAAAAACATCAGGTGTTAATGCTGATCTCAGCTGCTTTTGCTGTCACCGGTTACCGGCTTTGAACAGCACTTACTGTCTGGCTGCTGGTGCACACGGTGTCTGTGCTAGGTGGGACCTGTCTTCTCCTAGCTGAGAACACAGAGGTGGATGTAATGTATATTGGAGGGCTCTGCTTTCTCACCTTGCTGCCATGCCAGGCTGCTGAACTGGGATGCTCCAGAAGCATGAGGATATGTAGCTCCCCCTTTCTCTAATCAAACCAAGATACCGCAGTGCCAACAGGCTTTTTGCTGTGACTGACCCAAATTTGTATAGGGGTGAAATGTGCAAAGTTCAGTCCAGAAAACAGATGTGGGTAAGGGTAGGGAGCATGTCCCCTCTCCACTAAAATCATCTTGTTGCCTTTGTCTTTTCTATATGTGACCTAACGGGCACACAACCAGCCTGTCTTTTGAATCACAACTCTGTCTGGCATTTCAGGTGGCCTTCATGGCCAGGAATTTCTCATTTATTCCAGCATAGCATTTGCAGTGCTTCTGGTAGATCTGTTGAAACTTACCCCATAATTTGCATACCAGTGTACTGCCAGCATTTTGGCTAGGTCTTTGTTCGAGCGAATGCTTCCAAGAGCATGCCTTCAAATGGGCAGTGTTCCTGAGAGGGGAGGCTCATGTGTCAGTCATGGGCTCTACTGCATTCAGTTCCTGTTTGCTTGTGGCTTGAATTTGAGGTATTGACTTGGGTTGGTATGCAGTGTTGAGGTTTGTGTCCTGACAATATCAATGAACTGCTTTTATGCAGAGAAAGCATTGATGTACACTTAAAGCACTGAGACATTGGGGCTAACATTTAGTTGGGTGAAGGGATATTTCAGTTGTGGTAATAATGGAAGGGCTTTAATTCTGGGGTTCATTCACCCTTTTTCTCAGTGAAAACAAGCACTGCTTTTAGCCACGTTCTGGCTTTTGGAGTGGGAAGGATAGGATGCATTTCTGGGTAGAGAGGGCTCTGGATCGGGTCATGCTGCTGTGCTCTCTGTAAAATAATCCTTTCTGGAACATTAGCTGTACTGAGGTAGTGAAGCTGGGGAGCATGTGTGCAGTGACTAGGGACTGTACCATGGGAAAAGTAGTTGTGGAAGAGGGGAGCGGACTGTCCCATGCACAGCAGAACAAAGCAAGATATGCAACGTCACACTTCGGTCTTCTCAGTGCGTTTAATTTAATTTCCTCCTCTTCTGATGTTGCAGTCCATGAGTTGGTATTCACTGCTCAGTGTTTTCTTGGAAACTTGGAGAAGCTGAATAAAAATTGTGTAAATGAGCAGTAGTGAAACAAGGTTTAGAGCTATTTGGTGCTGGTTAGAGCTGCCAGTGTTCCCTGGTAATCGTAACTTCAGATGATCAAAAATCTGATATGCCACTGTATTAGTAAATGTGATAGTCTGCCATTTAAAAGCACAGCATTTTAAGTCTCTTTCGCTTGAATCCTCTCAACTTTATAAGTAGTGTCTAGTTGAGCCAGCAAGTCTTAGAGGAAAAATTCAGTTCAATTCTGTCAAAGCACACACAGTATCAAGTGTCAGGGTTAGTATCTCTGACCATAGAAGATATCTTCCACCATAATGGGGGGAGAGAGGCAGTGCTGCAGTTCATTTGCTTTATTGGGTGATTTGTCCCAGGGATTTTAGTCACTGTAATTACCTCTCTCCCCCTTTCAGTGAAAAGGGGCTGTGTTGGATGGATGCCTTTTTTGCAACATCCTGATATTCTGGTTGCAAGCCTTTACTCCAAGGGCAAATTCTGAGGCTTATTCTTACTTGAAAAGCAACTTGCTTGTATGTTCTTGGTAGCTGAAGATGTGGTATCTAATGCATGATGAAGTTCCTGAAGTTTCATTTTGGTTTTGTTGAATTCTTTATGTTAACAAATCATTTCAGACTTCCAGAGAAACGTAAACAGAATTGGTACATGATGTAACTAAGTTTTTTAAAAATCCCTACATTATATGTACACCATATTTATCCCAATTGCTGAATTCATTTCCCATCTCCAGAGCATCAAAAGCTTCATTTGAAACCCAGAAGAAAGATCTCCTGCTACCCCCGCCACTGCCACCCATGTCTCCTGCACAGCCTGCATCAAAGCCAACCAAGATGGCCCAAAAGAGACCCAGAAGTGAAACCTGTGAGCTGCCGGCCATGGATAACACTGCCAGTAACAAGAGCAACCACAAGGATCCTTTGTTCTCCAAGCACAAGAAAGTGGAGAGAAATCACGCTGAACTGTTGAAGGGCATCAAAGTAGGTATCCATTATAACTGGTGGGATGCGACCCATGGGTGCTCTATCAGTCTCTTCAGAAACATGCTCTGAGGATATTAAAAGAAGAAAGATAAACCAGCCACCAGAGAAAGCTCTTTGAATCGTTGTTGCCCCTTTAATGGCTCTCTGTGACTGTATGTTGCTAGCCCCAAAGCCTGTGTTGTAACTTCTCTGCTGACTTTCCATCTTCTGTTTTCATCTCACTAGTGAAACATAGTGAGAAGGGGTCACCATGTAAAAACCAAAGGCAAGAGAATCACGTTTCTCATAGTAACTGTTTCTGACTGTAGGCAACTGCAAGTACAATATTGGTTAAAAAATTGGTTAAAAATAAGTGTGTTCACAAAAAGAAAGAGTGGATTGCTTAAAAATAAGAAAAAAGCAACCTGTGTTTCTGACTGCAACATGGGAATAGCTTGCTTACAAAATCGTTAATGATCCTTGCAGCTGGATATTTGGGTTATATAAAATTCAATTATATTGCCATTTACTAGTGGCTGGGTGTGTGTGTATCATGTTGGGGAGTGTGTGTGTGTGCTAAGCCAGACTGTGCACGCTGTGTTAGCTGGCTTCTAACTCATTGTTTTTTCCTGATAATGTGGTTAGTAATGGAGAATCAGCAATCGCTGTGCGGTTAATCTGGAAAAAAGTGTGAATGGATATTACCCGTTCCTGCCTTGGCTAGTGGCCATAAAAATGTGCTGCTTGCAGCCTTACTGCTATCTTAGCCATTGTTCAAGGAAAGCTGCTACTTAATTTCTCCATGTTTGGGAAAAAATTGATTGGTATTAAGCCTTACTAGCAGTCAGTTAAGAAGCCAAGTTTCCGTTTACATTACTGGAGAGGGTGCTGGGGAAGAAGGTAAGAAGAGGGGGAGAGCCTGGAGAATAGGCTATGCCTGGGACAAATAAACATTTTATCTTGAAATATAGGAAAGCCAAGCTTTGCAATTGGTTTAGATGTATCTTTCTAACCAGCCTTACCTCCACTCTGTCGTTTCTCAGGGATCTGCAGGGGATGTCACAAATCCTTTCCCAGTGCCTTCTTTGTCAAATGGTACCTCCAAGCCAAGGAGACCTCAACTCAACTTTGAAAAGTAAGTTTTGATTTTATACCCCTTGTATGTGCTTTCTGAAGGTACCAGGCAAGGCTGGCCTTGCAGCCACCCTGGCTTCTGCTTCTTAATGAGCACTTCTTTTGGGAGTAAAGGGAGAGGAAGACGTGTCTGGGACCTGCCCTGTACTGCTTTCTTGTGTCTGGGACTTAGCCCACCCACTGCAAAGCAAAGGTCTCATTACAACAGCTCTTAGTTTGAGGGAAGCTACTCTAGAAATTAGGTACTTTTTAACTTTTGAGAGGACGTGTCTCTTGTGCCTGTCTACAAGTGATGGGGTTTGCTTTGTCTGATTCTTGACAAGTGGCAAACTCCTCTGTGACAAGGTGCTGGACAGGCAACTGAGTTATTCTGAGAGAGCATGGCTCTACTTGCTCATTTCATTATTGCACAAGTGGCTGTGTGCCATTTGCACGGCGAATAGATTATCCCAGTGCACAGAAAAGTGAGTGGTCCAGCTTTATTGTTAACGTGTTGATTTGAGACCAAGACCTGTAGAAGCCTTGGTGACCGCATGTCTTGTAAGCAGATAACTTGAATGCAAGCTATTTTGGTCTGAGATGTGTGTGGTACTGCAAGGTTTGCTATATGTTTCAATCAAAATGTGTTTGTGGTGTTGTACTTGAGGAATGACAGAAGATCATATAAGTACTGTCTTTCCATGGGAGCAGAGAAGTAAACTTGGCTTCATAGTAGCCAGCCTCCAGTGGTTTTTTATTTCAGAATGTAAGTTTCCGGTGTTACTCTAACATATTTTTTTAAGAAATCAATTTTATCTGTGGATTCAGTCGCTGTGTATTTCTGAACATGCAGACAACATTCATGTAGTGACTATCATAATTGTAATGTGTGTTTGATAAGGCTGTAACAGGCTTACACAAACAGGATGTTTGGACTTATAGCATCCTCTATATATGAAGGTAAAACTGATAATTGTCCTACCCTTTTTATCTGTTTTCTGTTTTTCAGACAGCATCCAACAGAATACTACATAGAAGAGGCCAAGAGGCTAAAGCACAAAGCTGATGCAATGGCAAGTCTTGGCCCTGTGCTAGAAATGTTAACCAGCTCTTGCATTTGGACCTGATAACTGAGTGCATGTGAATAAGATTCTCTGGCTAACATTATTTCTGTGCTCCATACTGGAGTATGCTCAAGTAATATGTGGGGAGGCTGTCTTTACTTGCCAAATGTTCAGACATTTCCCTTTGTTATGAACACATCTGGTGAATATGCCTAGAGAATAGGATTCAGAACTGACATTGTCTGAGGTTAGCAGGCCTGTTTGCTTTGCAGAGCTATCACAAAGTCCTTGAAAGATAGATGGAACAGTTACTTTTAAGACAGTTTACTCTGAAACGTCAGGATCCTGACAGTAATTGTGTTGCTGGTGAGCAAGACTTGGAAGTGCCCTTTGCAGATGTAACAAGCTTTCTCTGCTATGTGCAGTTTAACAGTGTGCATGGCTGAACATATTTTTTTTCTAATTACAGCTCAGTCAGATAATGCACATTTGCTACTTGCCATTTACCTGTGAAAATGAAGTGGGGGGATACTGCAGTGGGAAAGCCACATCTACGTCTCACAAGACAGGCCTCCAAGACCAGACAATAATACTAAAAAATGTGAAGATAATAAATTACTCAAGGCAAACACTGAGCAAGAAGAAGAGATACAAATAGCCAGAGCACACAAAGCTGATGACTGGGACTATATTAGGGGATCTGCTGAGAGCCCTTTAATTATCACCCAGAGGCCTGACTTGCATCTTTTTCTTTCTTCAAATCCTACCTAACTAGGGAGAAACAAGGGAATTCAGGTACACTTGAGAGAAGTAGTTTTTGTCTTAGTCTAAAAATTAGAATTTTCTTCCCAATAGACCGACAAGACTGGAAAGGCCTTTCAGTACCTAGATGCTGCCCTTTCCTTCATTGAATATGGGATTGCCTTGGAATCGGATGCACCAGTACCAAAATCAGCTTACAGCATATTCAGCGACACCATAGATCTCATCAAGTAAGCCGTTTTCAAAGCATGGTGGTTAGGTAGCATGTTTGGAGGGGAAGGGTTAGTTACATTGCTTGTTTGCAACTGTGGCTGCTCTGGATTCCCACCACAGAGCAGAGTTCAGATTGCCATACAAGCATAAGACAAACAGACCATCCAGAGGCACCAAAGACAAATCCTTGGAAATGTTTCAGCATTGCTCATCGGAAGAAGTAGGCATCATGTCCCCCTCAGCGTTTGAGCCTTGCAGCTGAGGTACACCAGAGGACGCTGGTTATGACAATCAAGGACATGAAGGAGTTTTTACTTTATCCGCACCTGAAGTTGCTTTTGCAAGTGAGCTCAGTAGCATTTAAGTCAAAAAAAGCAAAGTAGCAATATAGCGTGTGGAGGAACAGTTTGCAAGGCCTTTGGGGCGCAGCTTGGTTGAAGGAAGGTTTTACTGGTTTCTCCCATGTGTCTTTCTAGCTGTACACTTTATTGGGTTTTTTGAAGAAACACTTGAATTAGTATTTCACCTTCAGTAACAGGGGCACCTCTTCTGGGGGCCCCAGGCCTGTAGGTGGCCCACGGGGGTGGGACATCTACTTGTAGGGATGTTGCCTGTTCATCAGTGGAAGAGGAGAGTGAGTCACATAAGGGGCCACATCTGTTCCTGCTGCATGGAAGACAAGGTGTTTTGAGGCACAGTCCTCTGCTCAAGATCATATAAAGCACTCGGTGCCAGGACTAAGGACTCGGGACAGGTTGCCTGACTTCTGGACCAGTGTTTGAGATAATGACATGCATTGTTTTTTCATAAACAGTGGGACTTGAGAGCACTGATGGCTGACAGGAGTCTGTTTATTTTGTTTATTTAGATTCACCATGGCACTGAAATCCTTTGCGGACTCCTCAGCATCTTCACATGAAAAAATCTTTGCTGTGTTATGGTGCGTAACTATTTCTCTGTTCCCTCATATTCTGTTTTTAGACTTGATAGAGTGTAAGACCCATTACTTTCAGGGGTGAAGGAATGAGTTAAATGGGAACCAGAGTTCTGCAAGTTAAAAATGACAATCTAAAAACCAGAATCAACTAGAATATCTCTGAAGTGAGCTGGGATATCACAAGGGTCCACATGTGGAAGGCACAGGCTCTAAAATTTGATCTGCTTGTAACTTGAGAGCGCATAGGGCTTTCACCTAAGGTGAAAGAATGTGATTTGGCTGCCCATGTCTGAGCCATGTAACTGAAGCTGTAGTTGAACATAGCTGAGGCACTTCTGGATGGGGGCTTACTCAGCCTGTGGCATCTAAAAGAGGCTGGGCACCTCTTTATATAAAAGACTAGATGTGGCCCTTCCCTGTTTGTTTTTTTTTCCCCCCCTTGTGATTTTTTCACAGAGTCTTTTTTAAGATGAGCAGAAGGAGGAGAAATTCTGAGCTATCTTGACTTTGCAGCACAGCTCATGAGTGCCTGCCGCCATCCCACAAGGCTGATTACTACTAAGCAGGCAGCAGTGAGCATGAACACTGACGCTTGGGTGTGTTTCTGTTCACAGCATGCGCTGCCAGTCCATTCTGCACATGGCAACGTTTCGTTACAAAAAAGATACTGCAATAAAGTATTCCAGGATCCTCAATGACCACTTCAAGGTAGGGCAGGTGTATTAGCAAACTGTCAGCTGGATGGCCGCGGTAGTTACTGGTGTCAGCTGAATAGCCCAAACATAACCAGAGTTATGTTCCTTGCTGCAGAGCTCTTCCAGAGTAACAAAAGCACCTTCTCCATGTGTTGCAAGGTAAGATTTAGAAAAACATATGTTGTAATGTGTCTGTAAGGGTGTGAGTGAATACAGTAGCTGGAGTATTTGAGTTGCAAGCTGCATTTGAGAGTGCCTCTCCACTTGCTCTTTCTTGCCATCTGAAATCGTACTGTTAGGGGGGCACGAGTATGTTTCTGCTCTCTCTTTCCTGTCTTTTTTCGTTGGAAAGGGGTGGGGTGGGTTTTTTGGGTGTGGGGTGTTTTGTTTTGGGTTTTTTTTCTGGTTATGAGGTCCAGGGTTACTGTGTATCAAGCAGAGCAGTTCACCACCAGAGAAGCAGGTCAGAGGAGCAAGGAAGGTATCGTCACTATGCTGTTTCAAAGCCTCCATTGTTGTCGTCTTTGTTTGTTAGAGATTCTTTGAGACTTAATAGGATACCATGGCCCATCTCCCTGGCCACTCTCCAGTAGGGTTATACCTTCACCCTGTGGTAACATAACTTTGAGGTGATACTTTAATATTTTTCTCTGTAGCTCAGTCACCAATTAAGAAAAAGGAAGCAATTTTCTAATTTGTGAGTTTTCGAACATTTTGTCTTTTCTATGTATCTGCAGCAATGTTGCTGTGTATGTGGCAGCAAAAGTAAAAGGCAAGCGGTCACGTAAGTGTTTTGACCCGATGCCCAGTAAACTGGGACTGTGTTTTAAAGACAGTAAGAAAGAGTTTTTCTGTGTACTGTGGTAATTGCATTTGGCAGATAGCTACCCAGCTCCACATCTGTCCCTTTTAAGCTCTGCAGTTGAGAGAGGGTTGCTTGGTCTTTATTAGTGATGCCGAAATTCCAGTTGTTTTTCTGCCACCTTGCACAATACGGTTTATTGGAAAGTAAATGGTCTCCCAAGAGCAGTGGTGGAAGCCCTCTCATACTAGTGACGAAAATTAGGTTGGGTGAAGTGGTGGGGGTGAAGCGATGTGATGAAGCCAGCCTGTGTCTGGAAGGCAGACAGCTGACTGCTTTTAGCTTCCCTAGGTCTATAAATAAGTGTGTGTAGGCTGACCTGGCTGCTTTGACTAGCTGTCAGAAAGCTCCAGCCTCCATAGGTGGGGAGCTTCAGCATGGCTGAAATGGAAGCCATTAGGAAAAAGCACTTAAATAATCTGGTGAAGGCTTCCACAAGTAGGTGTAGATTTTCAAAGGTGGATGGGTGGCCCTTTCTGATGTCTGGTCCTGTGTTTCCTTTTGTCAAGAGGGGTCCTTAGAGTCACAAATCACTTCCAAAACCTTGGCCTTGCACTCAAAGGACAATTACTTGGTATGTTGCTGAACACATGTCAGTTTTCAACACTCCACTCCCAAGACTTTTAACTCTGAAGGTAAACATTCATGATGGTTTTTCCTTCTCCTGCAGAAGCACAGGCATGCCTTCTCCTCTTTCTCCAATGCCCTCTCCTGCCAGTTCTGTGACTTCTCAGCTGGGATCAAATGCTAGCAACTTCAGTGGCAACAGCATTGGTTCTTCAGTCACTGTCCCTTATAACATCCCAAGCATCACCTCTTCCTATGTCAACATCACTTCCTATATCCTCTACGCATATGATATTTGGGAACAGGCTGATGCACTGGCCAGGAAGAATAAGGGTAAGTTTTTTGCCCTCTGGCTCTTCTGTCTTATGTGTTGTGTTTATGTGTTTGTACTTGCTTAAATCCTAACATTCAGTGTAGCAAACACCATACCTAAAGATCAAGGTATTAAATATGTTGAAAGAGACAGCTATGGCATATTGGCAGGTTATTGGCAGAGGTGATTGATGGTGATACATTGTTGAGTGTTCCAATTAAAAGGTGGTCCTGGCATCCTCAAATCTCTAAGAGCTAAAGGATGAGGGTATCAAGTGCAGGAAAACAGCCTACTTGCTCCATGGTAACACAAGAAGCATAAGGATTTTCTCCTGTTTTTCCCTTTGGGGTACTTAGCTTTTCTGAGTTGGTTCACTTTCTTTAAAAACAGCTTTTTGGCCTGTAGCCTTGTGTTTTAGTTTGTTTGTCAAACTTCCAGGTATTTTTGTCTTGAAAACAGTGAAGCTGGCTTCTCCCTTTAAGAGAGAAGCAGAGCAGCACTTGACTTGGAGTCCTTGCTGGGCACATGACCCATATTTGCTGGTAGCATTTCCTAAAATTGCTGCTACTTTTTTTTATTTTACAGTTTTGTTGTTAAAAATGTTGTATTGTCCTGTGGTACAAGCAGTGGTGAACAAGCAAAAGCCCTAGCATGGGTGCAGTTCAGCCTGTAACTTGCCATCCCACATGGTTTTTGCAGTGCCATTTTTCATAAAACACAAAGTTTTGTGGGCTGCTATGGTTGAAGGGGTGTGTTGCCATGATCTGTTGGCAAACTTGCGAAAGAAAATAAGCATGATGTGCCTGGCTGAATTGTTGGAAGGCTGTAAAAATACACTAATGAGGCAGTTGCTGAAATTCAAAAGGCTTTGCAAGTCACTTTTGAATAAAGTAACTCTGGTTGTTGGCTGTCCTCTGAGCAAATCCGTGCTCGCAGCAGTAATTCATTTTGGATTATATCCTCAAAAGGCTGATAAAAGACTGTCACATAGGAGTGGTGGATGCTGCTGGTAAACCAGAGGAATGAGTCATGGAGGAAAAAACAGTGGGAGGGCAGCCTGAGCACAGTCTTGCATCAATCAAGCCTAAATTCAAAACCTGCTCTGTGTTGTCATTTTAATGTAGGGGAATGATGACTGGGGTGATAAATACTCCTGAGGGAGTGGATCTGTGCAGGAGAACAGTAAATACTCGTGTAGGCTTGGCAGTTGTTGTCACTGTTGAGGACAGTGGAGGAGTTTCAGGACTGGAACTTGCTGATATTCATTGTAATGTACAAATGCTAAGAGGTACAGAGAGTGAGTACGTAAAACAAAACAAAACAAAAAAAACCACACCCAAAACAAAACCCCTATGAATTGCAATAAAAGAATCAAGGAAGGGGCTAAGAGCAGCAGTGGCCTTCAGCTGTTGAATTCCCTTAAACAGGGAGGTCATAAGTTAGTGGGAAACAGTTCATTGTACCTGATGTCTGAGTCGCTTGTGCAGAGCCTAAGTGCTTTCTGGTGTGTACACAACCAGGTGCTTCAGCACAGGACCCAGCTCCTCACAGTAATTCAGAGCAGTGCCATGGATCATGAGGCTGTAACAGGTTATCTTCTGGCCTCTGATCTCCCACAGCGAGGACAAGCTGCGGTTACATGCGTGCACATGAAGTTGCTCTCCATTTACATGGTGCTGTGGTTACAGATCAGGTTATCTTCTGTTTGCTTAGACAGGGAGGGTTTGGACTCTTTGTCTGTGCTTACAGCTGTTCTGTTCCCCATGGCGGGAATGGATACCCATTTTGTAAACAAAAGCAGGAAAATCGGGGGAAATGTGTTCTCTGCCTCTGAATCGAAAAGTATTAGAATGAAAGTGTTGTGCTGTCTTCTGAAGAGTTCCTTGCACAGCCAAGCAGAAATTTTCAGCCTCCAGATTCAATCTTTATGTGTAAAAGAGGAGAGCTGAGAACGGCCGGTTTCTGAAAAGGTACCTGGCAAAACATGATCGAGGCTGGAGGGATGGAGGGACTGGGATGAGCCCATGTCACTGGACGGCAGGTCATGCAGGAATGTCATGGAAAGGTGACTAGAAAGAAATAGGCATGATAATTTCCCGTAACTTGCTGTCACCTGCACGGGTGATTGCCAGCATGGAGCAAAGCGTGCAGCCTGCCAGCACCTCCCAGCAGGCTCAAATATGCTGTAAAAGCCATCTCCTGCCCATGCAGGAGGAGGAGGATGGTGCCTGAAGCTGGTGGCAGGATAGGACGACTCTGTTAAATCTGTCTGATGTGCCTAGCTATAAGCGACACAAATCAGAGCTGTATAGCCTGACAAGTGATACAAATTTTTAAACCTGTTCAGCTGAGAAATCATGTCTCCAACATTTGAGGATGGATGAAGGGATCAGTCCAGTGACAGCTGTGTGTGCTTCCAGGCATTGCCCAGAAAGGCACTCAAATTTGGCCTATTTGAAATTTGGGGGAAGCACGTGGCAGGGACTGGGGTGTGAACACCCAAACTTTTTGCCCACGTACCATAGAGTCTCGATGTCCTTTTAAAGCCAGCCCCTGGGGAGGTGGTTCAGTGTGTGTGTATGTGTGTGAGTGCGTTCTCCTCCCATGTGCCCTGCCTCGCATGCTTGTTACACTTCCAGCCTTCTAATATTGCTCAGCTCTCTGCATTAATGATGTGTTCAACGGGACTTGCCAACTGACAGCATGCTGCTGTTGTCGCTCCTCGCTGCCCCCTCGCCTGTCAGATGTGCCTCTTGTGTGAAACCAACCAAGTGTTTTCTCTCTCCCTCCCCTTTTTCCAGAGTTTTTTGCTGAACTCAGCACAGCGACATGCGCTCTGGCACTGAACAGTAGCATGACTGAACTGGTACACTACGCTAGGCAGGGTTTACAGTGGCTGAGACTGGAAACAAATATGCCTTAACTGGTGCTTAAGGTGGTTAAGTACCTTGAACTTTTTTGCACTTTTGAAGCCTCAGAAAGTCTGACTTGTTGAATCGTTGGATACAAAGCACCTGCAAGGGAAAATAAATCAAGGTGGAAGGAATCTGGTTACACTGGAAAAACTGAACTGTGTTTTTAGGGTAGCACTTTGCTGCCTTGAAAAAGAAGAGTTGGAGGAAAGCCTCAGCATTGATGGCACCTTCCTTTAAAACGACGAAGTGCAATGAATTGTCTGAATGGCTCAATGTGTTGATGGTCTATAAACATTTCTATTACAAATAACCAGCAGGACAATAATCACACATGAAGAAGTGCCGACAAGAAGGAAATCTGCCTCCAGAGGTTATTATGCAACATACCACAGTCTGCAACAGTTGTGTGCCCAGAAGACGTGTCAGAAGTGTTTTTGCAAGCATGGATGCAATCTTTGGTGTCTTTGTTCCTCAGATGGCAAGTAGCAACCTCATCAGCACCAAACAGCGTTATGTTACAATAAAAACAGCAAATTGGTCTGCCTTGCCTGCTTTCCAACCTCGCCCTCTTGCATCTGTCAGCCAGCTGCTGTCCTGAGAACTGGGGGAAACCACTGCCTTTAGTGCTGGAAGTTCACTCTTTAAGTCATGGCTGCTTCGGTCCTTCTCCTTGCCATGCACTCATGCACACACATGCCCTTAGCCCTTGAACTCTGTTACTTACGTCCTTGCTTGGTTTAAGCCTGGTAAGGCAAACACAGTTGGGGCAGCAAAATGAGCAGGTGTGGTTGGAAACAGCTCTGCCTGCCTTCTGCAGTGGAGGGGTGTCACTCACATGGACAAGTCTTCATCCAGTTGCTTTTTGTCATCTTGATGGGTGAGGGTGGATAGCTGTACTGGGTCACTGTGATTGCTTGGACATTGTTCTGGGTCTTACATGGGGAAGAACTGCTTCTGTTTAAGGAGGGACTAAGTCGCTGAGTGTGGAACAAAAGACAAATTTTGCATTTGGATATTTGCCTGCAACCATTGCTGGTCTTGGTGAATATTGATTTGGTACCAAAGTAGGGCATCCTTCATGTGGGAGATAACTAATGCTTTTTCTCAACCAAACTACAGGATGGGCCCAGTGACTTAGAGATCTGTCAGGGGAACAAGAAAGGGAATAATTAGCTGTTTGCAAGCATTTTTTCCTTGTCAGGAGTTGCATTTTTGAAATTGTGATTTTTGCAAGTGACAGTAACAGTGAAGGCAACATCTGCGACATTCAGTAAGATGACACTGTTCTCTACCCAAAGATTTCCTGTTGTGTGACAGCAGTGTCCTGCCATACTCCTATCTAATAGCGTGCCTTAGCTCTCTGGTCCCCTCTTGCATCCCTTGCTCTATCTCTGACAGACCTGTGGGAATGGTGAAGAGGATGGTATCACAAAATAATTGTGCTTACAGGAAAGAATTAGGTCCCTCTTCTGCATTATTTCAGGATGGAGGAACAGGTCTGCACGCATGCATCAGTACCCCCTTTGTAAAATACTTGCTTGTGGCTTCTGAGGCTCACAAAAATAGGCAGTAAATAGATATCAGCAAAAGGTCGGCATTTCCAAAAGTAGTTTCTTTAGAAATGCCCCCTGCTGTGGGAAAGCCTGGAGTCATCTTGCCTCTGGGAGGAGCTGATGGGAGCCTGTGGCAGCTCTGCCCTAGTCCCAAGCACAAGAGAGCTCTCCTCTCACCTTCCCTGGCAGCACAGGATCCTGGCTGGGTCTTCCCACACCTTCAAGGGACTGTCCTTTTATGTTCACTTTATTAAAAGCCTTAGTGCATTTCAGGGATAAGCTGTCCTAACCAGTCGAAGGAAAGTCCATGTCCCACCCTCCCCATTTTACTTCGCTTGCCCTCCTCTTCCCTGGAGAAGCAACTGCTCTGAGAGAGCCAGGGACAGAGAGAGGCTCAGTGGTAACTCTTTTGTTCTCAGGAAGCACAGGGATGGCCAGATGGCCTGAAGGCTTGACATGCACTTTGGAGCTCGATTCCAGACTGGTGGGTCGATGCCTTGTTCCAACTTTGTCTTCAAACAAAGCTAGTTTTAGGATCACCAGCTGAGGAGGAGGAAGGAAGGAAGAAAGCTTTATTGAACCTGAAAACCTCTGTGGGAGTCTTCAAGAACCATAGCAGATTGTTAGGGGTAAGCATAAGGTGAAGCAGGATGTGGGTCCCCCCTATACTTTGATTTCACGTACACCCATCTCCCTCCCTGCTGCCAGGCCAGGTTCCCCTCAGAGGGCTGCTGGCGCATGGCTTTCCTGCCCCAGAGGGGACTGTCTGCTGCAACCTGCGAGGCAGGGCGTGCAGCCACCCCCATCCTGCATCCAGCTTGGTGTAGCCCACAGGTGCACCAGGTCCTGTCCTCACCTGCCCTCTGGGCGCTTTGCCCAGATAGTGGTAATCTGTTGCCCTGCTCCTAGGAAAGCTCATGCAAGGGTGTTGGGCAGGCAGAGTTGGTAGGGAGACACCCAGTGAAGGCAGATGAACTACTGGCATTTGCTGCTTTACAGTTGGGAAAAGGCAGCACGTGCTGTGGTGCTATGTGGAGGTGGTCATGCAAGGGCTGTTCCCGCTCCCAGGGCAAACTACCCCGGGCGTCATAGGAAACAGAATCACAGGCAGTTTGTGTCACACACATGTGGGGGGCTAATTCAGGGCTCTCATTTCAAAAGTCATCTGTGGAAGCATCATTACCAAGCACGTAGCTTGTATGGTACCTGCATGTACCATAGCAGGAAGCTATGTTTTGTTTCAGGTCATAGGGAAGACTGTTTAAATAATGGGTAATTTTTAAAAAGCCATCATATTTCAACCTTGAGCCAGGTCCAAGGCCTGCAAAGAGTTAGGAAAGATGCTCATAATTTTCACTTGGGCCTGTTCAGGCCTTTAAAAAAAATCTAAACCAAAATATAAGTGGAGGAAGTAGCATTTGCCATTAGGAAACAAAACCATGAATCCAAGGAAGAACAGAGGTGATGGTTGAGTCCAGAAGGATAGGAGGCAGCTATGGTGGCAAAGCAGCATCATTTCCATGCAATATTTATTTAGAAGAAATAATACATGTGTTGAAATTGTGAAATGTTCTATTTTTAAGATGCCATTTATTTAATAGGTGAAAAACCCCACTTACATGGAAATAGAAACCTCTTCTGTAACTGAAAGTCAAAGTCTGACTGCAATGTCCTTGTTTTTGGTTTTGTCCTCTCCATTCCCTCTTGGTTCCTATTATTAATCTGTACAATTTAAACTTATTTTGGGGACTTATGTCCCTCTTGTAAATAACTTTTTCTGCCCTGTGTGTGATGGAGTTTCCGAGATGGTTGATTCAGTCATATGGGGAAATAAACAATAAATGAAGTAGCCTGTTTGTTATGAGTTGTTGCAAGAGTCCTCATGTTCTCAGCTTCTTGTAGAGAAATTGTAATTTGCCTGTTCTCTCTGAATGGTCATAGTGTTTCCCTTCTGAATGAGGTTTAAGTATGAATTTCTGTACAAGAAGTCTCTGTTTCAGTTGCTCCCCTGTTTATCGCCCCTTGCCCTTTCCTTTAGGAACAAGAATGGCTGCAAATCTAGATACTCAGAGTGGCAGGAGGTTCATGGCTCAAGACATCTGCCTCCTGTCCTCCCGAAATGGATTCGGGGAAGACTGTGCTGGGGTCAGCCACTGATGACCAGCAGAGCCTGGCTGTGAGCGCTCGCTGACAGGAAAATCCCACGGGTTGGTTTCATGCAGTCAAACAAGTTAAATAAGAAAACAAGGAGCCAAGACACAGAAATGGCGGTTGAAGCATACTGTTCCATGTTTGCCACAAAGGTGTTGCAGGCTCGGTGCTGGGAGGAGGGTCTGCTCAGGTCTAGTTCACGGACACCTTTCTGAAGCATTGCGAGGAGGATTTCCCTCAGGGAATCCCGCAGGATTTCATGCCCCATGGTAGCTCTGCTTCTCAGTGGTCGTGCAAGGTGTTCTCTTTGCAACGGCCTTAAACTTCTCATTTGAGGCTTCTCCCACTTTTTGTTTTATGTTGGGCAATGTAACTTTCTTGGAAGAATGATTTTTGCATCTCTCTATGCACTATTGTGATAGAATTTGTGTGTATAATTCAGGTCCTTTCTGTAACAGGCATTGCACCTAAGATGTTTGCTAATAATGATGTGGTTTTCTAATGTAGTATGTAAATTGTAGAGGATACTGAAACCTGTTTTAATACCCACTAGATATGTTGCTGTTACAGATGTTGTATACAGATGTTGTATACAGAAATGTACACTTGTTTTTTGGGTCAATGCACTTTTTCACTGCACACTTAAAATCCCAATGGCAATGTTGGTATTAAAGTAAGAATAACAGGAAAAACATCTAGTTAAAAAAAGAAAAGTGTCAAACATCTGCAGATCAGCATTTGTTGGGATTTTTAGCTACAGACTAGACAGGAGGAGCTTGGTGGTGCATTTGTTCAGGTGAGGTGGGACTGGCACTCAGTTCACTGCCATCAGTTAGTGTTTCAAGTAGTATGAAACCAGGTCAGCCCCAGGCTGGTTGCAAGGTGCATGGATGGTAAAAAAAGAGCATGGGAATATAGCTTGTGGTTGTGGCCATACATATGTGGATTAAACATCTGTGAATTTTGTTCTGGTTTCGGTGGGGTGCGAGGGGTCATTGGACACGTGCTGTCCTGTCTGCTGGCTGGGCTGGAGCTGCTTTTCCTGAGTAATTCATGTCCTCTGTCCTACCATTTTCTTCCCCCTTGCACCCCAAAAGGTATGCTTCCCAAACTCCTCACTTGGGGCAAAAGCAAGGAAGGTTAGTTCTGGAGGTGGGAAGGAGATGGGGAGTGGACGGAGGGATGCAGAGGAAGGAGGTGCAATGTGCCAGCAGGGAGGTCATCCAAAAGCCAGGGAGGAAGGAGAGGGAGCAGGAGGCAGTGGAGCTGCAGCAGGCATCAGCTGCCCCGATCAGCTTCTGCCCAGGGCAGTGGGCCCCCTGTCTAAAATGGCCAAAAATATTTTGGGGTGGTTTTCCAATAATATTTTGTTGTTCTTTATTTATTGAGCTTGTATTGACCAAACCTAATTTTGCAACCATGTTTAATTTATTTTGAGATTTGTTGTACGTTATAGATTACCTTGCTTTGTCTCTCTGGCTTGGCTTACCCTTTTCAAAAACAAATGTTATTTTTGGCAAAACAGCTGCATTAAAGTTGATTCAGTTTCTCAGCCCTGTGCTGCTCTCCAAACACTAAAATATCCCATTGGCAGTCTGGCTTTCTTTATTGCACTTTTAGTAATCCCTGTCACTACCTGAAACCAAGTGTTCCTGGGCCATCATCAGCATTTCTGAATGTGTTTCCATAAACTTTGTGTTCCCAAAACAAGGACTTGTGTGTGTTACAACTGCAGCATGCAATCACTGCTGTTTTGCGAAGTGCTTTGTCAAGGTACAGGGTTCCTGGAGATCCTGCTGGGTTTTTCTCCTCTCCTGCTCAGTGTTGCTGAGGTTAAGGTTTTCTTTGGGTCCAACATTTCATATAGTAGCAATACAAAAATGTTGTCCGCTTCTGTTGAGCCAGCAAAGCTGCATCCCAAACAATGGGGTTTTTTCTGTTCTCTTTCAATATTTGGAGGCATGTGTCAGCCTGTACGTGGTCTGTGGCAGCTGAAAGGTATTTCTGAAAGTTGCTCCAGCCTGTGCACCTTTTTGTTTGCCACACACCAGGTACAGCAAGTTCTGAACTTGCTTGCGAGTTCTCTTCGCTGTTCAGAGAAGAACTAGTTAGGATTCAGGGTCAGGCTTTTGCTTTGTCTTGTTTTTCCAGAAGGCCCTGGGAAATGGGGTGAGTGAGATGCAATCTGCAAAGCAGGGCAGGAGCTGAAGGTTTCGTGAGTGGTGTTTTCTTTGCAATGGAAATGTGTACGGTAGTGCCTGGGCGCCAGCGGGGCTCATGTCATCAGGTCTCTAGATGGCACGTGAATCATGGCATGCTGGTGAAGCCGCTGCTTGCCTGCTTGGTTGCCAGCCACCCTCTCCTTGCATTTCTGGGTCGATTCAGTGGGATTTCAGTTTCAACTGTTACCATACAGGGTTGGGTTGGTTTTTTTCACCCCACATTACTCATCAACTTAGAGTGTAAATAAAATCTGGAATTCTTACTGAAAACGTCCTTAAAACATAACTGTCAGGTTTCCTGAACATGGAACACTGGTCTTAAATCTGTTAAATGTCCCTTATCCTGTGGGGAGTGACATGCCAGTCCTCCCTCTCACAGCAGCTCTTCACATGGTGGGACACAGCAGTGGCCTGGGCTCAGGAGCGGCACGATGTCTTAGAGCCCCATGGAGAAATGAGGATGCCAAATGTCTTGCAAAATAGTCTCCAGTGGGAAAAGATGTGCAAATAAGTGAGGGGAGGAGACTGATGTGTTTGACTTCAGCACCGAATCTGTACTCTGAGGCTTCTGTGAATAAGAAATAGCTGCCTTTTTTTGTCTTTTTTCAAGGACTATAAATCAGATCTGTGATACAGCTTTAAAAAAAAAGGCTTAAAAAGAAAAAATAATCTCCAAAGTAATTGTGCCACAGATCTTATGTTTGTTTGTCTTCTGTACTGAGGATGAATTGCTGTGTGTATGTGTGTGTATATGTATATATATAAATTAAAATATGAGTTTTGACTTGCTTGTCCTCAAGTTCTTCAGATGAAAGAGATGATGGTCAAAATTGTAAAGATGAAATTAAAAACAAGTTGCCTGGGGAGGGGGAATTTCTTGTTTTGCTGACCTGAAGCTGAGATGTCTCACCCTCTCCTGTGCTCTGCTCACACACAGTTGCACAAGCACAACTGGGTGCAGTTTTGCTCGGAGGTGAGGGTTGATGTGGCCATGCAATGTGTGGTTGTGCCGTGCATCTTCCTTAGCATGCGGCTGAATTTCTTGAAATATTCAACAGCACAAACTTGCCACTGTCTTCACCTCACTGCCACCTTTTGAGGAAAGATGTTTTGAAATGTGTGTGTTACAAGTTTTTTTTAACCTTGAAGTTTGAAATTCAGGTGTCCATCCTGATCAGACTGTGATGCTTGGATTCATTTGTAAGTACTAGTTTGGCAAAATATTCAAGCATGTTTTCAGATCCATTTATTTTGCGTAGGACTGGGGCATGTTTTACTGGGTCAAGAAGCCTCCAGAGCTCTGGATACCTGATACATATGTATTTCCCTTTTTTCCCCTCTCCTAATGACTACACGCATAGTGGTTCGATGCTGCCTCTGTCTTTTGGTTGATAACATGAAAAAGAAGACAGAATTAGTTTTTTGTTTTACTGGTTCATTTTTTTCTGACAGCTTTGACCTCCTTTCAGTGAGGAAAACTTTAATTAAGGGCGGTAACTAACCTTCTGCTAAAAACCAGTCATCAGTAGGTGTGTGTGAATCGGCACCAACACATGCAGAGGGATGAATCTCAGCCTGACACCAAGGGATTGGAGATGGCAGTGCCCTGGCTCTGAGGTCGTGATGAGGGCTAATGATTCCAGCAGGGCTGTGCTGTGTGTTGCTGTGGCCACAGGCTTTACAGAGCAGGGCAAGTGTATGCCCCCATCAGCTTTCCTTTTTTCCCCTGTGACAGGCTCCGGTGGAGTGAGTGTTGGCATGCTTTACAGCAGTGTTAGTGCCAAGGTGAAATGGGCTTCATCTGAAAGCCGAAGTGCATGTGTGTGTAGATGCTGCAAGCAGGAAAAGAGAGCGCATGGAGCAAAGGGTCTGGCCCTTGGGGGAGCATGTAGTTGCAGATCTTTGGTGGTAATTAAGCAAGATGGATTATGGTTAGCTGACCTAGGAGTGCTCCAGCAACCAACATTGGCTCGGGAATGATAAAAAGCAAGGAAACCAGCTGGGGGTAAGCAGAGCCAGGTGTGAGGGGCTGGGAAAGGAAGAGGTGAGAGATACATGGTGGTCTCTTGGAGGTAAAAGGAAGACCTTGGGAACCAAAGAGCAGTAGTGAGAGCAGCTAGGGTGTCCACTGAGGATGGGAAAAAAGAAGGGCCGTTTGGCTCTGCTCTTCCCTTCTCGTTCTTTCTGTCCTGCGCTGACCAAGATTTTGGCTGGGGAGCTGGCAGCTGCTTGTACAAAAGAAAATTGAGAAACAGGAGGAAAAAGTTGCTATGTGGCATAATGTGTGATGACGTGACATACAAATGCAATCATGTTGGCAGCTGTAATGTGCTGCTTGTTTCATCTGGCGGCTGTTTAGTTGGAGATCTGACTCAGACTGTGTCAGAACAGTGCATGGATTTGCAATTACTTTCTCCCAGCAGCCTGTGCTGAGTTAGGTGTCCTGACTGCACTGTCTTATTTTTTTTTTTCTTTCTTGGAAAACATGTGTAGGGGAAGATAATTTGCTGATGATTCTTGGCCTGAGTTAAGTCTTACCCGTCAAGCAAATAAAGACACAAAAATGTTTCTCATTGGCTATGTAGCCAGAGCTGTGCCTTGCTGCCACTCCTAGGGATGGCTATAGCCACATAGTTGTAGGCTTAGAGTATTAATTTTCAGGACCATTAATTTAATAAGCATCAGAGAAATTCTCCTGTGGGACACTGCCAGATAGCAGGGGTGCTTCAGAAGCCAGGCAGGCAGCTGTAGCCACGTGTGCCATCTCATCACAGCCCAGTGCACGTGTGTCTTATTATGTCTGTCAGGACGCTGGCTGCCACACCACCTAAGGTAGGTTGTGTGCACTTCTTGAAAGACTGAGTCACCGTTTTGGTGGAACAATTAAAGCAGGTATGTATTGCATGGGCTTTTTGCTTGAAGTGATGGAACACGACAGCCCCTGCAGACCACACAAGTCCGATGGCAGAAATTACATAGCTGCTTGCTGACTTTTTTTTTTTGGTGTGTGCTGGAACAGCTTTAAAATGAAACTATCTGGAATCCAAGGAATTGCGTTAAAATGCCATGAAGTGACAGCAACACTAACCTTCCTGACAGAGCCAGGAAAGAGTTACAAATATAAGTTTCATCTCCTGGCTAGCAGTGCTTTATTTGCTGCCAGTTCCAGTTGAGAGAACATGCAAAGGTTTAGAAAACAAATACAGATGTGGTAAAAGCAGCCAGCAAAAAATTTAACTGGAGCATCTGGAATAAAGTACTCAGATTCGCAAAACTGTGCACTCTGGCGATGTTTAAAATAGTTTTAAAAGCAGTTTCAGCCTAAATGAAGATAGAAACCCTCATTTAACTGTGGGAATAATCTGGAGTTATGGACTTCCCAGGCATTTGTTCTAATTAAGCGTGGCCAGGTTGACTGGCTGAATTTTTATTGCCTGATGGCAACCTGTTTGTAAAATGAATCTCAGTGTCATTTGGTGTGAGGGCTGTGGTCCCATCACACAAGATCACGCTGAGTATCCTGCAGCTGCCTCAGCAGATGGAGCAGACTCATGGCAAACAAGGTAAATGCAACCACTTCCGTTTCTCATTATGGTTCAGGGCAGTTACATTGGGCTGGAGTTGTTGGGAAGCTGCAGAATTTGCATCCTGAGCACTCAATTTTTAACAAACCTTTATTTACTCAGAGTTTCCCTGAGTCAGTGAGGCCTGTCCCCCACTCCGCAGTGTTTGCTGCTGTAGATGTTTCTTGCCTGTTGACGTGAATTTTCTCATGCAGCTTGTCTCCAACTCCTAGAAGAGATGGAATCACTCCAGGGTCAAAATGTTGCTGCAAGTGGAGGCAAGACACAGAGCTGAGGCCATGCAGTCACAGAATCACAGAACGGTAGGGGTTGGAAGGGACCTCTGGAGATCATCCTGTCCAACCCCCCTGCTTGAGCAGGCACACCCAGAGCAGGGGGCACAGGGATGCATCCAGGCAGGTTTTGAATGTCTCCAGGGAAGGAGACTCCACAGCCTCCCTGGGCAGCCTGTTCCACTGCTCTGTCACCCTCACAGGAAAGAAGTTTTTTCTCATATTGAGGTGGAACTTTCTGTGTTCCGACTTGAGCCCGTTGCCCCTTGTCCTGTCGTTGGGCACCACTGAAAAGAGCCTAGTCCTGACACCCACCTTTTAGATATTTATAGGTATTTATGAAATCCCCCTTCAGACTTCTCCAGGCTGAACAAACCCAAGTCTCTCAGCCTTTCCTCGTATGGGAGGTGCACCAGTCTCCTGACCATCTTGGTAGCTCTCTGCTGGACTTGCTCAAGCAGTTCCACATCCTTCTTGAACCGGGGGGCCCAAAACTGGACACAGTACTCCAAATGTGGTCTCACCAAGGCAGTTGGGATGCAAGAAGGCAGTCTGATTCTGGGTAAGTGCACATAAAAGTTCAGAGCAGTGAAGTGAATCTCATAATTTCCTGGGGCTTTGATAGCCTTATTGCTGCTGTCTGCATCTCTATTGCTAGAATTTGAATGCAGTTGGATCAAGCATTGAGGAAGAGGCTGTTCAGCCAGAGCTTCAGTTTCAGAATCTGCTGCTGGTCATGCTGGTGGCAATTGTGCTTTTATTTAATTACCTTCCCGCTGCTCTAAAAAACCAAAAATCTGTTACTAGGTCACAAGCAAGGGAAGTTCCTTGGTTTTGATGAATAAATTGCTTCTGATGTGTTCAGTCTGCCCTACATGCATGTGTGCTACATGGATTAACAACACTGATGCTGAAATAACCGCCCCCAAGTCCCACTGCACCTGAAACAAGATCCTGGAGATGGCCACGCGGGATGCCTCCAGTGGGATGCTCCAGAGCCTGGCCGGGATCATTGTCACCTCTGCTTCTGTGCAGCAGCCTGAGGCCGTTGGTTGATTGCTTGTTGCATAAATACATGGCATGCTCAAAGCCCTCTGCGAAGGCTTGTTTTTCTGCAAGGCTGCATCCCCCTCTACAGGTGGACATTTCAGTGAAATAATTTTCTCAGCCGGTGTTCAAACAGGAGGAAAGTCTGTAGTCTTCCTGATGGGACTTAAGAGTACATGTGTATATTTTGTTGATGTTTTAAAATATGCAAGTAGCATGTGCATCACCTTCTAAAGTCTTCTGTCCACATCTGAATATTTTAGCAGGATGTCTAATCCAAACATTTTTGCTGCAAGGTTGGCTCTATTAGGAATGAGATGCCTTTGGGGAAGAACAATATTAAGAAGTATTCAAAGCTGTGAAAGTATAACCAAATTCTCACAATCCCCTTTGAACGTAAATAATAAGGTATGATTTTAAGATTATTTTGAAAGGACATAATTTTACAAAATTGAAATAAACACTAATACATCGTTGCATCACCATGCTGTTATGGCATGGCCTGAAAAAAATACAATCATAAATTACTATTTTAAAGCAGAAAGTAGAAATCTAATTTATAGGGAAATCTTTGTCTTTGTATTGATCTTCTATACATAAAAGGCTCAGACTAAAACTTCCCTAAGACAAACATGGCTGTGGGTGGCACAGCAGCTGATGTGCTGCCCGTGGCAGTGGTATGGTTTGGGAGGGGTTGGGAAGCCACAGTCCAAGCCCTGAGGTGAGGAGCAGCAGGAGACCTGGACAGGGAGGCAGTGTGTCCCAGAAGCGGGGGCAGCAGCGGGGTGGGCAGGAGCAGGGTGAGTGGTAAGCACTTGGCTGCACATGCGTGACTGGAGATATACAGCCATGGGGGCTGGTCAGAAGTCGTCCAGAGCCTGGTCTTGTTCTTCCCAAGTGGTTAAAACCAGCAGGCTGGAAATTCTGATGTGAGTAACTGTGATGACACTTGATGCTTTCAATATTGTTTTTTTTCTTTCTGTTTAAAGGATGTATGAAATAGACATCTTTGGGTTTATGATTTTTATGGATGAGGTGAAGGCTTTTAGATGCAGGCGAAACATTAGCAGAAACAGTGACGATTCCACATTGGGATAAGACATACATCATGTTTAGATGCAATCATTTCATGACCCTGAATGTTTAAAGACTTCACTTTCACAAATCCTGTGTTTAGTTTTAAATTAGAAGATGCGGTGGAAGTTAGGGCCTGCTGCCACTGGAGGGCTGCCTCACCACGGGGAACCAGGGTGGAGTGCTCTGTTCCCTTAGCCTGCGGGGGTGGGGTGGGGGTGGGGTGAGGATTACTACTTTGTCATCATTATCCTGTCGCCAGTACTGGAAGAAAAAAAGAAGTTTGCTGGTGTTAAATCTGCAGCTTTGTATGACTTACCTGCAGCTTTATATGCAGGTAAGTCATTACAGTTGTTTGCCACAGTAATCCTATTTTTTATATATATACTTTGACATCATAATCACGTTTCCAGCAATAGTGTTTCTAAAACCAGCTCTGCACTAGTTCCAGTGCCATCTAAGATTAATAATGGGGACACCACTATATTGACAACAGGGTTGTTCCTTGTAAACCGTTTTTGCAGTTTTCCTGGCAGCCCTTACCAATACACCTCCAAAAGCCTGAGCCCAAACGTTGTTGGGGCAGGAGGTGCAAACTGAAATACAGAAGTGCCTGTCTTAGTCGTGTTCAGACCTGGTACTGTTTGACTTCCAGCTACAGGGTTGACAGCAGAGCTGTTCCCACACTGGACAGAATCCCAGTGCATTTGCTGTAACCTTTTTTCCCTGCTGAATCTGTCTCTCCCTTTGGTGCCTGGAAGGTGATTGCTGTCACTGTGATCCTGATGGGTGTGAGTTACTCACAGGCTGCACCCATGGATGCTAGCACTTTTCCCACTAAGACGAGAAATGTATCAGCTGGCCAGCAGGACTGCCAGGCTACTTGGTTTCAGAGTCAGTATTACTTTGTGGAAAACTTGCCTTTTTTATTTTTTCCCCTTAAGTTTTCTTGTTAGCCAGGACATCCATAGAGGAACCTGTTTGGTTCCAGAGAGGGGACCTGCACCTCTTCTTTCCATTGCTCCTAGCCAGATCAGAAGCCGTAAGTACCACAAGGGTGACCACATCCTTGCACAGGGGCAAGGGCAGTAGCAGGGCAGTACGGCTTGCAGCTGTAACACAGGTTTTTTCCTGCTGACAGAGGCTTCCTGTTGAGAATTACACTCTGCAGAAACAAAAAAATAATGCTGTAATGTTTCCCCACAATGGCATGCTCCAGTCACAATATAACAAGGTGTTCTGAAGTACAAATATTTTATTGCAACGTTTCATTATTTACAGTACCGTTCCCTTTGTCCCTGGGCGCTACCAAAGTGCAAGCCATTCCAAACAGGAAAGCTAAATGATGGTAACTCACCAGCAAATATGACTGTGCCTTATGCTCATACTGTCCTGCCTCTTCCCTGGTACTGAATGCAGAGAGGTCTGCTGCTCTCCCTGGTCACCTGGAACAACTTGGGAAGGTGAAACTTTGGTCACAAAGGCTTGTCTGTTGGTCTGTTCAAGGTGATGCAGTAACAGGGATCTGCAGCCTTTCCAGCTGGACTTCACTTGGAATTCAGGGTTTCTGACTGTAACAAGACACCTTTGTACACAGCACTGTCAAGTTTACATTTCAATTTTTGATGTAAGTACTCGTTTACTTCCAATTCTTTTTATTGCTTCTTCTCATTAGTTTATGTAAGCTTTAAGCCATTTGCCTGTTTTGAGGCTAGATCTTCCTGGCTTAACTATCTTAGAAGAGCCAGTACCTCTAGAATTACCACAGAGTTGCTACTGGATACTGAAATTGGAGGTGTCATCTCCTAGAATTGCATTTAAAGGTCTTTACAGAATACTGCAACTTCTCTTATGCATTTCCACTGACGTCTACATCTCAAAGTAGGACAAATTACACTGGTTACTTCAGGGATGACCTCTCAACAGGAACTTGCCTTTTGGCGGGCGGGTAGTTACTACAAATTTTATTGAAGACTGTTCTAGTGGCTAAACTCAGGTCAAGAATCTTTTCAGCCCTCTAACAAGTGTATTAGCTACTCTGATAGACAGGTTTCAGGCCGAGTACCTGCAATTTCCACTGCTGCCAGCAGTCCCTTGGGAGATGGGCAGTGAACTCTGCTCCAGTTACCTCAGTGTGCAACGGGGATGTTGTTACCTTCTAAAACTTGAGACGCTTTGTGTTACAAAGCCCTTGCACAATTACGAAATGTTTAAGACTACGTTCCTGAAAGTAAGTTATATTAAATGGCACTCGAGTCCTCCAGAAAACGTGTAGCAGGGCTGTTGCGTGAGGCTCAGCAGTACTAACTGCTGCGCTTTCCCCTCACCCCATGCCTGGTTCACAGTTCAATAATAAGCCCCTGCAACAGCTGCCTCAAATGATTCTGAAATTACAACTTCTCAAAAATGGGATGACTGCAGCTCTGGCAGGTTTCCTCCTGTAAGTCATGCTTTTATTCCATGTTTTCACAGGCTTTTCTGTATCACTATTGACAGAAAGCTCCCAAAAGCTTTACAGTTGCAGAATGTAACATTTTCACAAAGAAAATGCATTGTTTTTATTTTTTAACCCACCATACAAAACATGGAGTTTAAAAGCTCTGCAGTGCCTCCTTACTATCATTCCTCTGGAAATTGGAGAGGCAGCAGAGCTCACATGCAGTCAACAACGTTGCTGGATCCTTGGCCCACGTCCCGGATCTGACTGCTGAGACAAGAGCACACAGCCACGCCTGCCCCTGCCCTGCAGTGTGACACGGAGCCAACAAGTTCCCACCTAAAGAGATGGCAGGGAAAAAAAAGTAAGTTCTTGTCCTTTGTAAGCAACTTGAAAGTATTTCTTTTCTGTTTCTGAAATTCTATTATACAGCCTGTTTATTCTGCACAAAAATACACCCTGCTAGTTTATTCTTATTACTTCCCTGGTAATTTAGTGCAAAATCAGATTGAAACGAACAGAAGAGTGTAGTTTCTTATTGAATGAAGGAAAGAAGACAAGGGATGGAGAGGAGGAGGAGGTGCTTCAATATTTACAAGAACCTAGTGGCATAAGCAGCACTGCTGCATTGCTAGTCATGGATATTGCTCAATTATTACCAGGAAACAACAGAAAAACTCCTGCTGCACGCTATTTCTATTATGCTGTGTTTTCATATAGGCAGATTTCATTGTCTTATTAGGCCAAATAAAAAATGTACATTACCTATTCACTACGGGATCAAATGCTTCCACTGTATTCAGGTACGCGTTGCCATTATGACCTCCAACTGCAAAAATTTTACCCATCAGTGTCGCTATACCAACGCCACCCCTTGGAGTTGTAAGCTCTGCTACATACTCCCATTTGTTACTGCGTGGGTCAAACCGCTCCACCGAGCTCAGTGGAGAGTTGTCATCAAAGCCACCTGCAAAGAGTCATCACATGATCAGTTTTTAGCCACTTCTAGTGGTGGTGATATCCAGGACTGGCACTATCAGGCTGTTCTCAGCATTCAGTGGGCTAGTGTCCAGCTCTATTTCTTTATGTGACTTTTACAAGCTCCTTGAAATTAATCTCACAACTCTCCCTCCAGTCACCATACAAGCATCACCAAGAGTGACAGTCGGGTTCTGTTCAAGTTGCAAGGAGAGCTACTTCTATTGTGTTTTTCATTTTAACGATGTGTAAGATTAATTTAAGGAAAAAAAAAGAGTTTCTAATTTGGAATAGAAAAAAAAAAACCTAAGACCAGTAAAAGGGTGGTCCTGATCTTATTTTGACTTAAGCAAAGTCTTGTGGTATTTTCAAATGACAGCATTGCTGAATACATGAGTAGGAAAAAAAAAAACCTCAGGTAAGACTTTGGTGGTGCATTTCGCTTGCTGGGGTGTAGCTGTCAGAGGGGCATTTTACTCAAAACCTTTTTAATCCCTTAGGATAATACAGAAGGCAGAGCTCTGCACCTGTCATCACGGCATACCTACCTGGCATCTTCCTCTCTCAGGAGAGCAGGTGAATGCAAGGTAGAGCAGAACAAGACCGGCCTAGGACAACAGGCTGTGGAATAAGTGTAATCACTGTGCAAAAAAGCTACTGTTGTCTACGCAGAACTAGTCTAAACAGAACTAGTGCGCTTTGACAGTGCGTGAATGTAAGAATCATTTTCCTAAAATGAAACTCAAGATTAGTGGATCCTGAGAGGATTTTCTATATAGACGTGCTGTCCTGGACAGTATATATAGCCCTCCTGAAATGTGGGTTAGGAACTGCTTTTGATTTCCTCGCTAACATACCTTTGTTTAAGCGTGCCCTGGTTGTGCTTGCTTTCTTCTCCTGCCCAAGAACACAAAGTACAGGTCAGATCTATCTGTTCCCGTTCCTCTAGCAACAACAGCCTCTTCCAAATGCCAGTACTTGGCAGAAACAGCACTACAAAATGCTACATCCCTACTCACCGACAACATACAAGCAGCCGTGGAGCTCACTGACACCGTTGCCAGCTCTTCGCTGACCCATCTCTTTCACTTCTATCCACTTATCCAAATGGGGATCGTATTTCTCCACACTGGAAAGAGATGCTACACCATCATTGCCACCCACAGCGTAAACATGGTTCTGGAAAACAGTTGTATAGAGAAAGATTATTGTATTTGCTCAGGTTTTCATAAGCAATGCTAAAATTATAGGAAAACATGGGATATCCATACAGTCCTAATTAAGTCTGCTGTTGGAATTCTTAAATAAAAGTAAATAATTATTGAACAACTCGTAAACATTATCCTCAAAGAAGTGAAAAAGTTACGTAGTGTTGCAGATACTTTGCAGAGTAAGCATGGCAACAGGGGTATTAAAGTGCAGATGCATTCAGTACCCTTAAACATAGTAACTATGACAAACCAGTCTACTGAATGAGACAGGAAGCATTAGCCTGATGTTATTAGAAGGGTCCTGGTACTTGCTCCCAGTACCTCAAATACTGTTGAAACAGGGAGCAGAGTTCAATTTGATATTACTATTACTATATGATAAGTATCCTAAATATCCTCACCTTTTGCACAGTTCCATAGGATTTTGATGACTGGAGGCGCTCAGACCCACCAGCTGCATTTTGTTTAAAATCTTGTGTTCTGCCTTGTAAAATCAGATTTGAAAAGCCGGTTGGTTCCTCAGTTGGCCCTGACTTGGGAGGAAACAGTCACTTACCACAAGGGCTACGGAGCCGACTCCTCCTCTGGGAGTGTTCATTGGAGCAACTGCACTCCATCGATCAGAATCAATGTCGTATCTTTCCACATCGCTGAAGCAAGTGTTGTCATCTAAACCTCCTATTGCATAAATGGGGCCACCAAGGGAGGCAAGAGCGATTCCTCTCCTAAGGAAACCACAGGATCAATACTTCAGTGCAAATCCTTAAGGAAAGGGAATGGAAGAGACACATCAAGTGCAGTGTTACCTGACTGGCACCTTTTTCAAACTATGAGGGGGAAAAAAGTAATGAAAATTTTAAAAGTGAAGTTCATAATAAATAATGACCAGTAACTGTGGCTGGCCCTCTCCACACCTCTGCCAGTCTTGCAGCTTTATCCTGAAAGTGTTTTGTATGTTTGTAGCTTCTCATTAGAGGGGCTCTAGAGTTTCATCTTAACTTCATCTCAGCTTTCCCAGGCACCTGCATGTTATTGTGTGATCCATGAACAGGACTGTTGCAGCTAGAATGTTCTTAGACTGAAAAAATACAACGCTCCTGTTTAAAAAACCAATTAAAAAAAAAAGGCAGGGGGGCATGGAATACTGTTTTGACTGAATGTCACCTAAGGCCCAAGTCCTCTACTTACATGCTTGGATATATGAGATTTTCTTAGTTGTTTGATTTCTCTCAGTACTGAATTTTACACCTCCTAGCCTGTTTTATTGAATCTGATTAAGAATGAAAACCTGCTGGTTTTAACTTTGTTGGTACAGCTGCTGCCACAATTTGGAAATTATTTTTTTGGGGAGTGATATTAATATACATTAAAAGGCAAACCTGTGATGGATATTAGATGACTGAACTCTAGCAAGATTTTAATTGCAATTTCTTCCATTCTGTTATTTTCTATTAAGCCTGTGTTAAAATAGTTGTCAGACTTTTTTTTTTCCCTACTGAATCTACAATATGAGAGTACAAACGGTACTACAAATTAAAAGTATGGTCTACAATGTAAGCATTAAGTTTCTGCTTTAACTACCAAGACAGATGATTTATCATTTCACTGAGAACATTCTTGTCTCATTACACAGAGAGCAGGCCCACAGATACCTGGGCAGGAATGATGGAGGCACAATCTTTCTACAGAATAAACATTGTGGTGATATCCTGGGCTCATCTTAAATTGCCTCAGCAGGTAACGTAGTCACCATCAATGGTAGCAGGGTTGTTTGGTTTTTTTAACCAAGTATTCCGACACCACCTCTGTGGATGGGAGTAGTGGAACATAGCCAAGGCATAGCAGCGTTTTCATTTACCAAGGTACTGAGTAAGAAATGTCACAGAAACCTAGGGGCGATGTTTGCCGATATGTCCTGGGGTGGTGGCAGGAGGGAGGAAAAGGAGCAAGAAGCCATTCTTAGGAGTCTGGGTCGTCTTTGATTAGGTCACAGCTACACAGAGCTTTAGGACTTAGCCATGCTCAATATTTTCCTCTTGCTTGTACATGATGCTTTTAGAAACAAATAACAAAACAGAATGTAGAATTAAGGAGGTTGATTTAAATGACAGCAGAAACAAAAAATTCTAGTTCTGTGAGTCTAGTAGCTCCTTAAAAGAATCTTACATGTCAAAAGGCAAGAAAAATCCTCGGTCTGACTTTTAGTGTTTTAGTGCTTCTGGCCTTTTGTGGCAAAAACATAAGCAGCTATTGGTTTTCTGGGCATGAAGTATTTATCTGTGCATGTTATGCTGCTCACTCTTCAAAAAAGAGCAAAACAACCCACAGAGCCAGTTAATCAGTTTCAAGTTCTTTACTGGGCATAGCAGAAAGGCCCTAGATATCAGAATGTAAGCACAGCTGGAGTAGAAGAGCGCTCTGCTCCAGAAGCCAGCCTCCTCTTTCCGCCCCCCCAACCCCCCACCCCCCCCCCACCCCCCCCACCCCCGAAAAAAAGAAAAGGGTAATAGAGTGACAAAAGAAAGCCAAAGTGTAAACATAACCAATGTTACCAGCCAGGGCCTCTCCCTAGAGAGAGGGATTGTGCAGTTTGGCACTGAAATACTAACAGTATGTTATGCACAACTTTGCCTTTGTGCAAGTATGTGATGTATGCAACTATGTGATGCAGATTTGTATTTTACTTTAAGCTAGTAAATAAAGCCCTAAAATAAGAAAAAAAAAATCCTAAAAGTTGCACAGTTTTGAAACCCAAATAAAGGCAGGACAGATGATTTTTTTCAGTATGAGCAAGAAATGATATATCACAGACTAGGACTTAAATTTTGAATCACAGGACATGTACCTCTTTGTGTTCATTGATGCCTTCATCATCCACTTGTTTGTGAGGGGATCAAATACTTCCATGCTTCCTAAGTGTTCATTTCCATCATGTCCACCTACTGCGTAGACTTTACCTGAAACACACACACATCTTTCAATACAGAGATTGCTTGGCAACACTTCAGTTTTCATTTATGTGATGTCCCTGCCTGTGTGGAGACAAAAATATCAAAGGTTAAAGTTTTCAATATCAGGATTTTAATAAATATGGACTTTATATTTTAATATGCTGTACTCAACCAGAAATCTGTTCTAATGTGGACTTTTATAGAAAGCTTGAGATACGTAGAAAAAAAAATCTTCCCATAACTTGAGTACTGCAGGTCAGATCAGTTTTGGACATTTGTATCAGTCTCTCCAGATTTTCTATGGGGGGAGAAAAAAAATCTCTGTTCTGCTGCAGCAATGCGGGGACTACTGTGTACAAGAAGTTGCATCATGGGTGCTAAGTTGCTCTGGACTGCACGGACCTGGTGTCAGAAGATAGAGACCCAAAAATAAAGGTAGGTCTGCTCTCGGAAGAGTTATGGTCTCAGTGACTTGCCTGTATAGATTCAATATGAGGGGAGGTAGCATGAGTACTAGCAAATTCTCAGTGACTCTGCTGTGTAAGGCCATTTCTTTATAAATGGATTAAAAAAAATTAAATCACCTATTAAAGCAAGAGGCTATATATAGTTCACAGAATCATAGAATGGTTTAGGTTGGAAGGGACCTTTATAGGCCATCTAGTCCAACCCCTCTGCAGTGAGCAGGGACATCTTCACCTAGATCAGGTTGCTCAGAGCCACGTCCAACCTGACCTTCAATATTTCCAGGGCTGGGGCATCTACCACGTCTCTGGGCAACCTGTTCCAGTGTTTCATCACCCTCATTGTAAAAAATCCCTTCCTTGTATCTAGTCTAAGCCTACCCTCCTTCAGTTCAAAATTATTATCCCTTGTCCTGTCTCAACAGGCCCTACTAAAAAGTCTGTCCCCATATTTCTTATAAGTCCCCTTTATGTACTGAAAGGCTGCTATAAGGTCTCCCCAGAGCCTTCTCCAAGCTGAACAACCCCAACTCTCTGTTTGCAGTAATGTCTTTTCAGTAACCATGCTCTCAGATTTTTTCAGAATCAAAAACCCTTTCACAGGGAAGAAGCTTTACTAAATTGAAGAATATACAGCAGTTAAGCCACTGCAAGACAGATTTATTTAGTAAAAGTACCAATTCCAGCAAAAGCAGCAAACAAGTGCCTTCTGAATAGGGTTGCTTGAATAGGGTTACTGACCTCCCACAGAGATCACACCCACATGCCGCCTTCTGCTGTTCATTTCAGGGCCAAAGAACCAGTTGTTCTTACTGATGGAGTAACATTCAATGCTGCGAAATGGGTCACCTGATCCACCTCTACCACCGACACAGAACAGCACACCTGAAGAAGACAAAACATGTTTCCAGAACACTAGCAGGAAGATGGGAGATAAAGTTGCATAGCAGAGTGAACTGAAAATTATGTAGTTCAGGAGAAGTTGTATTTCACTTCGGCCTCAAGGGGCCCCCCCTTTCACAAGGGGCACAGTCATTGCCCTGTATAACTGGATGCTGGATTTTGGCCTTTGCTTGGCATGCTGCTATGGCGATTAACCATCTATGCTTTTGCAAAAACATATGTAAAATATGCTTTGCTTTTTGTGATTTTGCTTAGGGAGATGCACAGATTGTTTGCTAAATGTAACAATGTAAAAATTAGGATTTGCAGTCTGATATTCATCACTTACTTTTGGTGTAGGTTAGCCAAAGAGTTTAAAAGTTAGCTCAACCTTCTCACATCAAAAGGTAAGTGTCCACTGTTTTCAGTATAGCTTTGAGCATACTGCCTGGTCATAACATACTTAACAGTTCTAGTTTTAGTACAGATAGAGCCAATCAGGATAAATGCTTTAAAGAAAGAAAATGACTGCTAAAGTTCTGCTAGAAAAATGCAGACCATCACCTAATTACTAGAGAGGTACACAATGGCTTCCCCAATTTTGCATGAAGTCGTTAACAAACATTTATACCAAGCTATCTAACCCTGCACAGATGCGCCACCTTTTCTCCACGCCACTGCCTACTGGATAATCAGACACACATTTAATTACCAGCAGTCTGCTTCCTTGGTGTTGTGCGAATGGAGTACTCAAAGTCTGGCACTGCCCTGCTGCTCAGGTGAAGGTGGTAGTTTCTTGCTTCATCCAGCAAATCCCTACATTTTAGATTCTGCTTGACAATCTCTTCCTTTGCCACAACACCCATAAGGAAACAAATGGGCAAGAGAGGCAGCCGTACCTGACAGAAATGAACACAGTTGGAGTAACGGCCTGAACTGAGTCTCACGATTTACAGAGATGCACGCATAACAGATGGCAGCTTCTGAGCCAGCTGCCAGCTCCATGCTCTTCACTAAAAAAAGCTATTTTTTTTTCCAGAATAACAGCAATATGAACAGTTCTTTTTTGTAACAAATGTTTGCTACAACCATTTGCATTTAAGCAGCAGTGGAGAACTGTCTCTTGGCCCAGGCTGAGCAGAAGTAGTGCCGCTGCCTGTACTGCACCTGTGCCTGCCCAGTGTGAAGCAGGCGGCATCTGTGGCTTTACCAGGATAGCCTGTGTCAGGTTAGTCTGCTGAGGGTATGAATTTTCAGCCCATTGCTATGCCAGCATAAGAAGGCTTTTGCTAGAATGGTTCATTTTCTTTGGCTGGCAGGTCAAGAAGGAACCACTGTCAGCATGAGCTAAGTGTCTATTGAGGAGGTATTGCTAGTGCAGTAACACCTTTCTCTAGCATGGATATGACAGACTAGAGGATTAAAAAGAAGAAAAAAAGGTTGAGAGCTAATTGTTTCCTTCCCCAAATCCTCCTGCAGTTCCCCAGAAGAGAGCTGGTGACCAGGCTGAGGAATGGAAGGCTTTTTCTGGGTGAGGCCCAGGTGGTTGCTGCCCAGAGCAATCTCCAGTGAAAGGTCAGATCTGAAATAAGGTACTCCTCCCCAGAGTCATTTATTTCAGCAAACCTTTCATTTGTCTTTGAGAGAAACAGTGAGGAATATGAAGTACAATCATGTGCAAAGGTGGGACAGGTGTTAGCAGGGGGTGGAACTGAAGTAAACCACCATCTGACTTCCTAAGGTTTGGAGTCTGCTGTCAAGCACCGCCCAGCTCAGCAGCAATGGTGTGGTCCAGTATCGCCAGTGCTTCTCAGAGCAGCAGGATGGTGCTGTTATATGGCTGACAGGTGTCCCTGTCTTTAAGCAAGTGTCTCTACCAGTTCGTCCACGCACTTGCTTCCAGTCCCACTTCTGCCTTTACTTTGGCCTGGCTTATTTTAAGCTGATGAAAAGCCCCACTGTAGCCCTGCTAACAGACTTGTGAGGTTAGTGGTGTGGAAGGAACTCAAGGCTGACAAATTCAGAACCTCATTATAACAGTGAAACCCATAAAAGGCTGATTACGATGTGGGTAATAACTGTCAAGAAGCCCAGTCATGTTTTCTGCTAGCAATAATGTCCACATCAGTTGATGGTTCCATATACTGTGACAAATATTTACAGGAAGGGGGTTTACTTTTTAATTGCTTCATTCTAGACTCCAGCTTCCCTAAATAGAATAAAGCTGTTAATATCATGTGCTAGCACAACTGGGCAACAAAAATAAATTTTTTTTAATCTCAAATTATCTTGCCTGTAAATCTAATTATAGTGTACTAAAGGTTTTTTGTACCAAAAAACCTCATGCTAGTCTAGACGAAACCAAAGGCTTTTTGGAAGACAGTTAATAAACAGTTGTGATCTTTTACCAGGAAATGTGAAAAAATGATGCATGAAGACAACAGCAGCAGCATGTTAGTGGATCTCTCATTACGCACATGATGCCAACATTAGCAGTTCTGCCAAATGTAAAATACTCAAGTTGGAGTTCAGTGACAACTGAAACAGCACATTTGATCCTATCTGCTAAGATACATAGGGCATTTTGCAGCACATGGCAGGTACCTCCCTCCTCCCCAGCACCAGTTCTCCATGCCTGTCCAAATACTGTATTTTAAACTCCCATAATCAGCACATATGGAGCTTGAGTAACTGAAGTACCTAACGCTTTGACAGGAGGAGGATGAGTGTTTAAATAAGTTCAGCTGAGTGACCTTTTGATACCTATTTGTGTTTCTTTCAGAAGCAGTGGACTCACATCAAGTCTAGACAATTAAACTGCAAACTCCTTTCAGATACTACAGGTAACAAGCAGTGCTAGTCTAGTGAGCATTAAGGAGTCTAGCATATGTTTCCTAGCCTGCCTGTAGGTCTAACACATCCTGGTCTTCTGTTAATTAAATATATGGAATATTCTGTAAGTAGCACAACTTGATGTGACACATCTCCATTACAGTTTTACTTTCCTAGCCATGTAAAAAACCCCCTCCACAGCTTTGCTCTCCTTTCTTAAGCACAAATACTTACCAGCAAGGGAATTGAGCATTTCAAGTTGTAATAATATCAAACCAAGTGAAGTGGTGGCTTTATGTTCTCCACTGTGTGTAAATCTAGGAAGTTTCTGCTCTAACACACATGCAGCTTTTTGTTGGCTCCCCACCCCCCCAATAAGGAGCATAAAGTGAGTACTTTTCTCTCTACAGAAACTGGAGAATATGCCTTCTTCCTGATAGTCAAGAGATCTGACCTGCTTCCACTGTCAACTCACAATTGTGACTACCAGATAAGACACCAAGTGCTACGAACATTTTTCATCCTGAGATCTACCTAAGTACAAACAGTTGATTATACAACTAAACCAGTGATGAGACAGGCACCTGGCGCCTCGGTCTGCCCTACCTGTGCAAGTATTTCATCCAGCCAGGTAGCATGATGCTGTGGATTGGCTAGCAGCCACTTGATAGCAGCATTGTAAACTTGCTTCTCATTTTCAATATTCAGGTCATTGGAGGACAGAAGTTTATGGAGGTGCTGTGGTGACACACTCACAAAGTCTTCGCACTCCACCACTTCTGTAAAATGTTCGCAAGCATACTGATCGGCCATGTCCATCAAATCAATGCGGTTGTGACTCTCTGCAAATGCCCTGACTGCCAGGCAGTTGGAGGGATGGAAGTGCAGCTTCATGTATTCACAGCACGCCTTTGCTACCAGTTCCACCTGAAGAATGCAAGCAGCATACAAGAGAGGCTGGACGTTATCCACTGTCAGAGTAAGCCGGGAGGAGTACACAAACTTCACGAGGTCTTCTATTGCATCACCATCGAAGTCCCTGATCTCAATTAATGTCTGCTTGGCTTCAGCCATTTCCGAAAGAAACATGGCTCTGAAGTAAGGTATAACACAAGCTAGCACCAGTTTGTGGCAGGAGATAAGCTTTGAACCAACCTGAAAAAAGGAACAAAAAAAACCAGCCATCTTTTACTGGAATGTCAGTTTCAGCTATGAAATAATGGACAGTTAAGCTGAAATAAGAATTCTGAACTTGATATGCATTGAGCTACTGTATTTTGTTCAAACAAATTAACTCCATTTGCCCTGTACTTCTGACATTAGTCAATGTATCCCAAACAGACCTGAGTTGTAACTTGGCCGCCAGAGTAGGGCAAGGCCATAACACAAGGAAGCAATAGCACCGATGCACTGAACTAGCTTTTCTTTTGAGAGCCATGCCCTATTTTTTTAAAATGAAACATCCTTTCATAAGGATACCTAGAAGGGTATCTAGAAGGTTCATAGGAACCTTCTAGATGCATCTTGGAGAAAGGAGGAGACTGCTAGGCATTTGTTTGGTTTATGTGTATGCAGAGACTTTAAAGTGTGTGTGGGGGAATTATAAAGTGACATTTTTAGACTACTTAATTTAAACCTCTGGACTTTTACTGCTGTTTATAGGAACAAATTCATGTAAAAATGCAGTAATAACAACTACTGCAGGGATTATTAGAAGTTACCAATCACTTCAAGATTTTTAAAAGCTGTTTAGCCACAAAAGCCAGAGTATTCCCCATAAAAACAATGCAAAGTAAGCTTTTTCACTTACAAAATTCTAGAATTCAGTTATATTTAAAAGAGAATGTAAATACTGAAGGTAATAAACAATCCACTACTTGTTTGTATTACAGGAGTGCTTTCTTACAGCCTTGGTCATTCTGCAGTCTGGACTAACATAAAGGGATGGCTGACTTAAGCAACCAGTTTCCCTGACAGACTTGAATTACATGTTCATTTTCAGATGAAGGTGTTACAGTCAGCTGTCTTGCAATTTTAAAAAAAAAGGATATTATTATAAAAGATAATTTGGAGGTTTTTCTAGCTCTGATTCAATACACAATTGTTCTAGCCTTTTTAAAAGTATGTATTATCAACACAAGTGTAACCTGCCTGGTGAGCTGCAAGCTGAGTACAGAAAGCAAACACACATAAAAGAGTACACAGATTAAAAGAGAGGAAAAGATGGATGGCTTAGTGTGAGTTAATTAGATCACTCCAAAAGGGACAATTCGGAGACCTACCAAATGAACAAAAAAACCAAACCAACAGGAGAAAAGCAGGTGGTATGCATCTGCCACTTTCTGTCTTCTGACAGGAAACTGTAGGTATCCCATTAGCAGTACAATAGGTGAATTCCAGATTTTAACTCTTTGGAACAGAGGAAGTCTCCCTCTGTGCTCGCACGGTTTACCACTGTTATGGTGTCAGCACTCCAACTAATTATAGTACTCATGCAAAAAGATGCTTCCAGCTGGTCTGCTATATCATGGAAAGCTAGGCCATTCTCACCTTAGGAGATTTTTTATTCTGCCCATCATCCCACTCTCTAACTAGATCTTTCTTTTGAATTAAGTGTCTTCACTATTTTAGCCAAGTCTGCTTCATTTTAAATATCTTGCATGCTCTTGGTATTTTGAAATCAGAGTTCCCCTCCTGTTATTAATTATCATATTTTAAGAGCCAGCAGTTAAATCAATAATTCATCTGACAACAGCAATGCCAGAATTGCTCACCATCAGAGGTCATGCACAAAAGCAGAAAGTTCAGTAGAGAAGTAATTATTCTAAAACATGAGAAATGCCTGAGCTCTAAAGAAAGAAAAAGAAAGTCCTCCAGAAGATTCAGTTCAAGATACAGTTACCAGTTTCTTGAAAATCACTGATTTAGGAAGCTTTATGGTAAGATGTACGTAGGTTGCTCTAGCCTCTATAGATTATATTCTCTAGTTGAGGACTGGAAGCCAAGTCATGCAATCTAATATTCTTAAATTACCAAGTAGCTCCACACAAGTAATACAAATGAACTTTAATACAAGCTTAACTTAAGGAAAGCTAAACTGCAGCCACAGAAAAGTACATTTTCCCAGCCAGGTTTCCCTAGCAGGGGTGTATGGTTAACTGTGTTTATAAAATAAGACTTTCTGCCCTTTTTGCAAGTATGGGTAGAAGGGGAAAAAGGTGAGGATGAAGTCAAGAAAGGGGAAGAAGAGGGTTGTTAAGATTTCTGACATGAACCTTTTTCCCCAAAACACCTTTTAAAATGGCAGGTGTAAGAAGACCTAACAATGACCTCTCAGGCAAGTTCTATTTCATGGCTCTTGTGCTGTCCAGAGCAGCTTCAGTATTGTTATTCAGGGTCCTGTGAGCATTAACTAACCTGTTATGAGCCACTGGACCTATTCGCTGCACCATCTAGTGCCTGTCTGGTGACAGGCAATTTAATACCTGCTGTGAAGCAGAACAGAAAAATGTTCTTGCTTATTCTGCTTCTGTTGTCCACTGGGGTGGAAGGGAGAGAAACCCTCTTCCTCTCAGAGAGTTCCATTGTCTCCAAAGTGTTTTAGAAAGATGAGATGCCTACTGGTGCAGGGGCACCAGGAACACACATCTGTCAAGCATTTGCCCTGTTAATATCCAATAGTAAAAGTGGTAGGCAAAAATTTTCTCCTAAAGGCATCTGTTGTTTGTTGTTGGTACAGGAGCTAGGCTTCACCTCTTTTTCTTAAATAACTGTCTTGCTAGACAACTAAGATGTCTAGCTAAGCAATACTTAATATTTGTAGGTGCTGACAACTACTGTTACAGATGCTAGACACAAATTTAGTGTGATCAGGATATAAGTAATATATAGCTGAGTTACAAAGAATGCCTTAAAGCAATGCTATGCAAGAATCAAAACTGGTTTCCTTTTCCTCCTTTACTCTTTGATCAGCTGTAGAACATAACTGTCTGGGTTCTTTTTTTTTTCCTCTCTGAGAATGCTGGAAATTAGAGTTGCTCCAGAAATCCTGTTTGTCACGAAAGATCTAGCAGAACAACACAGAATGCAGAAATAGAGATAAAATCAGGGATGAAAGTGTGTGAGAACAAAAATGCTATGAGGAGCTGAAATTGCACAGTAATATACTGATCAACTGTGGGAACTTGCTTGGAAGGCAAGGTGGGTGAGGTCAGAGTCATGTAATTCCTCTCTCCCACTGTCAGTATCTTAAATGCTTACATTTTAGTTGTAAACTTCCTAAATAAGGGAAAAAAGCATGAGCCTATCTAGAGATGCCTCAGATCCAACAGGTATTCTATGGCTTCCATACCCCTGCCCAAATTCACAGCCACCTCCAGCACACATATTTGTAGCTTAATCTTCAGACTGTTAAATGCAATGGATGTGTAACAATATCACCTTCAGTGTAACATCGCAGAGCTCTCCAGCTTCAAAGAAGTGAAGAAGAGAGCTGTGAAAATCCTTCCAAGCCTCATTTGCTTCAAATACAAAGACGTCATCTTCACCATCACTGTTGGAAGACCTAGTTTGCTGCTGCTGCTGCCGCCTTTTTCCCTTTATCAGATGTTGTTTTGCCTGCTCTGGGACCATGGATTCTGAAGCCATTGGCTGTTGTTTCTTTCACTGCGTGAATCTTCAAAAACTCCTGCCAAGACAAAATCCAGCCCATCAGGAGTTAAGTCCTAAAATGCACTTAAGTACCGTTCATCTTCCTGTTTAAAAAAAACACACACACAAAAAAAGCAGATGAGCCATTAGGTACTGCTAGTACTTAACACTTTTATTACATGTTATAAATACTACCTATAACCTTACTTGGGGAAGGTGGGAGGAGAAGGGGGGAAAAAGACCCACAATCAAGAATCCTGTGCAGGTACCTTTAGGAAAAGCCACTGTTTACGAACTCGTTGCCCATGTTTCTTGCAAAAGACATGAAAAAGAAAAGGCAAGGATGTATCTTCCAACATTCCAGATCTCACTGCTGTGGATGGCAGAGGAACTGAAGGAACATGGCCCACAGACAACTGTGCTTCTCTCTCATCACTGCTGCCACAGACAGACTATTGATGTGACCTGACAGGTATTTTGTATGTACTTATTACTTAGCTTTCCTAGGTCTCTTCAAAACCTAAAGCAATCCTTAAGTGTTTTGTGCGATGTAAGCAAAATATAAAAAGCATCTACAGAACTAGAGAACAAAAATTTACACTTATAGAAAAATCTTGGAATGAAAATTATTTTCTTTTATTTAGCAACCGTATTAATGCAACAGATTTATATTTAAAGCGTAACAATGAGTGTTATGCAAAAGTTTGCTTCTGATTGCTAGCTTTTATTTTTTGGACTGTTTACCCAACTTAGCTGAAGATATTTAAGGTGTCTAATATTTATACAGCTCAGACGAAAGGAATCTTAGCCCTAGTAAAGCTGTGATGTCAGTATAGCTGAAAGACAAATCAGGGAATCCACAGACAATGGGGAGAAGGCTTTCTCCACTTCTGTCATTCAGGTATTTTACTCTTCCTGCTATTTGAGCTTCAGTTAGGTTAAGCTTGAAGTCCACCTTTTTATTTGTAAATTTTTTTCCAGTTTGGTAACATATTTTAAGTTTCAGCTCTGTGTGTGTAAAAGCTGTGAAAGCCAACTCAGCGAGATTTAGGCTGTGCATGTGCATACTTTGTGGAAGATTATGAAGTCTACAAGGAAGTTTGAAAGCATGGAATTACTGAACTCAGCTTACAAGCAAGAGTTCTGTTAGACTTTGACAAGGGAAGTGAATGGATTTATGAGGTTTTAAGACAAAGCCTCTGGAGAACATATTTAATAGCGTGTTCTTCTCTTACACTGGCTAGCTTTGGTTTTCCTGTTTTCTGGTTAATTTATTATGCATTCATTCTTCATTCTACTCTAGGAGTTGATGATTGCTGTAGTTCAGTGATTTCTGCTCATGGACTCTGGTGTTGGAGGAAGTGGACTGACTAAAGTAACAAAAAATTCTTCTACAGTAAAAATCTAATGTCTGGGAGCAGAGCTGATTTTCCTTTGGGATATTTTGAAAGTGTCCATGCCTCTTATTAAATTTACAACTCCTCATGCATATGCATTGGTACTGGAGAAAGAGCAGGAAGTGACTTGAGGTGTTCATACTCATTTCTGCTGTAGATCAGAGGGTTGTTGCCAGCTCCATGTCCTGTGCAGTGACAAGGCTGTTGGCTGCACTGGGCCTGGCAGGTTAAAGCAAGATCAAACATGCCTAGAATATTCACTAATGGTGCTGTCAGCAAGGTAAGTATTCTTCCTTTAAAAGGTATCTAAGAGAAAGGGATTACTTCCTCCAGAACCACAAACTAGCTCAAAGATATTACCGGTCACAGGATATTTGCATAGTTTATAGCAAGGAACACCTTTTTCTGCTGAAAAATTAACTTTTATTCTGCCAGATTTGACAAATTACTATACTAAGATTTTTTTCTAGTTCATTAGGAGGAAAAAAATCTTGATTATTTTGTTCTCCTCTTTTAACTTCAAATTAATCCTCCACTACTGGTACTCACCACCCTTGCTTTGTTTAACATGCCCTTTGAAGAAGTCACTACTACCACAGAGATATAACACTAACACTGAGCTTCAGAGGCAACCTACTAAAGTTACCAAAGTGAACACAGACAAGCAAGAGGAAAAAGAGAGAAGCTGAAATACCATACAAGGGTTTTGAAAAGCATCATGTTATTATTCATTCAGAGGTAAGATACAGCACCTTTAGCCTATACTTCTAGGGAACTCTTGCTTATTTTGGTCCTTAACTGACACTCTCACTTCACTGTTCCCTAGGTATGCACACCTAACAGTATTTTTACAGCCAAGTAGAAACACTGCTTTCACACAGAACTGCCACTAAACTGCTTTCAGTCGGAACTCCAAACTAAACGATAGTTTGCAGCTCCAAAGTCGTAACGTTTTTCCATCTGGCATATATGCTACATTTATCCTCATCCTTTAACTGCAACTGCATGTATACTGTCTGAAACCATTCTGTGTCTCATTCTAAAAGAGGCTGATGGTGTACATTTTACCTGTTCTGGGTATGCCATTGTAAGCACCAACACAAAACCCATGAGTCTTATCGGTGCTGTTGGAGTGACTTTTTTTAATGTTTTAAATAAACTGAGCAATAACACAAAAGCCAAAACAGAACTGATTTTAAGCAATGCTTTTCATCTGTATCTGATGCCTATATCCATTGAAGCTCTTGGAGATATTCTGAGCTGTCACCTGTAAAAAAAAAAAAGTTGAGCACATATTTGGATTTATATATTTAGTACACACTAAGTACTCACTTGATATTGCAGGGGAAGAAACTAGAAATCACACCAGAGGAGACCAAGGCCATTACTCAGGCACATAGCCATAGATAGGAGAATCACATGCACAAGGGAGCTCCCAGTGTGGCAATATCAAATAACTATATGGGAACATGGGAGCAAGTCAGTTACTGCTCCTCAGGTAAAAATAAGTTTCTGTAACATGTTAAAAATTAACATGTTTAATATAACCTTAAGGAAATATTCAGATAGCAATAGTCTGACACAGTTCAGTTTCATTGTGATGAGACTTTGACAGATAATATCTTAGGTAAGATCCTTGGTCTTCCCCCAAGTCACCAATTCAGGAGCATTTTGTTTCTGTGATACATCTTGATCATCCAAATCTTTTTAGATATCTATCCACAACTCCTCCACTTGTCTTAACTATAGCATCTCACAGTTTCAGTCTTTAAAAAAATCATCTACTAAGGAAAGTACCAGCTGTAGCCATGAGACAGCTGTAAAGCTAGCTTTGAAGGAGGGCCAGGTTGATGTATATATCCAGTTTGCTGTTAATTGTATTTGGCTTGAGAAATAACACTATTATGAATTATATTGTCTATCTAAAAAATCAAGTGGTTTTCACAATCAGAGGTTTAAGGTAAGTCAAGAGCCACTACCATACTTAACTTCTGTAAAGAGCCAGGCTTATCAACACAGTGCATTACTAGAGTTAAACACAAAGAGAAGTAATATTACAAATGTAAAACACAATATTAAGATAATGTATTGAAGTGTGTGATATAAGCTATCACAACCCAGACAGAAGGAGAGAACAAGTGTTTAATTTGCAGAAAATACTGGTTTGGGCTGATGTGAATGCTTAGCTATAGTCCTTTACTGTTCTCAGATTTTAAATGGAACAGAAATGAGTTTTAGTAGTGCTGGAATCAAGATACTAAACTCTGGAAATCTGAAGGTCCTGCAGAAGTCACAAAGGCCAGTATATTTCAACTCCAAACCTACTCCTCCTTCCAGCCTGAAGCACAGTGGCAAATAGTTTTGTCATTGCATAGCCTTAAAGGGATAGCATATGAAAAGAGCAAGAAGTTGAAGTTGTGTTTTCAGATCTTTAATTATATACAAGTTCACTAATTTAGGAACCACTAGCTAGGAGGATTAACCAGCATTTAAGTCAGCATGCAAGATGCTCTGTTAATTATATGCTAAGAATCCACAAACTGAGAGAGAAAAGCCATTTACAGATTTGCTCCCCAAATCAACAGTAATGCAACAATAACATACAACTACTTGAGGTTAGTTTAGTACTGGGTGAATGCTGCAGACTTACACTATCTTTCCTCTCTAGAACAAAACACTGCCATGGCCATTCTAAACCTCAACAACATGTGCTCCCGTTTCATCTTGGCAGTTAAGTCTTCCAGCCTCCCTACAGTCTAGTATTTTGACTACACTAAGAGTGTAAGTGACCATCACAGAAAGTGACTGACTCTAAGGAAACTAAAGGAAGTGCCTCATTTTCATAACATCATCTGTTATCCCTTGTAGGCAGCTGCTTGACACTTTCCATGAAGGAGTAACTGTCTGAATAAAAAAACCAAACCACACATTGTTTATAGCTCACCACTGTTTGCTGAGAGCAGGTCAGCACTTGTTCAAGTCAAATATTTAGAAATATTGATGATGTCTGCTGTTTCCAGAGTACAGCCGTTCCCAGAGTACAGCTGTTCCAGACCCGATGGTGTTCTGGTCCTCAGGCAAGGGACTGAGGATCCCCTCCTAGCTATTCCTCACTATCAAACTTGGAATAGCAAGCAGGGATGGGAGGTCAGAGCTCAATCACGTTATCTTGTATCTGCTGCAATTCAGACAACAGTAACTTCCTAAAGTAAAGTGATTTGGATTGAGACATTCTAGCTGAATCTGAAACTTAGTTACGTTTAAAATTCCTCAAGTCACATAGAGTACTTATGTTCAGTAGAGGTAAAATACCTCAAATAATTTTGAAGCAAAAAAGAAATGGAAGACATTAGACAGAGGCAGGACACAAATGAACACTGCTGTTTTTCCCGTCATGAAATTAAACCCCAGGAATCCTGGCTGACAAGCCAGCCTAGATGTTGGAGTACATAGCCTCCTCCCCCACCAGGTACCCTAGGAGACAGTGCCCCAGAAAGAAGGGATCGTCCTCTTTCTTCCACTGACACAAGGGAGGAAGACATTTCAGTGATACAGAACAGAAACAAAACCAAGACTCCCACTATAACCACAACTAGGCAGTGTTCAGATGAGACATATTATGATACCCATAAATCCAATGCTCTTTATGAGCAGTGGTACTGAAGTTGGAAAAAAGAAGGAAGAAGTCCAGGAGAAATCAAGATACAGGTGGCATTTCACCAGCTATCCTGGATGTAGTTTTGGTTACCCACCCCCAAGATGAACAGAAATCACATTGTGACTTGTGCAGAGAAAGGCAGTTAGCCTCACTCAGAAAACAAAAGGACTTTTTAATTGAAGAAAATTAGAAATTTGCCTTCTGTAAATACAACGTTTGTAGCCCTATGAGCAGGGAGGTTTTGGAAGTGACTTGAGTATGAAGAGACTGCGTTTGTACACGTGGCTGTGTAAAACTAACTTGTCTAATATAGAGCCTGATGAGTCTCTGCGGGTAGTTATGCACTGGTGCTGCTGACCACAAGATTAGGTAAGCATATGCAGTGACAAGATCTTCTCCAGTTTAATCTAGCTAACACAACAAGTCTAGTTGATGTCCTGTATTGTACTAAGAAAACTTGAACATTTGAAAAGAGGGCAGCTGGCAGAGCAAAGGAAGAGACAGGGAGAGAAGTGGGAAGGGCAGGAGGCAGCTGCAGTGCAAACTGCAGCCAAGCAGCAGCTTTGGCAGGGACTGCACAAGCAAGCAGCTGTTCGCCTTCAGTCTGGTTACAGCTGCATCACCAAGAAGGAACATGGAGGGAAAAAACCTGATAGACAAAATAGTGTAGAAAAACCTTGGTACTCTCCCCTTCTCTGTTCACCAATTCCCTCAAAGGAGTTATGGAAGCCTCATGCAAAACTGCTTAGATGCCCATGCTAATTAGGTCAAAGCAGACAAGGTTGGAAAACATGGGAAAGTTCAAGTTACACACTGTATTACAAGCCTAAGCCTACTGTACTTTTCAGCAGAAAGTTAATTTAACAGAAAAAAAAAAAATAATCAGAAACCACACATCTAACTGGTTTAGCTTATTTAAAACCACCAGGCTTCCTTTTGTAGAAAATAATTAAAAATTTTCTTAGGCAACACTAATATAGAATTTCTAGATCCTTTCAGTATTTCAGAGGTTCTTTGTAGAAGAAACTGACATGTGTTATTGTTTGTGTTACTTTTCACACAGGTAGTTCAGAAAACAGTGAAATGGGTACAGTTGGCACCATCTTTAATCTGCTTCTATGAACAAAGCCCCATCAATGCTGTAGACACACAGTAAATGAGGCCAGCTCTTTCTTGGAAAAATGCAACAGAAAAAGGACAGAAAAGGTGTTTTGTAGAGCATGAAAAGCATAGTCAGATATAAATCTCATTTTGGAAGTAATTCTACCTGGCAATCCCTTGATATTGTTTTCTGACAGCTTCTTCCCTGCTTCATTTGATCCAATATATGAGTACGCTCAACAAAGTTCTACTGAGGTTTAATCCCCATTTCCATCAAACACCAGAAAGGCCAATTGTCTTCTGGGCTTTATGGGATGACAGGGTGATGATTTTGTTCAATTTTGCATAATCAAAACCAAACCAACAACCTAATATATCATGATTTACTTATGCTTGATTTACTTTTGCTTCAGAACCACCAAAACCCATCAGAAGCCCCAGAACAGCGAAGATGGACTGTTTTGCAGATACAGGTGTACTTAAGAAGCTATTTATTTATGCAAACTAACCATGGGAATATCCAAAAAGTAGAACACAAAAGGAAAAATACTGCAAGTCAGTGCAATTTTTGGGAGCATAGTGAAGTGTTAATAGATATGTAACAAAAATTTTAACTAGTACTTTACATTCATAAGAACACAGAACAGGCCTTTACAAAGGAGAGGCACTATTGTCTTCTCTGATGGACCTGATTAAAAATAACAATAGTTCAATGGTCTCCACAGCAATGTTTAGTCCACCCCTTCCTGCAAAGTGTTAACAGAGAGCAAAATAATTTCTAAGTTATTTGTCAGCTGCCCTTTATCACGGACATGTAAATCAAGGCATGGTACCCACCAGAGCATCCCAGAGCTGTAGCCAAACACTGTTTCCCATACACCCACCAGCCCCGTCCTCTCAGTGCTCTCTGCCTTAGCTGCCAAACGTCATCACATTCTCTCATCTAGAGTTGAGATTCACTGAGGCTGCAGCTTCACATTACACTCACAAGTTAAACTGCACAAACCATAAAGCAATACCATCTTCCTTTTGTCCCAGAACTGTAAGGGTCCTTCAAAATCTGTTTGAAATCAGTAGGGAGCAGAGGTAACATAAGACAAAAGGTTTCACAACCCAAGAAGCTATAACTATTGATGCAGGAAATTATTATTACAAAATCTGTTTGGTGAAGCCTGCTGAGGAAGAACTAAGACACTGGCTAACTGGTATTATGCTGCCTTGCATCAAATTACTGGCAGTAATTACACAATGCTTGTGTCCTCTTGTAACCACACTGATCAAGCTTGAATTTACAAATATATGGCTGACGAAAACTGGATGCCAGGCGACTGACATCTCACTAACAATTTATAAAATAAACCAGGTCATAGGGACACTGCTAATCACATGCTGCACAGCAACTATAGGCACAATCTTGGCATGTTACAATGCAGACACACTTCCTACATAACACAAGAGTTCACAAAGAGCTTACGGGGAATCAGCCCAAACTAAATCAAAAACCTCAGACTCAATTGCTTAAAGAAGGTGGCTGAACATTTTGCAGGTTAACCTCCATTACAAGCAACCAAAGCCATATCATAGAACCACAGAATTGTTAAGGTTGGAAAAGACCCTTAAGATCAAATACAACCGCTAACCTATCACTGCCAAGTCCACCACTAACCCATGTCCCCAAGCACCACGTCTACCCTTCTTTTAAATACCTCCAGGAATGGAGACTCAACCACCTCCCTGGGCAGCCTGTTCCAATGCTTGATAACCCTTTCGGTGAATAAGTTTTTTCTAATATCCAACCTAAACTTCCCCTGGTGCAGCTTTAGGCAATTTCCTCTCACCCTATTGCTTGTTACTAGGCTGAAGAGTCCAACCCCCAACCTCACTACAACCTCCTTTCAGGTAGCTGTGGAGAGTGATAAAGTCTCCCCTCAAGCTCCTCTTCCCCATGCTAAACAACCCCAACTCCCTCAGCCACTCCTCATAAGACTTGTTCTTTAGACCCTTCACCAACTTTGTTGGTGACACAGCTGTGACATATGTGACACAGCTGTTGTAGTTTTAGCTTGTTAACATTTGATGAGTTATTTTACCTGCTGTGGTACTTTTCTACCATGTGTGAATGTGAACTGTTTCTTGCTTATACTTGTTGAAGCCTTTGCAACAGACACAGAAAGCCAGGTATCCCTGAGTTTTATAACTTCTACTATTACAGAATATATAGGAACGACTAGGCAGAGGAAATGCAGATCTATGAACTAGGAGGCCCTATTTGGTTTGTGAACTACCTCCACACCCCTTATGGATAAGAGTTTGATTAACTGATACTTACCAGCAGCCAAACAATCGGCTTGAGTGGAGATGGGAAGGTGGACCCTATCAAAGCAGGAAGGAAACTCAAGCAGGCAATATAAAGAGCTGGTGGAGTAACAGCATCTGAAATTCTCATTTATATGACAAGGAAGGAGAGATTGGGAACTCCTGAGGCTCTTCCCAGTAGCAACAGGTAATTTTTTGCTGTTTTTTTTTTACCACAGGAAATGCTTGCTTTGGGATAACTGAAGTGAATTTACTTGTTATCCATTTTAAGATGTCAAGAGTAAGCTGACCAGGGCACTAGGTTCTCTGGCTACAGTCCCTGCAGTAGTGAATTACATGCAGCAGCTTGAAACGTTTGGACTCCCAGCTCAGTTTATTTGCGGGTTTTTGTCTCTGCGCCTGAATCGCGTGGCAATTAAAAGCTCTGTGAGCACAGGAGTCCACGAGTGCCTCCCAAAGAGTAAGTCCTCTGATGCTGAGGAGAGGCCAGCCCATGCAGCATGCCACCCTTGCGTGCTCTTGCAAGGGGCGTAATCCAGCCCTGAGTGATCTGCACCAATTCTAGGTTAATTTACAGGAAATCCACGCTCGGTTTGAGTCTCTGAAGCCGGCCGCGGCAATACCCGTTTGCAATGCCAGGGAGCCGGGCCTATTACCGTCCCTCCGCCCCGGGGCCGAAGGAGCGCTCCAGAAACGGCGTCCGGCGCTCCCACGCGGGGTGGCGGCGCGCTGGAGGGCACAGGGCGGCGTCGGGGTAAGGATGGAGCTGGGGGCTGCCAGGATAGTGGAAAACGCGCCCGCCCGCGCCAAAGCAAGCAGGACTGCTTGCCGTTACACCTGAGGGAGGGGGGCGAGTTACATAAAGGCAGGGACAGCCCACCATGGCGGTAGCGGGCCTTGGCAGAGGGCGGCAGTAGGAGCGCGGCCGCGGGGGAAGGGCCGGGAGAGGGGCGCAGCCCTCCCGCCGCGGGGAGGAGAGGGCCCCCCGATTTCCCACTGCCCCCCAATTTCCCACTGCCCCCCGCTCACCTGCGCTGCTGCGGGTCGCCGGGTTCCGCCGGGGCGCGCGCCCGCCGCCCGGCCGGCAGGAGGGGACGCGCGCCCGCGCGGGGCAGGGCGGTGGGCCGGGGCGCATGCGTCGGGGAAGGCGGGGCGGCGCGGCGCGTGGCGGCCGTTGGGGCCGGGTCCCGCCACCGTGTGCGGAGGTGGTCGTCGTCCCGCCCTCCCGGGGGCTGCTCCCACCGCCCGCGAGGTGAGGAGGTCTCCGTTAGGCGCCCCGTGCCGGCCGGGCCCTGCGGTATAAGGCTCCTTCCCACTCGGGCCCAGTGACGTTACGAACGCCCAGCACTTTTCCCCACACTCCTCCGCGCCGAGAGCACCGTAACGGGAAGGGAGGTTTGGTCCGTGCCGGGGCTGGCGCCGTAGTTTTACCTCTCTTGGCTTTTCACCGGAACCGCGCCGTACCTGGCCGTGCAGGAGTTACGCGCTGCAAGGGCTCGAGTGTGGCGCGGCGCCTGGAGTTCCGGGACCGCCTTTTAAGAACCGTAGGCAAAACGACACAGTGAGGGGGAGGCAGCTGCGTGCGAGGCTTTTGGTGCTGTGGAACAATGTGCTGGCAGAAAAAAAGGGAGAAGGCAAGCTCCGCGTTGAAAACGGGAGCGTGAACTCCGCCGCTATCGAACAGCGGGCCAGCAGCAGAGCTGATTTTAGTGCAGGCAGTTTATGGTGACTGCGGAAAGCAGCTGCTGCTGCTCCAAGGGCAGGCTTTGATGCACTGTTGCTGACGTGAGTTGCTCGCTCCGTGCGTTGCATCGTCTTCTCGGGCAGGAGAACCACCGAGGTGGCCACGAGCTGATGGCTGTTCAGGGTGGCTAATCCTTTCGTGCCAGTTCTGCTCGTTTGTCAAGGGGTGTATGGGAATAGTTACTCTTCTTGCTATAGTTGCTCCCTTACTTTGACTGTTGTCTTTCCATTAGAAACTGTTCTTTTTACATTAGAGAATGGTTTCTGTAAAAAAATAAGTTTTCCAGGTGAATTTAAAAAAGAAAAAAAACAACAGAATTTGCTCATGAGTAAAGGAACACGAGTGCTGCTGCAGCACATGCTAGGCATCCATCTCAGGACAATTTCACAGTGACCGTGAATCTGTTGGTTGCTATTATCTCATATCCATGTTTCTCTTTTCTGATTCAATGCCATGGACCAATACTATGGAGCTTACCTCCTTTCCTCTTAGCACGTAAAAAAGCTGCCCTTCATTGGGAAGCAGAGGCAGGCAGAACAATTCCCAAGAAATGCCGTCACCCTGTCCTCCCAAAATCTGAACTAGTTCAGTATCCTAGTCTACAGATCAGAGTATCCCGCTTCAGAGGAACTGCCCTCCATGAGTTCAGAGACAGGGGAAAAGGCTGTAACTGTTCCTTCCTCCCCACCTGTCCACCAGCTCTGTCCCATACAGTGTGTTTATATATATAACTGTCTCACACAGTGCTACCACACACCTCCTTCGGTGCAGGAATGTTTCCCCACTACGTACTTTCCCCCAAGTTTGTTTCAGTCTCTTTGTAGTGCCTGTCTCTGCCTGTGGAGCAATAAGGGTAAGTCTTTGTCCCGTTTGGCTTAAAGCTTGACTTGAGAACTTGAAAAGAGTTGGCTAGGAATGTTTTACAGCCTGTTAGAATCAAAGAAAGACCTTATTAAAGAAATACATGCCCTGGGAAGTACAGAGTCTTCTTAAATAACCGCCTTGTACAAAAGCAAGCACAGCTAGCCAACTGAAAACGCCCTCTGCCTCTAGCCCCCCAGCTCAATAGTTTTTCCAGTTACGTCTGCAGAGTTGAAAGCTGGACTCACATGCTGCATGCCAAGTTCACCTCAACAGATGTGCCTAATAATTCTAGGATTTCTTTTTTTCCTGAATAAAACACAATTCTGCTGAAAAGCAGGAAGGTGTTTTATAAATCCATGCTTATCTGAGAACGAGTGGCTGGAGTTTTACAGTTCTGCACAGAATACATGTATACTGTGTTTAGGAGGAGATGGAGATTTATTTTGGAGTTTTTAAAGGCAAAAATGTCCAACTAAGTAGCACTGCTATTTGACCTGGCCTGTTAGAGAAAGGACCAGACCTTATCTGTGGCAAAATGGGGATAATCGTTATTATCTAACTATTGAATGGGTTTGGGTTGTTATTCCCCAGCCCCCTGCCAGGTATTCAGAGGTCAGAGGTGGTGAAAATTCAGTAGGAAACAGCTGAAATGCTTACGTGATGCACTGAACTGCCCAGAGTGCACTAGTTTTGATCAACCCAGAACATTTTAGGTTTTACATAAATACATCTCAGAAAATTCCAGTTCAGCAATGCCTTAGTGGCTATTTTTCTGAATACAAAAAGCCAAGCAATCCTCCTCAAATCCATTCATGTGGTTGAAAGCTACTAACCTGTATGTATGTGGCAGAGATGCTGCTGGCCGTGAGCGGTTTCCAGAAGGCTGTAACTGGACAAACTGATGCATATGGACAGACCTCTTGGTCAGAAGGTTAAGAAGGGGGCTTCCCAGTAGACCTCGGGAAACATAGGCACACAGCCGATAGTCTGATGGGAGCAAGTTTTGCAGTTTTCTCCTTGCCTTCTATGGTAGTGCACATTTTCATTCTTTATTGGCCTCATAGTTTCTACACTGTACGTCCATGATGTCCAGCCTGGCAGCTGCTTTACTTCCCCAGACTGGTTCTCTTCAAGATGAAAGCTTGACACTTAAGAAGTTGTAGGAAGTCTTACCTCCCAGCTGCCTAAAATGAGTGCCTGGGATTGGCGCAAGGTCATTGCTCTGCTCTGTAAAAAGAAGGAATCAGTGGGCAGACTGCTATTCTAAATAAGAAACTAACACCTTTATGCTCTTGTTTCTGGTTTTGAAAGTTAGCAATACTGTTTGTAATGTATTGTGGCTCTCATCCAACACCCCTGGAAACCACTGAAAAGGCTCCCATCGACTTCAGTAATAGTTTGATCAGGCTGTCAATACACAAAGGTGTCACTGTTTAGTTTTGTTGCCATTGGGGATTTTGGCACAGTGCTCCCCTCCTGCCCTCAGATATATATATCTGCTGAGTCCTTGCAAGTAGTGATTTACATGTGTGATGTGTAGTCTCTGATGACAGAAAGAGGTTACCTTTTCCTGAATGCGATGAGGCTTTGAGGCTGGATTCCTGGCCGTCCATTATGACTGTTCTGTTTAGTTTCCCTCTGTTCTCTTAGTAAATATAAAATAATTTATGTGATTGGGTTCTCTTAAAGACTTGAGTTTAAAACTATACTGGCTCGTTGGGTTAGCAATTGTAGAATTGGGAAAATGTAGAAAATGCAGTTAATATTTATAAAATTGCACTGGTCAGGAAAGGAATTATATTTTAGGAAATGGAAATCTCATTAGTCTCCTAATGTATTTAATTAAGTTTACTCAGCCATTTCCTCAGCTCTGCAATAATAATTTAAGAACACAGAAGACTAGCCTGTGTATGGTATGCTGCATGATAGCAGTGAAAGGGACCTCAGACTCACAAGCTTTGGACTGTCTGAAGTTAGGCAATGTGGAGTCTATGGAACTGGAAGTTTCGCAGCAGGATTAGTGATCACTTAAAATAATCTACAACAAAAGAATAAAGCCTGGGTCGTCGCTAAGCTACGGGTCGGTTGGCTTTAAAGGATCTGTAAGACTTTGATACTTTATCTGCTGTAAAGGCTGACTATTAACTGAGAAATGCAACAAATTAAAACATGATTCTTAAAACTGGCCTTTATTCTCACATATCTTCTTTCTACTGTCTATTTTTAATACATCTTGTACCCAGGATTAATGTTAACAAACTAAGAAATAGTTTCCAACTGTGCCCACTCAGGCAACAGCTAAAGAGTTTTTATCAAGCAGAGATGCTTTGAGAACAGGAGTGCCCTCTGAAAAACTAATTTAAAAATATTGCTGTGCCCTGATAGCTAGAATTCAAGAAAAAAAAAAAGGCAGATCTATGACTGTGAAAGCTTAAATAGCTGATCTTTTTATCAGTGTTACTCTCTGGAGGGAAAAATGAAGTTCACTTGGTCCAAAAGAGAAATCACGACTTGACAGCTCAGAGATGGGACGTAAGCTTAGGTGAAAAATATCTTTGGGTGTTGAGTGACTGTGGCTTTGTGTGCTAAGCTCAGCTAAATCAATATATGTCAGATATGCCTGCAGGGTGATATCCCACAGGAACATAAGCACGTACCTTGAGGAATCTTCAGATAGAGATGGAATGCCAGATAGTTGTGTCTTGCTAAGAAGGTGTCATGCACTGAGTAGAGGTTTGCACTGTGGCACTTAGCATTGTCCAGAGATCCTCGAGTTAGCCGCTGAATGAAGCCTTTTGCAAACATGTTACTACAGAGCTGCACTAGCACAGGTCTACCACTGCTAGGCTCCAAGGTAGCAGGTAAGCAGATGGCTATCTAGATAGGCAAAACATCTCTCTCAGTGCCTTTGAGCAAGTGCTGTGGTAGCGCAGCATTGCGCAGCACAGACATTATCTAAAACTGCCTTTAGAGTTTTGAGGATCATGTTCTAGGATTTGGTTGTCTGCAACCCATATTATATGTTTAAGAACTTGAGAGGATCTGTGCTTAATGTAACTGTGTACAGACCATCCTAAGTTTCATGACTTCTGAGGCTACAGATGTAAAGGCAGTGTTGTGTGTGACAGGGCAAGACTGAAACAATCCATAGCTTGAAAAACAACTATCTGTAAAATCTGTGCTGCTGCTTTCTTGTATATAGGCCTGGGGTATACATGGACTTAAGTCACCATGCTAAAGGAGAATACACCTCTGGCACATGCTGCCATTCCTTCCTTTTTATCTGTTCCTTGCTCCTGCAGAGGGAGAGCATGAAGTAAGCTACAGCCATTCCTGCCGCTAAATTGGTTACCGATTAACCGCATGGATTAGGAACAAATAGTCTTTGAGTCAGGATTTTTTTATCTGGAAAACGAACATATAAAGTATAAGCTATGTTCATAAAATCTTGCATTTTTTGATGATTCTCAGCCACTCATTCCTGATGTTGTATCCATTATAATTAACAGATATAAAAAGAGTTTAAAAGGGCTCTTGATACCATTTTATGTCAAAGAGAGAGAGGAGGATAGAAGTGGAAAAGTGCCATGTGAACAAAGTGTTTAGCTGGGAAGATAACACTGATTAGGCTGTGGAGCTAGAACTGGGCTTAACTGCATGTATATGCTTTAAGGGTTTTAAGAACTGAGCTCCAGATAAATACTCTTCCCCCCACCCCCATTGTTTTTCATACCAGAGACACCTGAACCTTGTCTTTTGCCAGTATAATTTCAGTGTAACTACACAGAAATCACTAGATGAGAGTAAATGCACACCACTGCCTCTGCATAATATTAAAAACAGTTATTAAATGATCTTCAGGTTTTTACCTCTCTTGGAGTGCAGGTGTCAGTGCTATAATGCTCAAAGAACTTATGTACATATTCCTGGTCAACTCTTTGGAAGAAAGCAGCAGCATTTCTTCATCAAACCTATGTGGTCATCAAAAGATTAGTGCAAGTTCCTGCTGAGTGTTTGGTTTTGGGTTGGTTTTTTTTTTTATTTTCCCATTAGGGATTACCTCATGATTAGCAAGCTGGTAGGTACTAGTGAACATGAGTGTCTGGAATACTTTTATATAAAAACACAGTCACTATTGTCACTGGATTATTTTTGAGCAATGAGCATATCTTCCTGCTGCAGCATCTCTTTAACTAGAATGTTTCTTGGAAAACATTTTGATTGTGATGTTTTGGAAAATTATCAGCTACCAGCTATGAACGTTAAAGGGCTGAGAACGCAGAGGGGAAATAGTTTGCATGAGAGCGGGTTTACTCCTAGTTATACCTGGCTTGTTGGATAAACGTAAGCTTTCATACTTTGATAGAAGTTTTGCAGTAAAACCGTGATCCTCTTAGTAGTGAGCTCGAACTGTAGCGTAAGTACAGAAAGCAAGACACCTGCTTGGAAAAGAGCAAAATGCATGAAAGAATCTGAAAGATTTAGGGTACCAAAAATTTGTTTCAGAATGGAATTTTGCAGACAGTTTTGGAACGCTGTGAACAGCCAGTGATCTCAGATGCTTAATTTCAGTGGAGTGGGGTGGGGGGCGGAAAAGGCAAAACAAAAAAAACCCCTTAATTGAACTGCTGGATTCAGAAAGTTCTGTGCATTTAAAAATCAATGTTCTGAAATGCCTAAAATTGTATATTTTTTTTTTACACATGCTAGCATTACCTGCAAGCCTTAAATACTATGAGTATGGCCCCAGTCATAAGGTTGGGGCATCAGTCCTACCAGACAGTGGCAATAAGATGTACAGCCATGATTTTCACTTGTAAGAGGCCTAGGTTTGTGACAAGAAACACAGTTTGGGATGACATTCTGAGTAGGATTCAAGGACTTTGGAAAAATGCAGCAGAGCCAGTCTCTGAAGTACTCTCAGACTTTGCTCAAGAGACAGATCAGGCTGCAGTGCTGTGGGGAGCTTTAATCCATGCTATTAGAAATTCAGTAAGACTCATTGTGACCGAGATGAGCTGAAGCCATTTAGAGACTCTTGAAAATTTTATCTATCATGATGAAGACAGCAATCATGAATGTTAAATATTGTTGTTAAATGTTGGTTTTTCCAATAATAATGAGCCTCTCAAATTTCTGACCAGTCAGGCCTGCATATATAGTAGACAAAGGGAAACTATTACAGCTGCTCCTTTGTTTTATTCAGTGTTGATCTGGATGGTGTCCTCAGAAGGCTTCCATATCCATAAACTTCCACTCCTTTTGCAGAGTAGATGGTCTCACCCACACTGCCTGCCCAGCAGCTCTGTACCACAGAGCTCTGTACACACTGCCCCCACACTGTGCCAGAGCATGTGCTGCCAGACATGGTTACAGGCTAAAACTAAGCTGGGAAGTGTGCTAACACTTTGACAGCATGGATGACTGTGAAACAGTGCATGAGCGTGGTGCCTGGCCACGTAGCTTACAAACACAACTATAGGGCCTGCGATACCAATAGTTCTATTTCATGCCTCCTGCACTGGGGAACAGATCCTCTGTCAGCTAGCAGGGTGGTCACAGCTGTGACACCTGCATGTTGGGTGCAGCAGCTCAGTATACAGAATACGTAGTACATCTGGTCCATAAAAATCCCTGTGGGGTCCTGACACTCCTGGCTTCCTGACAGTAGATAACTGCAAGAGCTGGAGAATGAGAAAAAGCAGCATCTCCACTGACTTCTAGCCAATGTCCCAGTGCTTTAGCTGCACTGTTGGTCATCTTGTCTGCAGGAGACTGAGTCAGCTCCAGCAGAGAGATTCAGAGCTAGGCACTTCCTACTTTTCTCTTGGAACTTTGTTCTCTTCTTAATTAACACATCGGCGGTTGGGCCAGGCTCTAATTGCACAGCTCAGTGGTGCTGTCAGTTTCCTGGCGCAGGGCTCCAGTCAGTGCTGTAGCTGAGATGGAGGAGGCAGGGAGGGCAGGGAAGTGCCGACTCCAAGAGATACCTCAGAGGGAGGCAGAGCACGAGGCCAGAGCTGCTAACCTGACTCATGACGAGTCCTATGCCAGGGTGTGCAGTACCACTCTTCAAATTTGGGGCTTAGCTGTAGTGGCTATATGAACCTTGCTCACATAGGCTCCTGCTAGGCGTGTGTAATGCCCAGACTTTGGGATACGTTTCAGTTAGTTGTTGTGGCCAGAAGAACTGAGGAGCCTGGGAGGCTTGATGAATCAGTTCTGTCACTGGTGCTCAGGAGGTGCAGGCTTAAATCCTTGCTTTGGCATGTTTCTTTCTGCCAAGCAGAAGACTTGCAGTCTCAGGCAACATGGAGAAGATCAAGCGGCTCTCAGCTGTGACAGGTGTGTGGTCTTAGCAAGAGCTAAATATGTAGCTCAGATAAAAGCAGAAGCAGCACAAAACAACCTCTTTCAGAGTAGACATAGACATTAGGTAACTGTTCTCAGGTTTGGGGGATGCCTCCGAGGCAGAGAAAGCAGACTTACAAAATAACTCACTGAACATGCAGGCAAATTGGCCTCCTTTATCCTTCAGGACACAAAGAATGCTTCTCTCAAGTGTTTTGGGGTTTTAGAGGGTCTTGGTTTTCACTACAACCCGTGTAATATTTTTTAAGTGGCATTTATTTAACTTGTCTTTTTTCCATTTGCTGAAATTTGCAAACCCCTTCTTTTCCTTTCTTGGCTACAGGAGTCTTGCACTGTGAAGCAGAAGGTCCCAAGCTGGGAACTTGTGCTTTGACATGCCCTGAATGTCCTGTTACATGAAAGTTGCGTGAGCAAAAAGGAAACCTTTTTTCTGTCACTTAGCACATTTAGCAACCATTTGTGCTGCCGGCAGCACAAACTTCTACCTCTTGCTACATAAGAGCAGGAGGAGCTGGATGACGAGGGCTCTCCTTTTCCTGAAGAACCTCAGTTCACAGAACAACACAAAGTGCTCAGGTGAATGGGAAGGACTCTACTGGAAGCCACCCATTTCCCGCTGTGCCAAAGGTGGCAGCATGTTCAGGCCTCCCTTGATGGCTGTGACTGCCTGGCACAGCTGGGAGTTGCACAAGCAGGTGGAATGATAATCTGTGCTCTGAAGAGGTCTTTGACCTGTGTTTCATCAGACGCTGTTCTCTTGTATGACAGGCCAAAGACCTTTGGGAGTTTAACCTCCTTGTCAAGGTGGGTCCCATCAGAGCAGGCCGCTAGCTTGCGATGAGCTGTGGGAAGGCTCGTCTGGAACATTCCTGTGTGCACACTCTGGTCCCTGGCCTGGCACCCGCATCTAAGCCCGGGCCTTGGCCCCGGCCCTTGCGTGGGCTGCACTGTTGGCGTGCCATGCCTGGTCCTGTACCTTGCTGATCCTGATGTGCCTTCCGGGTGTGACTGGGGTCCTGCCTCACCCCTGCAGCCTGGCCTGGTGGTTGGCAGACTCTGGCTGACCCTTTCACTGTTGTGGCACTAGCTCAGCAGTGGGGCAGGGCCCCTTTGGTGTGATGCCTGTCTCACCTTCACCTTGGCACCTGGCGTGCATCCTCCTGCCAAGAATTCCTGTTCCACTGCTCCGCTGCACCTGTGAGGGGCAGAGCAGGGTAGGGAAGGTAAAGCGTTGGATCACACAGGGATGTTGTTGCTGCAGCATCTTCTCCAGTCAGTAAGGGAGTGTTTCAGAGGAGTGGACTATCTAAACCCTCAGTCTGGTGCATATCTGTTTGAAGAGGGAGAAGACACTGGAGGCAATGTGTTATCCAGTGTCTGTATGGGTGCAGCTTCATGCTATGATGAATGTGTTAGTCGAACTGATGATGCATACAGCAGTTTCTGGGAGTTCAAGCCTTCTCTTGGATTGTACACAAGTGTAATGCCCTGTTGACTTCACATTAAGCTCGCCCACTGCACATGAACGAAGGCCTTCCTTGCTCAGCATAACCTTGCTCTTTTAATACATGGGTCTGGTTTATGAATACTGAAGCAAAGAGACTAGAGAATTTTCATTAGGTTGGATTATTTGCCTTGTACTGCAAGGAGAAAAATAGTCCAGCTTGGTCTGTGTTCTCATGTAATAAATCACATTTTCCAGCAAGTGTGAAATGCAGGAGGGCACCCACTAATTTGTAGATAAACACTGCCGTTTTCACAGGAAGGTGTTTTAAAGGTGCCAAGGAATTGCAGATGAGAAGTGTGAGAAATGACATAGGGAAAGGGTGTACAACTTCATACCAAACCTTAAATCCACCTCTGGGATCTAGTTATGACTTTCACTGCTGAGAGACACCTCTATATTAAAGAACTGTATTTATTCAGAATAAGGCACATTGTTGGTGCTGAGGCATAATTGATGTAAGCAGGTATTACATTGCATGTAAGCCTGTATTATTTCAGTATACTACAAAATCACATGAAATGCAGTGGTTTTTTAATTTAAAAAGTGTTCAATTTAGAAGAGTATTTTCTTAAATTTAAAAGATGATTTGAGGTGAAACAGGCCACCCACCTCCTCTATAAATTGCTTCTTGCAAGGTACCTTTGCTCAGGGATGAGTCCAGATTAACACATTCTCAGGCAATCACTTTGCACTCAAGACAGGCTTGGTGGGAATTCATGTCTGCCTCAGCACTAGGAGATAGAGGCGATGCGCATAGAGCTAAAGCAGCCCTTTACACTTCTAGAGATGCATCTCTGCTTTGTTAACACTCCATGTTGTGCAGCTATGTCCCTGCTGCAGGTGTGGGATAAAACCTTAGGTGTGCTTGGACATGGTGGCCTGGAAGCGTTTGTCTTAGTTCTGCTCTGAGTCAAACCAGCTGAACTATGCTCAGCACACATTCTGTTTTCACTTGTGCCACTGGGAAATGAGAATCAAATTTAGCTTTCACTGAGTGCTTCTCTGCCCAATGACTGCATCAAACTTGACATTGGTCAACTTTTTCAGAAAAGCCAAGGCACGTTCTGGGAACAACCTGAAAGAGATAATACAGGAAATTACATGTGGGATAAGCAACTTGAACTACGGGGAGATGTGGCACTGCTGGTGAGGGAAGAGGTGATCTGGGAGTGGATGTGTGCACACACAGACTGAGACTAAGGCTTAGACTGGACATTATTTCCAAAGAACACAGAGCCCTTATCGGTCTCTATCTAGTTTAACTCCAATCCCATCCATCTCCTTTTATGACAGTTCCAAGGCCAGGCATCTGCTGGGCAGTATTTGGGTTGCAATATTGGTGCAGGATCCAGGAAGATTTAATATTGAACATAGACATGCGAGCTTGCCTTCTTTTTGCTTTCAAAAACTTATCTGGTTTATTTGGAGAATACTTGGGGAAGAAAATCCCCAAACATCTTTTACAGCCCCTCATAATGAGAAATTTGGGGTTAGACCCGAGTTTGCTGGCTTTCACGAACAAGAAATTACCAAGTGTTTCATGAAATACTGTAGAAGTTAACTGAAAACTTAATTTAGTTGTTCTGTTGTTAATTCTAGATTTGGAACCTGAGCTCTGATGAAAACTCCTCCTCAGCACAGCAGCTACACGGGATATTAAAGACATACAATAGGATAAATCTTGCTTTACATGGCAGAGAGAAGCAGTAGAGCCCTCTTGAAGCAACTTTCCAGGCTCTGTCATCTCAGTCTGTAGTGTTGATATGAGAAATGAACACTAATAAGCAGCAGGTCCTTAGCTCTGTCTGGAACTTCTCTGAGGCTGCTGTTTCAAAGAAGTGTTGCTTACAGGCAAAAGGGAAATGGCAACCCATTAAGAAAAAGTGTATCTTTTTCTCCTTCTCCCTTCCTATCAGCCTGTGGAGCAGAAAGCTGCAGAAAGTGGATCAAAATGACATATGAGAGGACTCAAGAAAATACTTGTGGATGATTTCTGCTATTGTCATTAGAAAGAACCACTGCACTATTTGTTTACCTTGTGATAACATTCTAAAATAAAACTTAATCTAGAATCAGATGAGGGTTGTACACTCAGCAAGTTATGTTTGATACATAAGGTGGTTTTTTTTGGTTTGGTTTTGGGGTGGTGGGCTTCCCCCCACCCCCATACTTACCTTTCAAAAAGTAAAGCAACACGTTGGCTTGACGGAACAAAAACCATTTTCTGGTTGGTTAGTATTCCTTCCATCAGGGCCTCTACAACTTCTTCAGTCTCCAAAATCTTTCCAAGCCTACTCAGGAAAGCATACATGTAAGAGCTATGATGGTAAACTGGGTGGTGCTAGCTGATGTAGGATGCTTCACAGATGCACAAACTCACTCAGGTAATACAAATGCAACCATTCTGTGGGTTAAATAACACCGCAGATTTTCTTTTTAGCCAATGATATATACTCTTTTTACATAGTTGGAATACAAGGCCTAAAGGTGGGGTTAATGTGTTGTGCCATGGTGCAAAGAAGGAAGGACTGGAAAGCAGATTTTTGATAGGTACCTTGTACTGGGGTTTTTGACAAATCCAGTGTTTATAAAAACCGGACAAAGGCACGTAGTTTTTATTCCATCCTTTCCCAGGGTAGACAGCTCCTCTGTCAGAGCTTTATGAAATCCAACCGCAGCAAACTTGCTTGAACTGCAGGAAGGGAAAAAGCATAAATGAGAAGGTAGAAGTACGGTTTCTAACTTTCTACATCTGCAAATGGCCTAAAAGATCACATAGAACTGACTAGGAGGCAAAAAAAGAAAGAGAATGTAATTGAGCTGAGAGGCAGGGCAAGAGACTCATTCTAACTTTCTGGAGCATAGTGCTGGATTAGATATTGCTGCTTGGGGAAGTAACTGCGGCGTGCAGCAGGGCGGGTGCCTTTCAGAAAAAGTCACCTTAGTGGTGAACAGACAAACAAATGCCATGGGTTGTTAGAAAATTATGACTGATGGGCTTCCTGTTTCTCCCACGTGAGAAGATTCTTAGTGGGAAGACAGCCCAAAACTCTACAATTAAGAAGGATGGGAGGAGCAGTAATAGAGAACAACCCTCTGCTGTTTCTTGTACCAGACAGGAGCGTGAGCTTTGAAACGGAGGAGCATTATGCATGTAAAATTGAGGAAAGTAATGCCACAGGGCATTACTTCATACTCTTGGTGCAGGCCAAGAGTATAAATCAACTCCAAAGAGACTAGAACCAGAGAGTGAGTTTACTGACCGCTATTGATATGGACAGTGTAATCCCAGTAGAACCCCTGGCTGGGGAGTTCCCATGTTGCCAGCAGTGAGTGACCCTTAAGAAGGAGTGTACCCAGGGGAAGGTTGCTCTGCCTGGAGCCACTGTTAAGAGAGTGCTAGATCTGGCACAGAATGGCAAGATGCAATCCAACAGTGTTTCTGTTCGTGCACCGTGGCTCAAGTGCTTCAAGTAGAAATTGGCAATGCACCGACCTCTCGGTGCATCAGTTCGGTTGCTCCCAACGCAGTAAGTATTATCCTGTTTTTAGCTTCTGAAAGGTAATTTTACAGCCAAAAAGCAGTTTTCACCTTGTGACGGCAGAAGTGTTTCTCCGCACTAGTCACTGCCACAACGGTAGAGAGATCAAAAGCTACTCAGTAGGGGTTTACTTGACAACACTACAATAACTCATAGGAGCGCTACTTTCTAAGAACGAGAAGGGAAGAGGATACCTTTGTTGCTAAGCAGAAGTCTGGACCAGTGAGGGAGAGAGAAAAGGAGAAGCCTTCATGAGTTCATGTATCACATGACTATTCCTTCATACAAGCATTGCTCCTGATTCTCTTGAAGCTAATGAGCAAATCAGCGGGAACCTCCAGGCACTCTTAAGTGCTGGCTCTTGTGCTTTTTTCCTCCTTAGCACCGTCCTTTGGACATACCGTATTCAGCAGGAGGATTATTTTGGTTACTCTGTGCTTACTGGTGGAGAAGATGCAATTAAAAAAAAAAAAAAAGAGAGCCAATTTTAAATCACTTACCAATAAGCCACCATGAAAGAAGTCCCAAAATGACCTGCTGCCGAAGCCACCGTGACAATGTGACCGTGGTTGTTGCTCATCATGGTTGGCAGAAAAGCTCTTGTGGTCTTGCAAGTCATTTAAAGCGAGAGGCAAGATTGTGGGGAAGGGGGAAAAGAACAATGTTTTCTTAGGCAGATTCAACACGGACCCTGACTCTCATTCATTATGCGCCCAATGCTATCCTTAATGCTGTGTGCTGCACAGCACCTCAGATTCTGAGAGGAGCTGACTCACATCTTTCCTGTGCTGCTTTTTGGTTTCAGGTGTCAGCACCAACACTGCCGGTGTCTCACCCCAGCATGCACAATAAAACGCTCATCCATCTGTAGCATCTCTTTTCTTCTGCTGCAATAACAGCACTCTGTAACCCCTGCTGGCAGCTGCCCTACCCCAGGGGTCAGCTGTGGCTGTGCCAAGGGCCCAAGACCCAGCTCTGATGGGGCCCAGCTATGTCACCTTGACTCAGGCTGCTGGCAGAAAGTTGTGAGAAAGCCCACAGAGAGGTGAGAGGTATGAATCACAGGGAGAGGCAGGGTGATGGGAAACAGGCTTGGAAGTACCTCAAGGAGCCAGGAGGGAAGGCAGTGACACAGCAAAGTACAAACCGCAAGGGGACAAGTACCCAGAAAGATTGGCCAGGTTGGTGGGTGCAGTCAGGGAGGGTCCAGGCCTCGCCCTGCCCTGCGGCTGGGCTGTGCTGGGAGCTGTGGGGCTGGCCCTCCGCTGCTCTGCCCGACCTGCCATACCATTTGGGCCGCGTGCTGGCTGGCTATTGTATGTGTCACCTGATGAAAGCATTGCTTTGTATTTTTCAGCTGTGTATCTTTGACCTGCAGGGTCTTGGTGCACAGCTGTGGGCGCCCAAACTACCTGATGCAATGAGGAACCCTAATACACCGATGACAGAGACCAACCCAAGCTGCAGACGAGGCTGTCACCAGCCAGCTCACACAGAAGTAAGAGAGAATGAAAAAACTGGGCCAGGCTCAGATCAGCAAGAGCTTAGTCAAGTTCCCCGGCAGTCTGTCTAGCTGGGTGCCCTTGTGCTCTATGTGTCCAAAAGATGCTGTTGAATTCACTGGTAGCAGGAAATAATTGTTGGTCTAAACACGCCTCCTCAACAATGCTCCCAAATGAACACAGGTATGAAGATGGTAGTGGCCCTTACCCAGATGTGAGCAAGAATGTTGACTTCAAACATTCTTTCAATCTGGTGGTCCTGAGTCGAGAGCAGGTCGGCAGCCGTAATCACACCAGCGTTATTCACCAGGATGGAGACATCCCCAATTTCCTTTCTCACCTTTGGGACAGAAAAAACCCAGAAACGTGCATGTCAGTCGTTATCAAAAAAATGTAAGGCTGTGGAAGATGAGCGACGTTTCATTTAATTCCTAACGTTGTTTCTTTTAGGGAGAGGAAGGTCGTGCCACGCTTCCAGGTGTGGCAGGAACCCTGCAGCAGTACCATGAAATCAGGTTTAGATCTGATGCTTCTCCCTTAATTACTGCCCGTATTGATAGTCTTCCACACGCTGCCCAGAGTCACGGTGTGCTCTGTGTAGCTGCAGCTGGGACTATGGACATACAGCTATTTTGAACCAGCTGGACCATACTGTTTACAGTAAAACCTTTCAGTTGTCCCCAGTGTTTTCTGTGTGCTGTTGAGGCAACTAAGAATCAGAAGTTCCTTCTGTGGCTGGAAGTCTAAAGAGGAAACTTGGCAATGAGGTGTGATATGCCAGAGCCTCACAAAGGAGGACGACACTGGCTGTGCTCTTGGAAGTGCTACTTCACCCTCTGTACTGAAAGCAGCAGGAAGTGGAGGGATTCCAAGGGTTGCACGGTCTGCGTACAACACCCCTTCTCTTGTTTTCTGGACTTTTCTGAAAGTTGAGCGCATTTGGGTAGACCTTTGAACGTGCCCTGGCTCCCCACCTTCTCTGCAGCGCTGTAGATTTCCTCCCTTTTGCTGCAGTCCACCACGAAGGCTTGAACAGTGGCTCCCAGACTTTTGCATTCTGCTGCCGTGTCCTCAACACCATGCTGTGAGAGGCAGAAAAGAAAGATACGTGTGCGCAACTGTACCCTGACCGCATGTTGCTGCTCGGGCACTGCGGCAGACTAGTTAGAGACTAAAGATTTGTCCTGATTGTGTAACGGCTGCCAAGGCCCTGAGCAGTTCGTGGCTACGCGGGGAAAGAGCTGTAGCCAGGGTTTGTGAGAGGACTACTGTTCTGACCTTAAATTTTGGTCCTGTGTAGAGCGACTGCCAGAAAGGTAATGCGGTAACAAGAGCGAGTTTGCCTTGGTGAAGCACATGTAGCGAGGCTGCAGAAAGGGGGCACTCAGTGACTTATGCAGCACAGCATGCAGACACTGTGACTGTTAGCAGAGCATATAACACTTAAAATGCATGCCCAGTTGACAGCCCTGAGATCTGAAAAGTGGCTCTACACGTTTCTGCATTCGCACCCTGGATGTGAGGAGAGAGGCATGCTCCGAAGTGCACAATGTGGAGATGTTTCTTACGAGAGCAGCGTTTGACACACACAGAACAGATGCTCCCCAAAGTTATTGCATCATTTTACTAGGGGAGGGCAGAAGTGACTTTACTGTGACCTTGTCCCCAGGTGCCAGAAAGCCATGCCACTGGGGACCTGTGCAGTGAAAAGCCCCAGATCAAAAACAACCTGGGACAGCTCAGCACTTGACATAAGCTGTGCAGGTCCTTGGGGTGGGAGACCAGGCAGCTCCACTCAGCCCTAGCTGCTGTTTAAGGCTGACAGTCTCGAGGGATGAGGCCTTTGTCAAGGCAGCTGGACTGGGGAAGCATACTCCTAAAATCTTTGGGATCCACCACCTCCTTTGCTGCTGTATTTCAGGGACTGCTCACACCCATGCTTACAACGTACTTTCTAGCACTAAATCCAGGTCTTGCTCGGTACTAAGTTTAATCCCTTTCCTCCATTCCAGCAAACATGGACAACATTTGACTTAGCAGCAGCCCTTTACACACCGATAGACTGGTGCCATGCCTTCTCCCACTCCTCCAGAGTCTGGCCTTAGCCATAATGGGCAGCATGAACAGACACTGAAAATTTCAAGCATACCCTCCCTACCTATACATCCCCTCACACTAGGCTTGCCTTGGGGTTGGTTGGTTGGTTGGTTTGTTTGTTTGCTTCCTTCTTCGTTTGTGGTGGGGTTTTTTGCAGCTTCAGGATGATGTGATGAACTCCTCTGCAGTTTCTGATCCACTGTGTCAGAAACCTCTCCGTGCACTGCTGCCGAGCCACTCATCCCCTCTGCACAGCCAATTGCTGCTACGCACAGTACTTTGCCTTGATCCCTACTGAACGACATTCTGTTTGTTTGTATCTGTCCATCCTCCACTTGCCAAGGTCTTTTTGCGCTCTAGTCAATTTACCTGAAATAAAGAGCTTGGGCTAGCATAAGCCTTTAGCAAGGTGCCACCTACACGCATAACTGCAGCAGAGGGCAGCAGGGCTCACACACAGCCTGTTAGTGAGAGTAGAGACGCACCTTCCAGCAACGTATGCAAAATACCTGAGGCTAGACAGAGAGTGGGCAGAAGGTAAACTTGCTTCTCTGTAGAAACAGGCTTCTGGTCTCAGTGTGCCTTTTAGTGCCAGCCCAGGCGGTTCCAATGGCAGCTTGCTGACCACTGCGCTTCCCTCCTGCAGGCACTCGACATGCTGTGCACGTGACCTCGCTGATCAGCACCGAGTAACTGCGGGACCGTGCGAGACACCTATGTCCTTCCATGAAAGTGGGGCCAAAGCCTCTGCTGGCGCTCAGCGTCCCAGTCAGCGAGCTGACCGAGAGCCGATGGGCGCGATGTGGAAGGAGGTGATGTGGATGCAGGCGCATGCAGCCCTTGTTACGCAGTTACAAACCCAGCGGCCTGGGAGGTGAATGAGGCAAGAGAGGAACTGTACCGTTACCTTACTGACGTCCCACAGGACCAGCCTGCTCTGACGCTTGGCGAACTCGAGGGCAGTTGCTCTCCCCACGCCGTGGCCAGCGCCCGTGATGAGAACAAGCTCTCCGCTGACAGACTTTCTCTTCACAGGGAGAAAAAGCTTCACGAGAGCCTCTAAGTAGGAGTAGATGAGCGTGGCCAAAAACAGGAGGAGATCCAGAAACGGGCTCATTGTTTTGCTGGGAGTCCTCTGGCCGCCTGACGGCGCCGCGGTCGCGCCTGACGAGGGTGAGGCTCGTTGCTCCACTCACGGCCCCCCTGAGCGCGCACCGCTCGCCCCGTCGGTCACGGGCCCCGCCCCGCTCCGCCCCGCCCCGCCCCGCCCCGGCAGGGCCCCAGCCTCCCTTCGCCGCCCGGGGCTCCGTGAAACGCGGAGGCCGCGACCGCCGAAGCAGGGCGGGCCCCTCGCCCCGTCCCTCCCGCCGGGGGCGCAGAGGCCAATCAGAGGCAGCGGTCGGGAAGGGGGCGTGCCCATGGGAGGGGAAAAGCCGGTGGGCGTAGAGCGCTCTCGATTGGTGGTGCTCCGTCCAATGGGAAGCGAGCTTGTAAAGGGGGCCGCCGGCGGCGGCGGGCAGTGGTTGGCGCCGTCGCCGGGTGGGTTGATAGAAGTGCTGCAGCCCGGACGGACACGGTGTTGGAGCGGGAGGGGACCTCACCCGCTCGCTCTGGAGCGGCGCTCGGGGAGCTCTGCGGCTGATCGGACGGGACGCAGCTCTCACAGTAGCAGCTGCTACCGGCGTGGCTACTGAGATGTGGCTCTTGGGCGGTTTCTGCCTTCATGGCTGTGGCAAACGCAGTCGCTAGACTTTGTGCTTTTTGCACTTGGTTGCGACGTTGCCGGCTGGCATCCATCAGTCCCGTTGTGTGACTGTTCTTGAAGAATTTCTCAAGACAGTGGGTACCACTAGGTCTGCTTTATTAATCACAGCTCAGAATTGGGCCAGCAGCTCAGTGTGTGGCAACGAAGAAGACACAGCCTCCAGGTTATACAGGTTTCCCTGATAATTATGTCATTGTCAAAGTCGATCAGGTTTCTACTGTGTTCTCAATTCTTCATTTTTCTGGTCAATTCTGGTCAGTTAAAAGTTCTTATTTTTCCACCTTCAGCAAGTTCTTGTCCTCATCTCTGTTCTGCTTCTGGTCACGAGCCTCATTGGTCCATTGTTAGTCCTTCGATCTCCTTAGAACGTCTGCCCGATGTCTTCTTTAAGTTTGCTAATTTCTGAGAAGATAACCTTCCAACCCTTATATTTATCTATTTATTCATCTAAATACCTTATCTATATACCTATATTTAGTTAACAGAGATATTACAATACGCACTTAAACTTCATGTCTAACTATAGTTCTCTATATTTATTCTTTCTATTGATTAGCTCTGCTGGTGATTAATCCAGCCATGGTTGGGGCGATACAGGGGACAGAATGAGCAGTACTCTGCATGGACCAAAAAGAATAGTTAAAAACCTGTGATAACACAACTAGTATAACAATATTGAATATGTTTATTTATCTAGTTCTTATTCTAAACTGGTGTAACAATGTCGAATACATTAATTTATCTATTTCTTATTCTAAACACCTATTCTAAGTATCTGAGCCGAAAATCTCTTAACAGCTATTTTTCTCCGCTTTGTTTGGCCCTGCACAGGTGGCAGTGTGGGCACCTTGCTGTTCTTGTCCCAGGCCCTCATGTCAAGAAGCATCAAATCATGTTCTTCTTTGTTGTTTGCTGCAGGTGGAAGAGACATAAGTGGCAAGAAAGTTGTTTATTCAGTCTCTAGCAAAAACATCTTGAGGGTCCCCTAAACTCTCTATTGCAATTCTGTCTCAAATCCTGCTGTGTGACTGCCCAGTCGCTCAGTCTCATGAGGTTCCCTGAGCAGTTTTCTTCATGGTGAGTCCAAGTCCGTCCTTCCTTCCTTTGAAGTTGTCAGCAGACTTTGTCACCTACCTTCCTCTTCCGGGTCGCTTAATGAAAGCAGAATGACACAAGTCCTTTCAACTTGTGGGACTCTACAGGTGAGCTCTTGGCTGGATGTTCCCTAAAATTCTGTCCTTTAGTTAGTTAGCCATACCCAGACCCATAGCATCTTAGGCTATGGCTGCTTAGTTTCCTCAAGTCCTTTGGAAAATGGCATTGACTTTACTAATTGGGTCATCCTTATCTAATTGAGTCTAAACTGCACAACTCACACTTAACTTGCCCATGTATAATGGAGTGTCCAGATCCTTAACCAGAACAGGGATACTTAGAAGAAATGGGAGAAAACCAATTTCAGGTGGCTTGTCCAGCTCTAACAATGTAACTGCATGGTCATCTTTGAAAAGGATTGCTGACCTCAGTCTTTTGCTTTTCAGGTAGAAAACTAGACGTATCTAGGTTGTGTTCATAATTCTACTTAAGGATTTTTTTGAGCTGCTTGGGGAAGAGTGAAGGTTGCATGAACATCTGTGCGATCACCAAAATCTAGCTCCACTTAAGATTAGAGTTGTTGAAAAAGATTGGGTTGTTTTGGTTTTTTTTTCCTGGTGCTTTGGCGGCACTGTTGGTCATCTTGTCTGCAGGAGACTGAGTCAGCTCCAGCAGAGAGATTCAGAGCTAGGCACTTCCTACTTTTCTCTTGGAACTTTGTTCTCTTCTTAATTAACACATCGGCGGTTGGGCCAGGCTCTAATTGCACAGCTCAGTGGTGCTGTCAGTTTCCTGGCGCAGGGCTCCAGTCAGTGCTGTAGCTGAGATGGAGGAGGCAGGGAGGGCAGGGAAGTGCCGACTCCGAGAGATACCTCAGAGGGAGGCAGAGCACGAGGCCAGAGCTGCTAACCTGACTCATGACGAGTCCTATGCCAGGGTGTGCAGTACCACTCTTCAAATTTGGGGCTTAGCTGTAGTGGCTATATGAACCTTGCTCACATAGGCTCCTGCTAGGCGTGTGTAATGCCCAGACTTTGGGATACGTTTCAGTTAGTTGTTGTGGCCAGAAGAACTGAGGAGCCTGGGAGGCTTGATGAATCAGTTCTGTCACTGGTGCTCAGGAGGTGCAGGCTTAAATCCTTGCTTTGGCATGTTTCTTTCTGCCAAGCAGAAGACTTGCAGTCTCAGGCAACATGGAGAAGATCAAGCGGCTCTCAGCTGTGACAGGTGTGTGGTCTTAGCAAGAGCTAAATATGTAGCTCAGATAAAAGCAGAAGCAGCACAAAACAACCTCTTTCAGAGTAGACATAGACATTAGGTAACTGTTCTCAGGTTTGGGGGATGCCTCCGAGGCAGAGAAAGCAGACTTACAAAATAACTCACTGAACATGCAGGCAAATTGGCCTCCTTTATCCTTCAGGACACAAAGAATGCTTCTCTCAAGTGTTTTGGGGTTTTAGAGGGTCTTGGTTTTCACTACAACCCGTGTAATATTTTTTAAGTGGCATTTATTTAACTTGTCTTTTTTCCATTTGCTGAAATTTGCAAACCCCTTCTTTTCCTTTCTTGGCTACAGGAGTCTTGCACTGTGAAGCAGAAGGTCCCAAGCTGGGAACTTGTGCTTTGACATGCCCTGAATGTCCTGTTACATGAAAGTTGCGTGAGCAAAAAGGAAACCTTTTTTCTGTCACTTAGCACATTTAGCAACCATTTGTGCTGCCGGCAGCACAAACTTCTACCTCTTGCTACATAAGAGCAGGAGGAGCTGGATGACGAGGGCTCTCCTTTTCCTGAAGAACCTCAGTTCACAGAACAACACAAAGTGCTCAGGTGAATGGGAAGGACTCTACTGGAAGCCACCCATTTCCCGCTGTGCCAAAGGTGGCAGCATGTTCAGGCCTCCCTTGATGGCTGTGACTGCCTGGCACAGCTGGGAGTTGCACAAGCAGGTGGAATGATAATCTGTGCTCTGAAGAGGTCTTTGACCTGTGTTTCATCAGACGCTGTTCTCTTGTATGACAGGCCAAAGACCTTTGGGAGTTTAACCTCCTTGTCAAGGTGGGTCCCATCAGAGCAGGCCGCTAGCTTGCGATGAGCTGTGGGAAGGCTCGTCTGGAACATTCCTGTGTGCACACTCTGGTCCCTGGCCTGGCACCCGCATCTAAGCCCGGGCCTTGGCCCCGGCCCTTGCGTGGGCTGCACTGTTGGCGTGCCATGCCTGGTCCTGTACCTTGCTGATCCTGATGTGCCTTCCGGGTGTGACTGGGGTCCTGCCTCACCCCTGCAGCCTGGCCTGGTGGTTGGCAGACTCTGGCTGACCCTTTCACTGTTGTGGCACCAGCTCTGCTGCCCTTGCTCAGAACTGATGACCATATTCATTGCTGAGACACACCTTTGGGTTGCAGAGCAGTATTTATTTGGAATAAGGAGTGTTGTTTGTGCTAATGCATAATTAATACACAATGTAATGATGTATTACATTACTTATAAGCCTGTATTATTTCAGGTACTCCCTATAAAAGCACATCAAACTGTGAGTGTCCATTAGAGCCCCTTTTTTTTTAATTTAAAAGATGATTTGAGGTGAAACAGGCCACCCACCTCCTCTATAAATTGCTTCTTGCAAGGTACCTTTGCTCAGGGATGAGTCCAGATTAACACATTCTCAGGCAATCGCTTTGCACTCAAGACAGGCTTGGTGGGAATTCATGTCTGCCTCAGCACTAGGAGATAGAGGCGATGCGCATAGAGCTAAAGCAGCCCTTTACACTTCTAGAGATGCATCTCTGCTTTGTTAACACTCCATGTTGTGCAGCTATGTCCCTGCTGCAGGTGTGGGATAAAACCTTAGGTGTGCTTGGACATGGTGGCCTGGAAGCGTTTGTCTTAGTTCTGCTCTGAGTCAAACCAGCTGAACTATGCTCAGCACACATTCTGTTTTCACTTGTGCCACTGGGAAATGAGAATCAAATTTAGCTTTCACTGAGTGCTTCTCTGCCCAATGACTGCATCAAACTTGACGTTGTTCAGCTTTTTCAGAAAAGCCAAGGCACGTTCTGGGAACAACCTGAAAGAGATAATACAGGAAATTACATGTGGGATAAGCAACTTGAACTACGGGGAGATGTGGCACTGCTGGTGAGGGAAGAGGTGATCTGGGAGTGGATGTGTGCACACACAGACTGAGACTAAGGCTTAGACTGGACATTATTTCCAAAGAACACAGAGCCCTTATCGGTCTCTATCTAGTTTAACTCCAATCCCATCCATCTCCTTTTATGACAGTTCCAAGGCCAGGCATCTGCTGGGCAGTATTTGGGTTGCAATATTGGTGCAGGATCCAGGAAGATTCAATATTGAATGCTGACAGGTTCATCTTGAGTGTTTTATGCTATGAAAAGCAGCAGGCCTATGGAAGGCTGAGATGCTATAACTTCAGTTTCCTCCCCTAGGATTTCTTCTCTTATTACTTATGTCACTGTGTCCCAGTAGCCAAAATTAAGACAAAAAAGCAAAGTTATCCTAAGGGCCCTGACAGCGTTAGGTTTGACTTGGCTATGTTTCTGCAGACTTGTACTGTCAGCATGCAGCTCTCAGATGCAAAAAGACTGAAAAGCTTTCTCCCCACTGTCTGATGTTGGGTTTTGCAAGCAAGATATTACTAAGTGTTTCATGAGATCTTGTAAAAGTTAACTGAAAACTTAACTTAGTTGTGCTGTTGTGAATTCTAGATTTGGAACCTGAGCTCAGATAAAAAGGCCTCCTCAGCAGAGCAGCTACACTGGATATTAAATCATAGAATCCTAAAGATGTGTGAGAGGACAAATCTTGCTTTACATGGCAGAGAGAAGTAGTAGAGCCCTCTTGAAGCAACTTTCCAGGCTCTGTTACCTCAGTCTGTGGTGTTGATGTGAAGAAATGAACACTAATAAGCAGCAGGTCCTCAGCTCTGTCTGGAACTACACTTGGGATGCTGGTTCAGAGAAACTAACTGTTCTTTACAAGCCCAGGGAATATTATGATCTGTGAAGAAAAAGTGTTTTCTTTCCACTTTCCACTCCCTCCCTATCAGCCTGTAGAGCAGTTGAGTTCTCCGCTGAGAACAGTTAGCTGCAGAAAATGGATCGTAATGACCTTCCTGAGTCCTCTCAGGACTCAAGAAAAAAACCCTTGTGTATAATGTCTGCTGTTACTAGAAAGAACCACTGCTATTTTATTACCTTGTTACGTGCTCTTCTCAGAGTGATATATTTCAGATGGGTGGGTGTTTAAAAAATATTCTCTTTTGCAGACAGTTACACATTATCTAGTTACAATAGGCATATTGATGTCCAGTCTGGATTGATAAATAACTGAGAATAGCGATGTCAAACACTGAAGATATTACAAAATAAATTAAGCTGGGCTAACTGTGAACTTCTGCTGTCCATCTGTCACTCCAGGGTTTCTCTACGCTGCCACACTGTATCTTTTATTACCATGCGTGCAAAATGCAGTTCACCATAAACTGTAACTTAATTTTGAATCAGATGTTACAAGTTTAATACTTCTATCATTCAGTAATTAGCACTGATATGTTATTCCATTCCCTCTCAACCCCTCTTTCTTTTTCTTTTGCTACTTACATTTCAGAAAGTGAAGCAATGCTTAGATGTGACGGAACAAAAACCATTTTCTGGTTGGTTAGTATTCCTTCCATCAGGGCCTCTACAACTTCTTCAGTCTCCAAAATCTTTCCAAGCCTACTCAGGAAAGCATACATGTAAGAGCTATGATGGTAAACTGGGTGGTGCTAGCTGATGTAGGATGCTTCACAGATGCACAAACTCACTCAGGTAATACAAATGCAACCATTCTGTGGGTTAAATAACACCGCAGATTTTCTTTTTAGCCAATGATATATACTCTTTTTACATAGTTGGAATACAAGGCCTAAAGGTGGGGTTAATGTGTTGTGCCATGGTGCAAAGAAGGAAGGACTGGAAAGCAGATTTTTGATAGGTACCTTGTACTGGGGTTTTTGACAAATCCAGTGTTTATAAAAACCGGACAAAGGCACGTAGTTTTTATTCCATCCTTTCCCAGGGTAGACAGCTCCTCTGTCAGAGCTTTATGAAATCCAACCGCAGCAAACTTGCTTGAACTGCAGGAAGGGAAAAAGCATAAATGAGAAGGTAGAAGTACGGTTTCTAACTTTCTACATCTGCAAATGGCCTAAAAGATCACATAGAACTGACTAGGAGGCAAAAAAAGAAAGAGAATGTAATTGAGCTGAGAGGCAGGGCAAGAGACTCATTCTAACTTTCTGGAGCATAGTGCTGGATAGATATTGCTGCTTGGGGAAGTAACTGCGGCGTGCAGCAGGGCGGGTGCCTTTCAGAAAAAGTCACCTTAGTGGTGAACAGACAAACAAATGCCATGGGTTGTTAGAAAATTATGACTGATGGGCTTCCTGTTTCTCCCACGTGAGAAGATTCTTAGTGGGAAGACAGCCCAAAACTCTACAATTAAGAAGGATGGGAGGAGCAGTAATAGAGAACAACCCTCTGCTGTTTCTTGTACCAGACAGGAGCGTGAGCTTTGAAACAGAGGAGCATTATGCATGTAAAATTGAGGAAAGTAATGCCACAGGGCATTACTTCATACTCTTGGTGCAGGCCAAGAGTATAAATCAACTCCAAAGAGACTAGAACCAGAGAGTGAGTTTACTGACCGCTATTGATATGGACAGTGTAATCCCAGTAGAACCCCTGGCTGGGGAGTTCCCATGTTGCCAGCAGTGAGTGACCCTTAAGAAGGAGTGTACCCAGGGGAAGGTTGCTCTGCCTGGAGCCACTGTTAAGAGAGTGCTAGATCTGGCACAGAATGGCAAGATGCAATCCAACAGTGTTTCTGTTCGTGCACCGTGGCTCAAGTGCTTCAAGTAGAAATTGGCAATGCACCGACCTCTCGGTGCATCAGTTCGGTTGCTCCCAACGCAGTAAGTATTATCCTGTTTTTAGCTTCTGAAAGGTAATTTTACAGCCAAAAAGCAGTTTTCACCTTGTGACGGCAGAAGTGTTTCTCCGCACTAGTCACTGCCACAACGGTAGAGAGATCAAAAGCTACTCAGTAGGGGTTTACTTGACAACACTACAATAACTCATAGGAGCGCTACTTTCTAAGAACGAGAAGGGAAGAGGATACCTTTGTTGCTAAGCAGAAGTCTGGACCAGTGAGGGAGAGAGAAAAGGAGAAGCCTTCATGAGTTCATGTATCACATGACTATTCCTTCATACAAGCATTGCTCCTGATTCTCTTGAAGCTAATGAGCAAATCAGCGGGAACCTCCAGGCACTCTTAAGTGCTGGCTCTTGTGCTTTTTTCCTCCTTAGCACCGTCCTTTGGACATACCGTATTCAGCAGGAGGATTATTTTGGTTACTCTGTGCTTACTGGTGGAGAAGATGCAATTAAAAAAAAAAAAAAAAAAAAGAGAGCCAATTTTAAATCACTTACCAATAAGCCACCATGAAAGAAGTCCCAAAATGACCTGCTGCCGAAGCCACCGTGACAATGTGACCGTGGTTGTTGCTCATCATGGTTGGCAGAAAAGCTCTTGTGGTCTTGCAAGTCATTTAAAGCGAGAGGCAAGATTGTGGGGAAGGGGGAAAAGAACAATGTTTTCTTAGGCAGATTCAACACGGACCCTGACTCTCATTCATTATGCGCCCAATGCTATCCTTAATGCTGTGTGCTGCACAGCACCTCAGATTCTGAGAGGAGCTGACTCACATCTTTCCTGTGCTGCTTTTTGGTTTCAGGTGTCAGCACCAACACTGCCGGTGTCTCACCCCAGCATGCACAATAAAACGCTCATCCATCTGTAGCATCTCTTTTCTTCTGCTGCAATAACAGCACTCTGTAACCCCTGCTGGCAGCTGCCCTACCCCAGGGGTCAGCTGTGGCTGTGCCAAGGGCCCAAGACCCAGCTCTGATGGGGCCCAGCTATGTCACCTTGACTCAGGCTGCTGGCAGAAAGTTGTGAGAAAGCCCACAGAGAGGTGAGAGGTATGAATCACAGGGAGAGGCAGGGTGATGGGAAACAGGCTTGGAAGTACCTCAAGGAGCCAGGAGGAAGGCAGTGACACAGCAAAGTACAAACCGCAAGGGGACAAGTACCCAGAAAGATTGGCCAGGTTGGTGGGTGCAGTCAGGGAGGGTCCAGGCCTCGCCCTGCCCTGCGGCTGGGCTGTGCTGGGAGCTGTGGGGCTGGCCCTCCGCTGCTCTGCCCGACCTGCCATACCATTTGGGCCGCGTGCTGGCTGGCTATTGTACGTGTCACCTGATGAAAGCATTGCTTTGTATTTTTCAGCTGTGTATCTTTGACCTGCAGGGTCTTGGTGCACAGCTGTGGGCGCCCAAACTACCTGATGCAATGAGGAACCCTAATACACTGATGACAGAGACCAACCCAAGCTGCAGACGAGGCTGTCACCAGCCAGCTCACACAGAAGTAAGAGAGAATGAAAAAACTGGGCCAGGCTCAGATCAGCAAGAGCTTAGTCAAGTTCCCCGGCAGTCTGTCTAGCTGGGTGCCCTTGTGCTCTATGCGTCCAAAAGATGCTGTTGAATTCACTGGTAGCAGGAAATAATTGTTGGTCTAAACAGGCCTCCTCAACAATGCTCCCAAATGAACACAGGTATGAAGATGGTAGTGGCCCTTACCCAGATGTGAGCAAGAATGTTGACTTCAAACATTCTTTCAATCTGGTGGTCCTGAGTCGAGAGCAGGTCGGCAGCCGTAATCACACCAGCGTTATTCACCAGGATGGAGACATCCCCAATTTCCTTTCTCACCTTTGGGACAGAAAAAACCCAGAAACGTGCATGTCAGTCGTTATCAAAAAAATGTA